>NC_056523.1:297040404-297191410 GCF_019175285.1 Sceloporus undulatus | reverse complement strand
ATAATAATAATAATAATAATAATAATAATAATAATAATAATAATAATAATTTTTATTTATAGACCGCTATTCTGCAATGATCATAGCGGTGTACAGTAAAATTGCAAAACAATACAAAAAATTGCAAGGCCTCTCTCCCCCTCAAGATGGTGGTTGGAGGAGGGCTCTTCCAGGCCAGGCCTCTCTCCCCCTCAAGATGGTGGTTGGAGGAGGGCTCTTTGTCTTCCAGGCCTGGCCTCTCTCCCCTTCAAAATGGTGGTTGGAGGATGTGCAGTGTGAATCCATCTGCAAGGCCACTTCTGCAAAAAGCTGCTACCTGGTAAAATCATTTTGGGAGAGCATTTATGATCATGGCAATAGTGTCATGATTGTATCACATAATGTTAGTGATTACAGAGCAGCTAGATACATACTTAGATAGATAGATACAGCTGGGTATTATCACATAGAAAATGCCATCGATGCCACTGCCCAGCTGCATCCCATCTAAAACCCAGCTAAAATCTATGCTCAGCTGTCTGATTTGCAAAGTCGGGAAGGTCCCAACTTTGCAAATCAGCCAGCTGAGATGGCTTCTAGACAGGTTTTACGTGGGATGCAGCTGGGCAGCAGCATTGGTGGCATTTTCCATGTGATAATACTCAGTTGCATCTTGAATTAGGATTGAAAATGGCAGTGATAAAATGGTTTATTCTTGAATGTGATAAACTCCATAGAATATAACACATGACAAAATTCAAATACAATATTTACATGTTCTGTTAAATTAATCATAGTTTTTGTGGGGTTTTTTGGGCTATGTGGCCATGTTCCAGAAATGTTCCTTCCTGACATTTCACCAGCATCTGTGGCTGGCATCTTCAGAAACTTTTCTGGAACATGGCCACATAGCCCGAAAAACCCACAAAAAACTATGAATGTCGGCCATGAAAGCCTTCGACTTTAAATTAATCATTGATTGAACTACAAGGGAAGGCTTACAAGAACAGGCTGTCAACATATACCGTATATACTCAACTATAAACTGATCTCATGTATAAGTCAAGGGTGGGTTTTGGGGCCAGAATTATGGATTTTGATATGACTCAAGTATAAGTTGAGAGTAAAACTTAGGGGCATTTCACAAAGGATGTAAAGGATGAAGCAAGGAAAACAGTGCCAAAGAAGTTACAAAATTTCAGCAGGCATATCTGTTTGTGCTCATACTAAAGGCTGGATGTATGAGAGAACAGAGGAGGGTCAGTGCTTAAGAACTGGGTCTATAAAAGATGTCTTCCTGTGAGAGAGAAAGAGCTGATGAAGCCCACAGTATTCAGTGAAAACCCCTAGAAATGGGGTATCTTCATATAGGATATAGCCGGTGGATATTGTTCACATGACAGTCACTAGCAGATCACATTCACAGTCCATCTGGATGTAGTTTGGGAAACAGAGATACCCATGTTGTCTCTCTCAGTCACATTGTTGTTGAGATACTGCTAAGCTCTTTGAAGATACTGTGGAATCATTTTGGATGCAGAGAGCATTATCAGTAATTGTTTCCATGGAACTCACAAATGTTCCATATATATCTGAAGAGTTGCCATCTTCACAAAGTTATTTGTCAGATCGGTACAGTCAGAACTGATTAAATCATGCTTGGTTTATCATCATTGTCTGAGTATTTCACAGATTAAAGTGGAAATGACTCTAATAGCACACATGAACAAATGGATAAAAATGGATGTTCCTAACTGTTTTTGATTAAATGGGTCTGACGGTAGCTTGGAAAACATGATTGTGTTTTATAATTTTTAATGAGGTACTGAGCATGTTCATTCCAAGTTTCTGAAAAAAATTCTGACATTTAATTTATATGTTTCTGGCTGTCATGTATCCAGACCACTAGAAAAGGAAAATGTACTGCAGAAATCACAGCCAGCAATATGGATGTGTTTTCAGAAGAGATATCTTGGTTCGAAGGAGGTTCCTTCCTTTAAAACACCCCATCCACCCCCTCAAATAAAATAAAATAAAGAAAAGACAAGGCTGTTTGAATGTGTCAAAATTTTAGTTGTGTAGAATCATAGAATTGGAAGAGACCATATGGTAATCTATTCCAACCCTCTGCATGCAGGAATATACATCTAAAGTACTCCTTACATATGGCCATCCAACCTTTTTCCCAAGTCTTTCGCAAAGATTCATGCCTTCTCATCATGTGGCCATTGTATGACAGCCTCACTTTAGTCATCCTGGCTTCCAGGAAGAGTTCAGGTTTGATCTTTTCTAGGACCCATTTGTTTGTCCTTTTGGCTGTCCACAGTATCCTCAACACTATTCTCCAGCACCACATCTCAAATGAGTTGATTTTCCTTCTATTGGCTTTCTTCACTGTCCAACTCTCACATCCATACATGCTGATGGGGAATATAATGCCTTGGACTGTTCTCATTTTGGTGTTCAGAGCTATAGAATGCCTTGGACAATTTAGTATTTTATCCAGTTTTTTCTTAGCTGCCTTTTCCAATCCTAATATTCTTCTAATTTCTTGACTGCAGTTAACATTCTAATCAATATTTGGTCCAAGGTATAGGAACGCTTAGACTATTTCAATTTTCTCATTATCTAGGATGAATTAAATACAACATGGCAAAAACATTTACATAGGTTACCATTTTATGTTACCATTAATCAATGCAGTTTCCAGTCTGAATCTATGTTCTTGGTCCACTGATGTATGTATGTATATATGGCAGACCCTTATTATATGCTGGGGTTTGGTTCCAAGATCCCCTGTGGATAACAAAATCCGTGGATGCTCAAGTCCGATTAAATATAATGACATAGCAATATAGTGTTCCTTATAAAAAATAGAAAATCAAGGTTTGATATTTGAAATTTATACTTTTTTTAACATTTTCAAACTGTGGATGCTTGAATCTGTGTATAAAAATCCATGTATAAGAAGGGCTGACTGTATGTATGTATCCTTACCAAAGTTAGACGGAGAGATTTGAACCCACAACTATTACTTTTAAAATTACTTCTCTCTCTCTCTCTCTCTCTCTTTGGTATCTTGAATTTAACTGCTAATCCATTTCACTGAACAAACCCTTACAGTGAATGGGTTGTTGCAGAATGTTCCAGAAAAGTATTAAGAAAGAAGAAAGAAAGCTTGGAGATAACTGACTTCCAGAAGAGAAATAAAACTAAGGTTAAGTGAGGAGTGCAAGGTGCCATTATATGAGGCAGGTTGTGTGAAGGGTCCATGGGCCATTTTAATCCAGAAGTTGTGATATAAGTCAGAGGATACACATTTCAGAAGTCAGAGTAAGATGGAACTTCAGAAGCCACCATATGAATGTGATGGGAATAATAGATCTAATCCCATCACTAATAACAACCTAGTGAATGGCAGTTTTGACTGAATAGAGATATACTGAGTCAGTTCTCATGGAAACCAGGTGAACAAATTGCTAAGGAAATAGCTGAGGGGGACATTGGAGGATACTGACTAGTAGTGACAGGTAGATGCTAATTAGCAATCAAAACATAATTGAGATAAACAGCCTCCCCCCCCCCATCACATAGTTGCCACCCAGACAGGAGAAGAATGCTGATCAACCAAGATATACAACACTTCTTTTGATGTTGGAAATATAGAAAATAAAATAAAAACACAGAAATGTATTAATATACATCGAACATAAAAGGGCTGAACAGGCATACTGGAAAAGATTAGAAAGAGAGACAAGTTGACAGGCTGGAGAAGGCTGGATATGTAGAGAACTAATTACGCAGAATATAGAAGGAGGGACTAAAATAATATACAGTGTTCCCTTGATATCCACTAGAGTTTGGTTCCAGGCCCCTCTGTGGATGCAAAAATCCATGGATGCTCAAATCCTATGCTCAAATGTCCAATCCAGGGAGAATTCAGGTTTGTTCTTTGGAGTGTGTGTGTGAATACTTTCAAACCATGGATTATGGAATTTGTGGATGCTGAATACATGGATATGGAGGACTGGCTGAAATAGTGAATAAGAGCATAATTTAAAAAAAATGAAGCCCAAGGAAATCCATCTGATAATCATGACATATCTCCAAGAATACAATCCTTAAAAAGACTGTTCTTTCTTTCTTCTTTGCTGAACAGCAGTAAAAACAAGGCCTGGCCCCACCAAGATGGCGGTACTGTAGCCAGCAGCCCCTCCAGTGGTTGGTTTTCTTTGCATGATTTGTTCAAAGGAAGTTTGCCATTGCCTCCCTCTAAGGCTGAGATAGAATGACTTGCCCAACTGAATGTGAATTTCAACCCTGGTCTCCCAGAGTCATTGTCCAATGCTCAAAGCACTACATCATACTAACAGTAGGATGGTGGAGCCAGGGCATCATGTCCACATGACACACACCACGACTCCGTCCCCCAGTGTACTATGATATGGCGCTCCTCCAGAGTGCGTCCATATGCAGTGGCTCCTTTTTGCACCCTAGAAAGACCAGACCGGGGTCACAGCCTGCAGTTGCCATGGCCCCGATCTGGCTGAAACAGAGGCGGCTCCATGCCACCCCTTCAGGGCTGTCTGAACAGCCCCTGAGTCAACCTGGAGCCCTGGGAACAAGTTCACAACCTTGTGGCTGCAGTACCAGCGCTTAACCACTGTGACACTAGGGCTCCTTATGACTATGACTCGTCAGGTGGTTAATTGGTCAGTGTATCTCATTTAAAGCCTCTGTACAAGGTGTTTCTTCTTTGGATGGTGCTCCCACTCCTGTCAACATGCTGCAAAGGATGAGATGACTCCTCAGTGTCCCCCAGTTTTGGCTGAGGTGGGGCCCCATTTCCCTAAAGTTCCCCATCATTTATGTCTAATGCTAGCTGCTCAGATTTGGGGCGGAAATGGTCATCTGAACTCAAACACCTTTCAGACTCTGAGGCGATTGCTGCATAGTTTTAAACCTGTGTTTATAGTCATAAAATAGTGCCTTTGGTGATACATTACATAACATTGCCTCCAACCCATTGCCAAGTGTGGTTAGGGCATCCTTTTTCAGTGATGGGGAAAATCCATCAATTGCTCCCAATTGCACAGCAATTCCAGGATTCCTCCTATGCAAAATGTTGCTGCTGCTGAGACAGTTGTGATATTGGCAGTCACATGGTGCCCTGGGGAACATTGGTATCAATGTCTCTATCTCTCTCCTTGCCCCCCCTTTTTTTTTTGCAGGTTGATTCACATTTTTTGTATTTCTTTTCTTTCTTTCTTTCTTTTTTAAAAACACCTTAAATCACTTTAACAGAACTGTGGAATTGCATTAACAAGTTTTTAAAAAACAAAACAAAACAAAACAAAAAATGTGTCCTTGGTGGGGCATAGGGCAGGGAGGCAGGATTAAGGGAAGAGAATGCAGTGGTGGCAGGAGCAGCCCCAGTTGTGTGATTGCAAAAACATGTGATAATGGCTGCTCACACAAACTTGTATTTTGTATTTTCATTGATTTCTGTGATTGTGACGAGAATGGGGATTGTGTGATCAAGTTCTGACTCCTATACATGGGATTCTTTGGATTACACAGGGGAAGATAAAACATTTCTAGCTGAGAAATAGTTTACATACATCAACTGTCAATTCAGATAATTTTTATTGATTTATTGTATTGTAAGAGTTATTTTGATTGATGATTGGCTGTATCACATTTAAATGAGTGTGATCAGGGCTCAGATTTGTCAACTGGATATGCTGTCTGAGTTTAAAACAGTAGTAAAGACCAGTCTCTTCTCCCAAGCCCATCCAGATGACTTTTAAATTATGAATTTTAAAGTATGTCTTCATTAGACCCTTGCAGCATTAAAAAAAGGGAAGGGAGACAAAGGAAAAAATGTGGCAGCAGCTTTAAGCCTAACTTTTTTAAAAAAAAAATTAGCATGAGCTTTTGTGGATATAAATCCACTTCTTCAGATGCAGTACAGAGTGCATCTACTCTGGCAGCAAAGTGACACATCATCCTGAAATCCATTTGGATGAAGGGTGATGAAAAAGCAAAATAAATAAAGAAACAGAAACCACTATTCAGTAATGATGGAGTAGTACCTGAACATTCACTTACCAGAGTTTATGGAGTGCATTTATAACATCACATGCAGCAAGGCATCTTTCAAACCATTTTCAAATCATGGAAATATCTCTCCTCTGCCTCCAGTCTTTGTTAGATTATTATAAATGTTTTTGCATTGATTTGTGATGTCTGAAGATGCTCACTTCTTAACAAACACATAAGAATTATGATGTTTTCTCTGGGCTCTTAGTTTTAAATCTTTGTTACAGGCAGAATGAAATAATTCCAAAGAAACTTTATAATTAATGAGCACCTGGACTATCGGTTTCAGATTTGTGAGCAAAATCTGACCAGTAGTCAAGGAGAAACAACTGAAGTAGAACAGCATGTGATCAACTGAGAGATTGAACAGGGGAATGAGGTGTTTGGGAAATGTAGTTGGACAAGTAGAACAATCTGGTTGAGTTGTCAGGAAGGAGGTAAGGAAAAGTCTAACTTCAAAGGGATAAATGTCAGATAAGATTATCCAGACTTCAAGATTCATCCAGACATCTGAACGCCAGTCATCCCTATCTTCAGATTGAATAGGCAGCTTGACAGGAGAGTGACCTTAATAGGATCAGAGGATGGGCCACTGGGGTTAGCAAGAGACAATCTGAGTTAGACAAGTATCTCAAGGCTTTGGAACAGAGAAGGAAAGAAGAGAAATCTGTGAAGAAGAATGATTAGATATCAGGGTCTTCTCATGGAATCAATGAGAAGTGAATTTGTTTTCTCCATCTCCCAGTGCTTCTTCCTCCCTGCATTTTTGGGGGGTGAGGGTAAGTCCTGGTCTTTTATACTGGAATCCTATTGGTGATTTATGCCCACATAAGGATCACGTGTCAATACAAGTCACTTTTTAAACGTCACTTCAGCAGTTTTGTATCTTATCGACAGGCAACAATGCATGTATTACCACCATGGTTGCAAAATTTGCCTTGGCCGCAAATATGTTAAGATCTAGACATCAAAATAATTTATAAGAATTACATGGAGGTGATGAAGATACATGGTACCAGATCCAGGGGGCTTTTAATTTAATCTATATTAATGATGATTTTATATTTTTGTATTTGTATATATTTTTGTATTACTTGCTTGTTACTTGTATTCTATTTTAAATTTATTACTGTTATTGTAGTTTGTTTGTATTTTTCCTTAATTATATTCATTTGTGATGGCTAACAGCTTTTAGCAATAAACATCCTTGGAAATAGGGGTGTAGCAGTTCTGGAGGTGATAGGCTTTTGCTGCTACCCTTTGTCTCAGTGCCTGTGACCTTTTTGCTCTGCTGCCTTCTCCTCCTCCTCTACTGGCACAGCTGGCCTTAAAAATAGGACCTTTCCCTTGGAATCTATTTATAAGAAAACAGCATAGCTTTCATTAATCAGCATAATGTAAATATCTACATACTGTGCCAACATGGCACTGCCACTTTGCAGAATAGCAACATCGTGCAATACATGAGAATGACTGGTGCTGTTGTGTAATGCACAGTTGCAACCACAATGTGAAACATAGCTGTATGTGCAACTCCACTTCTCCTATTGTCAACAAAATATATCTCTTGCATTAGGGCAAATAATTTGTCCTGCATGAGCAGCTTTTTCAAGCATCTCCTCAACAGAATTCCAGCCATAGTATGCTGTAGTTTTTATCTCATCTTTCCATCAGAGAGCTCTGAGTGATGTACAAGGTTCTCCTCCACCTTCCCATTCATCTTCTGCAGGCCACACTAAGCCTGAAAGCAAACAAGTAAGTAAAATACAAGTTGCTTCCAGTCAATATTTTGGAGGGTATTCTCAGTGTTAGGGGATCTGCACCCCATTTCAAACCAGAACTCCCTCTCCTGAAACTGCCCAGCAGCAGAGAAAATATTTTTTTTCTTTTTAAAAATTGATTATGGAGAATATTAGGAGGGTCACAAGCCCCTAAAAGGAGCTTTATGTGGTTCACAGGCTGTACTTTATTCATCATTGGCACAGATGACATTGAACATGTGTTTGTTTCTTTGATTTCTTTTTATTTAATTGCGTCCCACCTTTCTCCCACAGTTGGGAAGCATTTCATTTTCAAAGGTGTGTCTCTATCTCTCTAGCCTGTGCAGCCACTTTGATTAATACCCCACGTTTGGGAATGAGCCTTTTACTGCCAAGTTGTAACCATGCAAAATTGCTTCTCGATATGCCTGCAATATGTAGTGCATCACCAGAAATACACAGTTTTTCACAATCACACACCAAGCTATGTGTGCAATCTGTCATGAATTGCCCCAGAACATATTTCATTCAGGCAGTGGGCTCGCAAAGCAGTTGGCTTGCATACGGTAGTCTGGTTCCTAATTAGTAATCTGGGTATGATCCTGATGTATAGCAAGGTTGCACCTAGAGGCTGATGTCCTTCATTTGTTTCTCCTAATGATCACTCAAAGATTCGAGTGAAGCTAAGACAATTTCCACACAATGGACTCATTCCTACTGCTTTTTGCTCCGAAGCAGGATTCGGGGCAAACAACTCTCGTTCCCATTTGGTTCCCACTTCTCATCCTCATTTGATCGATCACAGGAGGAAAGAAGTGGGGCAAACACAAATAACCCGGGGTTATTTGATCGTGCCTTTTTTGTGGTCCTTTTCACAGGAATCAATCCTTAAGTGAGTCAAATAAGTGGGAACGACACTTGGAATCGCAGCATTCAGGAGGGGAGGGACAAATGGCAGAGGGGTGTTTACTATCCCTCCTCAGTTTATGACAGATCCACCATCCCCCCCCCCCGTCAGTGCTGCCTTTGTACTTTTATTTTTAAAAAATTAAACTAAATGAATATTCAATTGATTGCTTTTGCAACTACTTGCAAAGGCATTTAGTTGCTAAAGCAATTAATTGCATATGAATTCAGTTCAATTAAAAAAAATTCCCTGGCCTTGCCCCAGCGGTCCTCCGCTTCTCCCTTCCCTGGCCTTGCTCCGTCCTCCACTTCTCCAACCCATCTGAGGCAGGCAGGCAGGCAGCCCCACAAGGAGGGAGAAGCTGTGACAGGGGTGGCAGCCATGGCTCTAGCTGCAAGAGCAGCATCATCATCAGCAGCAACAACAACAACAAAAACAACAGTTACAGGCTGGGATCCAGGAGGGAAGCTGCAGGGATGACAGCTGGGTGAAGGAGCATCGCCTCGCCCCAGAGTGCTCTGCACCTCTCCCTCCCTGAGGATTCCCTCCCAGGTAAGGAGAAGCAGCAGAAGGGAAGGGAAGGGAGAGAAAGAAGGGGGCAAGAACGAGAGAGCACCAGAGACACATGCAGGCCTTACTGGGCCTTTCCTCCTCTCGCTTTTCCCCCCTCCATCCCCAACTTAGGGGCTTCTCCCTCCTTCCCTCCCTCCCTCCCTCCCCCTGCCATCAAATGATTGACATATGAAGCGGAATAAATGAGAACAAGAATCATGCCAAAAAAACACACGCTTACTCTGGAGTAAGGAAATCTTGTTTGTAGTGTGAACAAGCAGCCTTTTGGAATCGATTTTTGACACACAGCCAAGCCAAATCAGAAACTGAGTCATCCTTCCAATGGGAATGCCCCAATGTTATATTGGTACCATTCTGAAATCAAATGTTACATGATTTATTTCCATGCTCATATTGACAGGAGGGATTGTCGACAGACCAAAATGTTAAATACAGTCTGCCCTTGGCTTACGCGGGGGATCCGTTCTGACCCCCCCTCCATGTAAGCTAAACTCCGCGCATGCTCAAGGCCCATTCAAGTGAATGGGCTCATGCATGCGATGGTGCAGTGGTGCGGCGGCTCACACACGCCATAGGCGCATCCCCCTTTCATCCGAATGAGACGTGCCGCCCTTTGCGCCCCACGTACTCCTGCACAGCTTTCAGCATATGCTGAAAGCCGCATATGACGTGGGCGCACTGTAAGTCATCGCCCCTTATTTTCATCTTATTTTTTAAAAAACATTTTGTGATAGTGTAATTGTGATAGATGTAATAGATATCTGCGATCTGTAGATGTTATTCAGAATTGAACACTTCTAATAATGATGTACACAGGAATATGAATATAAATTCCAGATTATTTCAAACTCATAGGCAACCGTGAATATTGCAATAGTTTTCTATCCACTGTGGAGGGGAAAGAAATATTCCTCCACAGTATTCTTCCCATATGCAAACATTCTGAAGTGTTGCAGGGGAATTATTCCATGAAGAAAAATATAGTTTTTGTCTGCAAACCTGCTGTTTTCTTTGCAGTAAATGGATTTATTGCACAAGAAACTGACTGAAACTTGATTCAATTCCCCTGTCATTTTTTTTAAATAATTTCTTATATCTTTTATATCATAAGAGAATTCCTTTGTCATTTGTTTGAATTCTTCTACCATTTGAGATGTTGGATCAATGGGCCTTCTGGACTGATCCACTGATTTTCATCTCCCTCCTCTAGATGCCATGAGTCTGGTTTGCAGACCAACAATGTAACAGTGAGATCCAACAATGCATATCAAGGAATCCTTCACATTGTCCTGTTCCCACTGAGTAATAAATCATATAGAGTTCTGGTGCCCACTGCACAACATGTCCCATGACTCTCTCATGCCTATAGCACTATGAGACCCATGGTGCAAAGGCCACACATGTGGCTCCATTTGCACAAAGATGCCAGAGACATAGCTACAGCTGTGCTTCCTCCTGGGAATCTGCAGCATCTCAATTGACTTTTACATGATTGTAAATCCATTTACAATGACATAAATAGCTAACAGGATGTTGGACAGTGTTTTTGGCACAGGAAACCCATTTTCTGCATAGAAAAGAGGTTATTTGTGCACGCACGCACGCACGCACACACTTATAAACTCATATTTTTCTCCACAGAGTAATTCCCTGACAACAACTTGGGGATATTTGAATATCAGGAGAAAGTTGCACAAAATTTTAACTGATCTATTACTCTCTCTGATGGGGTTTCCCAGCTGTCAGATGATCTATTTTTCAATCCACTAATTAATAATTATGCATATTCTTTCCATTCCAACACTGGGCACAGTTCTATGCTATTTTTTAAATTCCAGATCCAGACCAGAGCTGCCAGAGTTCATGCATCAGTTGTAGCACTTTCTTGTATTAAGAACTTCACATGTACTGTATGCGTGTAGTGTATGTGCAGTGCATTTGAAATAGTATAGTACTGCGTATTCATATAGTGAATGTGCAGTAATAGCAGTAACAATTTATTTGATCCATAACCACACCGAAGGGCTCAACGCAGCTGAAACATGCACCTGAGACATGCATCTTTAATGTGCACACCTATGTTATTCATTCATTCATTCATTCATTCATTCATTCACTTACTTAATTACTTACTGTCATGGCCAGCCAAGATCAGCTCTCGGAGGATGAGGAGGAGGATGAGCCTCCTCCAGAGCAAGAGCTGATTGAGGCTACACCAGGTGGCAATCCTGCTCTGCTAGGTCCCAGCTGTGCTCTCCCAGCCCCAGAGAAGGAGGCCCAACCAGGTCCTAGTGCTAGAGAAGGGCCTCCTATGGTGCAACAGCCTAGTGGTGACTCTGGGGATGTCCGGGATTGCTGCCAGCAATCTCTGACTTATGCTGATAACCAAGCCTGCAGCCAACACGTGTAGGCAAAACAAACCTTGTGGAGAAGCAGTCAAAGAGCAAGCCGAGGAAACAAGCCGGTGTCGGGGTTGCAGAAAGTCAAGCGTGCCGAAAGACGAGCCGAAGTCAGGAAGCCAGAAAGCAGTGTGGTCAAAACAGTCCGAGGTCACAATAGCCAAGAGATAACAAAGGTCCAGTCCGAGGTCAAGGTAGCAAGGAAGCAAGGTAACAAGATGTCTGGAGCTAGAGCGACAGCAATCACACCAAGGGCTCATGCAATAAACTCTAGCAACAAACTCAAGCCTCTCTTCCACTTAAATCAGGGAAGCTCTCCCTCGAGCCACCTGAGGCTGGTTTGCTAACTGTCTTTCTGCAATCCTCCTGGATCTGCGCCTGCAAGCACTCTCGGCCCTTCTCTCTTGATAAGAAGGTACTTGCAGGCATGCCTCATCTCCTGAATCACCACTAGGCTGTGGCACCATAGAAGGCCTTTCCTCAGCACTAGGACCTGGTTGGACCTCCTGCTCTGGGGTTGGGGAAGCACAGCTGGGGCCTGGCAGAGCAGAACTAACACCTGGCGTAGCCTCAATCAGCCCTTGTTCTGGAGGAGGCTCATCCTCCTCCTCATCCTCCGAGAGCTCATCTTGGCTGGCCATGACAGGGGAGGAAGCTTGCCTGGAGGTGCCTACGTTCAAAGAGAGAAGGGCTGAGAGTGCTTGCAGGCGCAGATCCAAGAGGATTGCAGAGAGGCAATCAGCCAACCAGCCTCAGGTGGCACGGGGGAGAGTTTCCCTTACTTAAACTGTTGAGAGACCTTCACTGTTTGCCAGAGTTTATTGCATGATCCCTTGGTGTGATTGCTGCTAGCACTGGCTTCTTGTATCTTGATTCCTTGTTGCTTTGACCTCAGACCGGACCTTTGTTATCTTCTGGCTGCTTTGACCTTGGACTGCTTTGACCACTCTGATGCCCAGTATCCTGACTTCAGCTTGGCTTTTGGATTGCTTTGACTTCTGGTATCCTGACCTTGGCTTGACTTCTCGGACTGCTCTCACGCGTATTCCTTGCAAGGTCTGTGTTTTGCTTCCACTTGTCGGGCTAAGCCATTCTTATTGGTGTGTGTCTGTGAGTGCTGGCTGCAGTCCCGAACACTTACTTACTTGTAGGATTGCAGTGTCATATATCCTCAGTCTCGGGGGACACACAAATGCAAACCACCTCTGAACAAATCTTGCCAACAAAACCCCATGATAGTGTCGCCTTAGAGTTGCCATAAGTTGGAAATGACTTGAAGGTACACAACAACAAACAACAAAGGATGTTAGCCCTGCATTATAGAGGTGAACACAGCTCAATGACTCTATTGAGAAAAGAAGTGGCGATATCATCTGTCAGAGCACCAAGCTGTAGTTGGAAGACAGCAGGATAGGTAGGGAGCACATCAGTCAGATGGTTGCTATAGATATTTCTATTGCTATGTGCATCCTGTACTCAGGAACTGTACACAAGGATGTCCAGATGCAAAAGAGAACAGGGCTTCTGCATCTTTTTTCTATTTTATTTATATAAAAAAATAAAATGGATGGCAAAACCCACATAGTAATCTGATGAGAACACAGAAAGATTAGAAGTGCCAGTGTGCAACCCAGTGTTGTTGTTGCCACTGTTAGTCCTGCTATTATCAGCACATTTGAAATGCACATGACCACTTTACATGGTTCCTCCTTTGCTGTTAATTCTCACAACAACTCTTTGAGATAAATTTGCTGAGAGGTAGTGATGGCACAGGATCCCTGGTAAATTCCTTAGCAGAGGTTTGAACTTGTTTTTTGTGTCAAGTACATCACTTTAAACATTACTGCATACTACTTCTCTTAGAAGAGTAGTTACTCTAAAAACGATGTTAAGAATGAAACAGTGGTGGTGGTGGGGAAAGGAACTATGCATGTGTTAAATCTGCATAATTAAAATGCAAATTCATAATATACATAATATATAAACTAAATATCTATCCACAGCTGAAGGTTTGTAATATGGCAACCCTAGCTGTTCCACATGAAAGTTTCTGTTGAAGCCCATTGGTTAGTCTTAAAGGTTCCAGAAGCCTATGTTTTCCATCTCTTTGTGTTCAGCTTGTGAATTCAGGAGCAAAACACCTGTTACAGTGTTCTGTAAGTCTCAAGTGATCTCTCCTTCCAAGGAGAAAGCAAACCTAGGTAGTCGCTGTCCTGCAACCTCTCAGCAGATCTTAGACAAGTTGGTTTTTGGACTACACTTCCCACAGTCTCCCAACCAGCATGGCATTTTGTAAGCTCTGGTTCTCATCACTTGAGGAGGTAATGATCATGTAACAATACAGAGAAGTATGTGAGTCTGAGCACACACACGTGCACACACACACACACACTTACCTAAAGAGTTAACCTAATAAATAATAATGATTGTTAATATGGGATATGGGACAGAGCTTCTGTAACTTTAATCCTCAGGATTAGGGGGTCTGGAAGGTGAGGGAAGACAGGTACCTTCATCCCATTTGATAGAACTTTACAGTACCTTGTCTTGCTCCACAATGTGTTAAAGATTAAAGTCACAGAATCTAATCTGGGCACCCTAATTAATAGCATTTTCACCCATTCATTGTCTTTAGATTTGAATATATACATAATGCATAATAAAATAATGATTTTTTTAATTAAGAAAAAATTACTCATAGCTAACCTAACCTGTCAAGACGCTTCAAAATCTGACTGTTGCAGATTCAGAAAGAACCTCCAAATTACTGCTGCAGCTCAGTGGGCTGGCTGACAGTAAATCCCACCAGAAATAACGCATGATGAACATAACATCACCTTTTCCTTCAGTATTAAAAGTCAGTGCCATAAGTCCCTTCTTTCTCTAAAATATGTAGCAATGTAATAGCAACCGCCTTAACTTTGAGAGAAGACTTAGGAATTACCTTTTTCAATAAGAACAGGAACAATGCAGTCTTAAACATAAGTAAATGAGATGGGAGTGAATCTCATTGGGCATAATCTGATTTAGCTCTGAGTAAAATATAGGAGAAGATTGCACATGTTTGGTCCTAGGCACACTTATCTGAAATTTTATCATGGGTTAGGGCCAAACATACCCTGCAAGGCTAAATGATTCAAATAATGCCTTGTTCAGCCTTAACTTACTCAGTTCTTGAGCATTTATAGGTGAATTCACACTGCATGATGATAGCAGTACAATCCCAGTTAAGTTGCCAAAGCTCTATCACATGGAATCCTGGGATTTGTAGTTTGTGAGACCGTTTGAATTCTGAAGAGCCTTCCCTTGAACTTCAACACTGGAATTACCTAGAAGAGAATTCTAACTTTTTCACAGAACCTCAAATTCAAAGAGTCCAAAGGATGGGGCCATAGCATTAAAGTGGAACCAAATTGCTATAATTCTGCAATGCAGATAAACCCTAGATTTTTTAAAGGTTTTTAAATACAAGGGAAACTTATAAGGGGATGCATTCATGCTCTTGAAACTCTATCAACAACTCTCAATGTGTAGTTATTGTTCCCTTTAAAAGAGAACAGTCAAAGAAGGCTGATTTCAAATTTATTTTCTTTGCCAACGGTCAGTTTTATCTGGTGGTGTGTTTTGAAATCAAAATAAAAAATGCTGAGTTAGAGACGGGGCAATGTTGTTTGCCAACAATGAAAATAAAATTAAGCCACAGGGGCAGGCAACAACAAGTTTCAGAAAAGAAGAATATTGTCTTGAGTGCTTTAGCTGTCCAGAAATATTTCATACACCAGCTACATGTTGGCTCTATTCCCAGAATGGCTACCTGTGAAAGATAATAGTACCAACACTTACATCTTGGATGGCATTTTCATCACAAGGCCCCTTACAAACACTGATTAATTCATACTGCAACCTTTATGAGACAGCTTAACTGTGATCGCCTCCATACCTGGGAAAGAAAAAGGCTTACGGTGCAACCCTAGACGGGTGTGCTCTTAACTAAGACCCATTGTGTTCAGTGAGATTTACAGCTAGGAACCGGATATAAGTGCTGTTGTTGTGTGCCTTCAAGTTATTTTTGACTTATGGTGACCCTAAAGTGACCCTATCATGGGGTTTTCTTGGCAAGTTTCTTCAGAGGGGGTTTGCCCTTGCCATACTCTGAGGCTGCGAGTATGTGATTTGCCCAAGGTAATCCAATGGGTTTACATGGCTGAGCCGAGATTTGAATCTGGTCTCAAGAGTGGTAGTCCAATTCTCAAACTATCACACCACTCTGGCCACTTATTGTCAGGTTTTCCTGTCAATGAAAAGATGTGCTCTGACAATGCTTCAGAGGCACAGCATCAATGGGCCAGAAGCAATGGTGGATGATAGGTATTGCCAAAGACACAATC
Organism: Sceloporus undulatus; assembly: GCF_019175285.1. Classification (NCBI taxonomy): domain Eukaryota; kingdom Metazoa; phylum Chordata; class Lepidosauria; order Squamata; family Phrynosomatidae; genus Sceloporus; species Sceloporus undulatus. The sequence goes on along the minus strand of NC_056523.1, from coordinate 297,175,302 downwards.
ATCTTGCAAAAATTGTGGTTCAAAATCTGTATGTGATAAAGTCTTAAAATAGCAGAAATTATTAATGAGAAAGAACAGACAAACCAGAACAGGCTGAGCAGTTTAGTTTTGCCTGAGCATACTGGGAAGGGAAAGATTCTTCCTCCTCCTCTTTTCTTCCCCCTGCTAGGGACAAAGTTAGGGACAAAAGTGGGAGGTGGAGAGAAAAACTGGGACATTATAAAAGCAGCTGAACAAATGGGAAGACTCACCCTGGTCTCCAAAGTGCTACTCCAACACTCAAACTAGTATGGCAGACTGGCTCAGGGTATCTATATTTTCTGAATCTGTAATGAATGTGTGCTTCTACACTCTACCCTATTGTGGGTGGGGCCGGCGCTGCGGGTTGCATGCTGGTGAGAAAAGAGGAAGTTCCCTTTTACAAGCCTGCACGCGGGAAACAAACTTACTCCATTGGTTTTGCTGAAACAGTGAAGTTTAATGCCAAACAGAAACCCCTTTCCCCAAGTGCACCAAAGAACCTCAACACAAACAGCTCAGTCCTCTCCTCCACAGTTCATCCCGGCCTCTGAAACTAGGCGTTGGGGTCACGGGGTCTGGCATCCCTCACTTCCCGGCCTCACTGGCCTCCAGAATGCTTCTCCAAGGGCTCAAGGTCGGCCTTGTCCCAATCCTGGGGTTTAGGCCCCTGCTTTCACTGCTCTCCATTGAGGTCCCACCACTCATCCTCCAAGTCTCTTTCTACCACCAGGCCCCACTCGTCTTCATCGGAGTAGGTGAAGTCTCCCTCCTCACAGGGGTTCTGCAGCTTTACCTCCTGGAGGGGGCCCCAGCGCCTGCAGCCCGGTTTTGCCTGAAGGGACACTGGGGTGCCTTCCCTCCCTGGGCTCCGATTGACCTGCACTGTCCCTTTCACATCCACCACTCCCCGACCTCCTCTTCCGCAATGTCTCCCTCTCCCTGCACACCTCTGCTCCTGGTCTTTTATCCTCCCCAGGCCCATAGCCTCCTCCCTTTCAGGACGCGCCCCTGGGGTTCCTCCTCCCCCTTGCTCCACCTGACCTGCTTCAGCCCTCCCAACTCTCCCATCAGCTGGGTTCACCCCACTACACCTATACAAATGTCAGAAAAGATTTTCTTTTTGACAACTCCCAGATGCTCCAGCCAAAAGCCATGATGGATAGAGGATGCTTGGAATTGTAGTCCAAAACTGAACTTTTTGGGGCAGATCTGGGAACAAGCTCTAAAGGACCACTAAGGATTATGACCTTTGAGAGTGTGTCTGGAGGCATGGGAATAAGATTGTGAGAAGTTGTGGGAAAATGTTTACAAGAAAGGTTTTTTCTTATCAGTGTCCGTGATTAACTATCCTATTTTGTTTTAATTTGCTTTCTGTAGCAAATGTTCTGTAGGAAAAAGCTTCGCTTCATTGTCATTGCCTTGCAGTTTTTCTCTCCAGTTAATTTTTGAATAGGTCCTACAGTGCTGCAATATTGCTAACTGTGGTTTTGCTTAGGTCTCTCATTTCTACAGCTTTTCTTATTACCATGTGGCAGGGCACCCCACAGGCACAATAAATAAATAATACAATACCAAGAGCAGTAACAACTCACAAACTACATTATTAAAAAAATTAAGAAATAAATATCTTCTCCCTTTTACCTAAATAGAGATTGATTTTATAATATGAAGTGCTGAGGAAAGCTGCCAGAAGATATATTAGGGCTTGGGGACATGAGGAATACACAGTAATGGGCATTTTTGTTCCCCAGACTGGAGGAAAAAAGATAGAAAGAAAAACCTCCCTGAGTGAATAGATGCATTTGTCAAATTGGAAACAGAATCTGTTTGCTCACTGCCCACATATGATGCTTGGCTGCTTTATCGTGTCATGTTTTAAAAAGAAAAATAAACCCTAAAGGATACATTTGTGTTTTGCAAATTTATTTAAAAACAATCAGTTCAGTAACTGATTAATCAGTTGAAAGGCAGATGATTATTCAACTAAAAAGAATTTAATTAGTTGGTACCCCCTTACTTACTTATGCACTTACTTACTTTTTAAAAATAACTTAGACACATAAATCACTTTGGAGATTTCTTCTGGAACATATGCTTTCCAATGAGAAATTATTCGTTGCCTCTTTTTGGCAGCTTGATCTAAACACTTTTATCCAGAATTTAATCTTCTTGTCTAAAATGGTAGTTGAATGCACATTTTCTTGGAACGAAGGCTGCAGCCCTCTGTACAGGTGCCTGGAAATAACATACTCAGCAACTATCTCAGTTTGGCAGGGACACTCAGTTTGGCAGGAGATTACCGCACTGGGGTAAAAAATGTTCCCCAATGTGTTTTCATGGGCGTGAGCACGGAGCGTGATGGGAACCCGATGGGGCCCAGAACGCTAGTTTATTGCACGGCGGAGGGCCCCGCCGTCGCCGCCGGGCGTTGCCATCGGGTTCCCAATGTGTTCCAGGAGACGCCATTTCTGGGGTCAGTTTCAAAGCATTCCCAGAAATTGTGTCTCCTGTAACACACTGGGAACCCGATGGGAACACCCAGCGGCAACGCCGGCATTCCACCATGTAGTAAACTAGCGTTCTGGGCCCCATCGGGTTCCCATCACGCTCTGTGCTCACGCTTGTGCGAACGCATTGGGGAACGTTTTTACCCCAGTGTGGTAATCTACCCAGTTAATCCTCTCTTGTCTCACTTTTTCAACTGCTTTTAAAATGTCCTTGTTTATTTATCCTCCCCTCACTTTCTTCCTTCATCTTACATCAGCTACTGCAGTGTTCAATGTGCAAAAGTAGTTTGCACTTCATTAACTTAGCAGATGCAGAAGAAGGTACTGTACAGAGTTTTGCCCTCTCCAGGATGTTCATTTTATTTTTTTTCCAGGTTTCCCTAAACTCAGTATATTTCTCTGCTTAAAATAATAGCTTTGTGTGTCCTTTTTCAATAATAATTTTTGCTGTCTTGTTGTCTGGTCACGTTCTTTTGACTACACTCAGATGTTGCTTGGCCACATATGTCCTGGTTGTCATCTCTGAAATGTTGGAGGATATGAAGTAAGCCCAAATAAACACAATGGAACTTATTTCCTAGTGAACGTACATCAGGTTGCACTGGGCAAGGCCTAAATCCAATATGAGATGCCTACTAGCACTACAAGTCTTTCTTCCTCTCACCTCCTCACTTGTGACTACCTTCTTATTCCCAACATACTCTGGGAAGTTTTCTGATTAACTGGATTTTGGAATCATACTGAAAGCTGCAGGAGGGTCGGAGGTTATCCCCATTCTATTGATGGAAGGAAATCTGGAATGGCTCCTCTGGATGCCATTCAAAGTCTGTAATTGTCAGCACATTCAGTGAAAGAGGCCCTCAGAGTGTAAATTTTGGGATTTTTATGCCATTGTGCTTCTGAGGCTTGAACAGACAGGTCAAAATAAAGCTGCTTTGGGTCACTTTGGAGGTATGCTGTTTAAATAATGCGTGTGTCCTAAGAGGCCAGAAGCTACACCAAAACCATGCTCCAGTCCTAAAGACTGGAGGGCAGCTTTGGTGCAGCTTCTGGCCTCTTAAGATGTGTTTGTCATTTAAACAGCATACCTCCAAAGTGACCCGAAGCAGCTTTATTTTGGCTTGTCTGGTCAGGCCCTGAGTAATTTTTGAGACTGGGGTCATGCATTTTACTGAAATAAATAAATATCACCATGAGGTAAACAAGACTGAGATAGTGATAATGTTAGAATAATTATTGCTGAACAGGCTAAGCCATTGTTTAATATTATTTATCATCAAAAGCAAAACTCTTACCTTGTGTAACAATCCCTATAGGGATATAGTATCTTAACTCAGGTCAGATGTCTACCGAGGATATTTCAACAGTCTGTAAGTATGATTTTGTATTCTTCAGCACAAGTTTTTTAAAAATGCATATTGAGCAGGGTTAGGAGGGCAGGGGCTAGGGTTGCTGACTTTTCCAGAAATGTGAGCCTTGCTTTTGTTCTGTGGCACACTAGTCCTTCATAATACCGTGAACAGAAACCCAACAGGGAAACTTCTAGCTAGCCTCAGTTATAACACTCTCATTTACATTGCTTATATTCTCTGTCCATATTCAGACTCATTGTCTTCTGACCCTGTGAAGGTCAAGCAAGGAACGTGCAGATTATTTCTGCTCATTTCATATTACCAAGTTCACACATGCTACCAAGAAGACATCTTTCTCTGCTAAAATCTCATTTATTTCCATAGGATGTGACACTGATGGCTAACAGTTTCTGACCTGAAGGAAGCCCTATAGCCCTTAAACAGGCTTCTATCACCCAGTGCCCTCCAGCTGTGTTGTAGTCATAGTCCAACACATCTGGAGGGCAGCAGGTTGAGCAGAGCTGCTCTAAAGTCCTTGGGGAAATTATTTCCTTTGAATACAATCCTAAGAATCCTGAGCATACATAGCCAGTAGCCATTCCTTTCTGGCTGAGAGTTGTAGCCCCAAAAGTCACTTTTCTGAAGTCTGGAAGATGTACATCAAGAAAATGCAAAGGAGGCAGGTGGCCTGGACATGAATGGGGCAGTGAATCTGCTCTGGCCTTAGCTTTCCAAGGTACTGTCAAAGTATTTCAGGGATAATTCCAGTCTGAAAGAGCAGCTTTATTTAACTAAGGAGTAATCTTGAACAACAATCTAAGGGCTAGTCTACACATAAGTGTGTTATGCAAATTGCTGTGGATTTTTGCAGATTCGCCTCAATGCAGATTCACATTCACTTTCCTGTGCAAATTCAGCTCTCTGCCAAAAATTCATAGCAATGTAAATCCACGTGAAGAGGATAGATAGCCACAAGTTCAATAATGTTAATCCTTGCATATACTTATGGATATGCAAGTAAAAACCACAAATCCTTTTTCAGTGGAGTTTATGGAGTTTTTCAGGGTAGGGCCCACAAAAAGCCTGAATTCCTCCAAATCACATTTGGCTGGATCGCAGTCTATTTGCTTTGAATGAGGAGTATTTTAATTGTGTAGACAAGCTCTAAGTAATTGCTTCAGGCTGGGCACAGTGTCACCTGTAGCTTTCTTGTAATTATGCAGATAAGTTCCACAATACAGGTAGAGAATCATGAAGGGGTATAGTTGGGTGTCTTGGATAGTTTTTGTAAAATGTGGATTTACTGCCCAACAGACACCTAAATCAATAAACGCCTCTGGGGAAAAGTTCAGGATTGCAAGCTATAGCTCAGTTGCTTCGTGCTGATCTTTTGGAATGGGAAATATGAAAACTACAGATGCTTTTCCAGACTATCCCTGAGGGCAGAAAAAAATATACTCCAAAATTTACACCTCTAATCCCCACCGGGGGGGGGGGGTGTCTTAGAACTAAATCCCAGAAGATATCAAGGGCCTACTGTAAAAACCATACTGTTCGGGGATTCTGGGAGTTGAAGTCCCAAACATCTGAAGTATTTAGGTTTCCCTATCCTTACTTTAATTTCTCTGTTAGTACATCGCACACAGTCAGATTTCTGGCATCATTCCCTTCAGGACATGTGTCTCCAGCATAGTATATCACCAAACTATGTACCCTATGTATGTGGGTGGATCAAGTGATATGTATACAAGGCCCCAGCATGGCTCCTTTAAGGAGTATTTGCCTGAAGCAGAAAGAGGCAGTGATCTATGGTGAAATGCTATATAATGGCTGCTCATAAAAGTTTTAAATTCAAATTTGGATCATTATTTGAATAATCGTGACATGTGAATGTAATGCTATGAAAAGGCGTTCCATATTCAGGGTCGTATATTTCTATTTCTTTCCTAGAAGGAATCCTGAGATAGTGGCAACAGATGAAAATTGTCTGCCTCTAAATTACTTGCTTTTGTTTAAGTATATGACAACAGCCAGTGAGATACAGTGGTTGGATAAAATGATTATAAGTGTTTATACAAGGTGGTTACAAGTGTTTGGCTAACACAGGTTGAGGATCTCATGTCCGGAAATCCAAAATCCTCCACAATGGCTGAGATAGTGACACCTTTGCTTTCTGTTTGTTCAATCTACACAAAACTATTTTCATGCACAAAATGATATATAAAATATTGTATATAAAATTACCTTCAGGCTATGTGTATAAGATGTATATGAAACATAAATGAATTCCATGTTTAGACTACAGCTTCATCTCTAAGATATTTTGTTATGTATATGCAAATATCCCAAAATCCAAAACAAACAAACAAACAGAAATCTAAAATATTCCTGGTCTAAAGCATTTTGGATAAAGGCTACTCAGCCTGTATGCTAATATATATGGTTAACAATACAAACCCATGACCTTTATTCAGAAGTTAACCACATTAAATTCAATGGGACTGACTTCCAAGTAAATGGGTATAAGAGTGCAGTTGTAGTGGTGAAAAAACCCAGATGATTGACAGAATTTAAAAGTACTTGGAAATTCTTGTCTTATAATTAATCAGCACAGCAGATAAGAACAGGCCAACACCATTGTATATTAAATTTTCATTCCAAGCATGCCTCGTTTAATCAAAGGTTATGATGTTTTATTTTCTTTTTGTATACTTTTTTATTTCAGCATGATTGTTTGCAATAAACTTATATAATGAAAAACCCTCTTTTCTGTTTATTTTTGATATAATTCCTATTCTACCTTCCTATGTGAAGCACAAGCAAGACAACTAACAGAGCAAGAAAATGAAACAACACATCAAAAGAAAGTATAGAACAGAAAAATGAGACTTGGTAATTTAAACAAGACAGAAGCAGTGTAACAATAAAATCTAAAAAGCCTTAAGTAGAAAATTCCACTGAAATACTAATACTATCTGAAGTGCCTAAAAGGCCTATGTAAGGATTGAACATATGTCTCCAGGGATCCTACTCCATAATTTGGAAGACCACAGTCAACACTGTCCCTCCTCTCTCTGTTTTCCTTTCTAATTGTGTGGCAGTCTTAATATTTTTCATATAGGTTTGAATGCTCATGGCCTGGGAACTCTGCCATTTTGAAAGCCTGGAAGTAACAAGGTAGATAGATAAATGATATCTACAGGTCCAATCAAAGTCTTGCTTACTTCATGCCCAGATAAAGGAAGCAAATAATTCCAAAAGAATGAAAGGAAGAATGAGAAATCAGTTGATGTTACACAGTCTCTCCTTGTTGCTATTATTGTGTGCCTTCAACATATTTCTGACTTGAAGAGACCCTAGGGGTATTTTTTTTTTTTTGCAAGTTTGCACAGAGGAAGTTTGCCATTGCCTTCCTTTGAGACTGAGTATAATATGCCCGAGGTCACATGGCTGAGCTGGGATTTGAACTCTGGTCTTCATTTTGGATAAGACATTACATGTTGGAATGCACAGATCTGATTGTTTTTAGTCTGTCTATGGAATCATCATACCCAAGAATCATAGTGGGAGAGATGTGGGATCTAAAAGACAAAAATGGATGTTATCACATTTACCTGTATCCAGGCTGTAGGCAACAGGAAAATCTAGTTCTTGAAAAAGCTGTGGGAGAAGTCTAGGTTGCAGATGGGCTTCCCAAGTGGATATGTGCTGCTTACAGCCTGGGCACAGGTAAATGCGATAACATCTTTTTTTGTCTTTTAGATCCCATGTCTCTCCCACTGGGATTCTTGGGTGCGATAATCTCCTCAGTTTTATCATTACTCCTTCATAAATTCCTCTTGTTCCAATATCCCATATCCTCCAACATTTCACAGATGAAAACTCAAACACATGTGGCCAAGCAAAATCAGAGTGTGGTTAAAATGGCAAAGTTAATAATGAGGAAGAGCTCACAAGTTAGGAGAAGCTGCCGCCATTTGCTTTTGCCTGAGTCTTCTGGTAAGGGAGAGATCCCACCCCTCTCCTCCCTACAGCTGAGTTAATGGGGTGCAAATTATTTGTGCTCTTTGAATTCAGTGTAGCAAATAAAATAAGATGAGGACAAAGGGGGCTAAGTGGGAGGATGAGAGAGAAACTGGGACATTTTAAAAGCAGCTGAAATAGTGGGATGATAGAGGATTAATTAGTGCAATCCCTATCACATCCAAACATTTGGTTTCCACATGAATCTTTTGTAAAATTACTATTTAATCTGCATGAAAATAGCATGCATGCTGCTTTATCAGCTCGGATTCCTAAACTGCTTTGTTCTTGCTGCAATTGCGTTAATCAAAGGAAATTGATACATACCAGTTTAGGAACTTTCCCTGCTGCAAGTCCCTTGGGCTGTTTCTACCATTGATAGTTCCTTGCATTGTCTTCTACATTCCTCCTTAACCCCACCTTCCTGCCCTACCCAACATGCTATTCAGTTTTTATTTTATTTTTATTTTTTTAACACAAGGTAGCAATTATGGCAATGTGATTAGTGAAACAAAGATTAAAAGTAATGGAGAAAAATGGAGGGGGGGGGGAGAAAACAAGCCTACTTGGGAATATTGAGTGGGTTGGGGGAAGAGAGGTGGAGACTGACACCACCTGACTGCCAAATGTCAGAACTGCCATGAGAGGAACTTATTGCACCTAAAGATCAATAGCACAGCAGTATGATTGAAAGTTTATTGATAAGTTTTCCCATCAATGAAAAGATGCACTATAATCACACTTTGGAGGCACAGCAGTGCTGAGTCAATGTGACATCATTTGAAAGTATCGCCAAAGATGCTATTTTGCAACTTTAATTATGATTTAAAAGCCGTGAGTGATAGTCTCCTTAATTTAGAAGCATGTTCCTCAAAAAGAGGATCCTATTCCTTCCACCAAGGAACTGGCCCTGAGGCTTATGTGCTGTCTGTCACACAGACCTTGGAACTGTTGCTGCACCATCCACCTTTTGAACTACAATTCCCAGAACCCCACAATCAGTGTGGCCAATGGATATGCTGGTAGGGACTCTCTCAGAGATAGGATCAAAAAAGTCACTTTCCCAAATTCTGCTGCCTGTCCCCTTTCTTCCATCTCCATCTCTTCCTTCCTTCTTTCTTTTCTTTTATCTTGATCTGTCCCTTACCTTCTAGATTGGGGATGAAATGAAATATAGCAGCAAATCAAGTTTTCTGGAAAAAAGTGGTGGAGTTCAGAAATTTAGAAAAGTTAGAGATTCAGCACCCACACTAGTGGACCATGGTCAAAGCCTTTGAGTCAAGCATGAACTTTTTCACCCTCAGTGCCCCCATCTGCAATAGGGGGATAATACTGACTTCTACATTACAAGGTTGTTGAATGGTTGGCATTCAACCAAAAGTGCAATACAAATGTAAGTAGTAGTAATAGTACAGTTGGCCCACCTTATTCACAGATTTTTTTTATCCACGGATTCAAGCATTCACGGATTGAAAATATTCCAAAAATTATAAATTCCAAATAGAAAGCCTTGATTTTCCATTTTATATGAGGGATACCATTATGCTATGCCATTATATTTAATGGGACATGAGCACCCACAGATTTTGTTATCCACGGGGGATCCTGGAACCAAACCCCAGCAGATAACCCCAGCAGATAGCAGACCCCCCCACTGTAGTAGAAGAAAATGGAGGAGGAGGATGAAGAGGGGGCAGAAACAAAGATTCCTTTTTATTAGAGAAGCCAGGAATTGAATCTAGAATCTTGTGCATTCAAAGCAAATGTCCTGCTACTGAGCTCTGATCCCTTGTTAACCATACAAACATACAAAATTGCTGTGGTATGTCTCCAGTCCTGTCCATTGTGACTGGCCAGAGCTCAGTAGGCACAGGTCCCTTTCTAATCTTGCTACCTGAGATCCATTGCTACTGGAACAGCTACAGAATGCACATGCTATCTGCACAGCATGACATGCAAGCCTTTCTTGAAGGACAAAGGAAGTGCCTTATTTTCTGATTATGTATGGGATATGCAGGGGAGGTAGTCTTGGAAAAGATGAAGGCTTTAAGAAAAAAGAGTTTTCCTGGGCTGGAGTTTTAGTACACCAATCTCTGGAACACTTACAGAATTTATTTGTGGCAGCTTGGTACTATCTAGATGTTTTGGATTACAAACCCAACCAACCCTAGCCACAGTGGTTACTGGCTATGATGGAAATGGCATTCAAAAATACATGGATGACATTGTGTTGAGAAAGGCTGGTTTAAGTAATAATTCACTCTAAGTGTCCCATTCTGCAGAATTCGCCTTTATTCTCAGCTCGGCTTATGACAAAACTGAAACAGATAGCAAGATGTAGCTTTCTAAAGTAACTCTAACATGATCTGAACTTGTCTTGCTGGGTCTTCAGTCTTCTGTCATCCCACAGGGAAATCTTAAGCCATCAGTGTTTGAAAGAATGGCCACTAGTTATGTTTTTGATGTTGCAAACAGAACAGAGGCAAACAAACTACTCTCTGATGTGAATATCAATTAGAGAAAGTATCCAAAGGGTATTTATTCAGCACATGAATTAAATTTCAGGGCTTCAGAAATAAACATCACTGTAAGTTTAAAAATATATTTTACCAAGCCCTGTTATGTTTTTCTTTTCTTTTTCTTTTTTTCCTTTTTCTTACCAAGCTTGTTGGTTACCAAATTGATCTTCCCAATCTATGGCGCTTGACATAGATGGGTGCATAGGGTTATGCTTAATGTTGTATTTCAACTAAGATTTTGTGTTAGAGGGTGAGAAAAATACTTGAATAAATATTACAAAAATAAAAAAGGAAAGATATGAAAAAGGACAAATTATGCATTGTGTCAGAATCACATTGGATTATAGTTCTCTTCACCCTTGTGACTGGAGCACTGACTCATCTGGAACATTTGGGGTGGCTGTTATAATGGGCTACCCCTTCTAAGGACACTTTCACATGACAGACATACCTCAGTTAACATAGCCTCTAACAAAGGACCTGTCTGCATGGTCTGCAAGTCTTTCCCTTGTCCAGAGGACCTGTGCACATGGCAAATTGCCCTGACAATGCAGGTCCTAATCCTTACTTCTGGTGCAAACTGTTCAGAAAATGTACTAAATCCACTGTATTACACCCCTTAAAATGGGGTAAAAAACCCCATACAATTTGCTTCAGATCTTCCCAGAAGTTCTGGAGCTCTGCATTGTGATGCTGTGCAGCTATTTACAATGCATCTTGCTGTGCTGCTTGATGCCACCACCATGAGTCACTCGCTCTGACGTCCCAGCCATTTGATTGATACTGGACAGCTCATTTTTATTATTTTATTATTTATTGTGACCTAAGAGCAAGCAACTTGTGATATCTGCACTGGGAGGCACAACGGGTCGAGTGTGCAAACACCTGCTCCATGTCACAACAGAGTGCCCAAGTAACAGAGAGATGTCAGGACAGCTCTCAGACCAGAAATACTTTGGGTTGCTTCTAGACTATTCTGACCCATGCGGACCCAGCCAGAGAAGCTCCTTTTTGCAAAGTCTTGTTAGAGCAATCTAGCTCATGCCCACCTTTGTCTTATCTTTTAGGTAGAAGGCTTTTGTATTGTTTTGTTTGTTTTTGCAGCATTGGCACTGGGAGGCTAGTGAAGGAGGGCTGGAGAAACACTTACTTAAGAGCTTATCACTCAGCATTTTAAACCAGCTTCAGTCTCCCGGGCTGGAGCCAGGACACGGGATGGTGGTGGGGATTATTACACACTAAATCCCCGCTGAACCGCTGGCCACCATCAGCCTGGGTCCCAGCTGGGTCCCAGCCATGCTCCGCCAGCACTTTTTAGAAGACAGAATTGGGACCTGGGTTGATGGCAGCCAGCGATTTGGTGGTGCTTTAGTGTGCGATAATCTCCATCTCCATCCCGCATCCTGGCTCCAGACCAGGGGGGCTGAAGCCAATTTAAAATGCTGAGCAATAAACTCCTTTCAGTGTTGGGCTGTAGTGGTGTGTCTGGAGTAAACCATGCAATAAAGCTTGACCTGGAAAAGAATTAGATTCTATTCTTGATGATCCTACTGCAGCTGTGTGTGCTTACATACAACAGGTGAGGTAAACAGTTGCCTCTAGAATCACTTAATGAGAATCACTTAATGAGCGTGTGAAGTAGAAAGCAGAAAGAAAGTGGGGGGAAAGTAGCCTGCCTCACCAGCTACCCTGGCATGTGGAAAAAGCATAGCAATATAAGCTTTACCACCAAAATGGAAATGATAAGAAAAGTGGAAGCTGTTGAAAGAGGGGGGAAAATCATCCCGGTATGAATTTTGGAAGAAGCTGTCAAGCAGTCTCTAGAAGATATAAAATATTTTTGTTTATTTATGCAAGGCTTACCTGATCTGGTAGTTTAATTTCATATGTGTCTCATGGTAGTTTTGAATGAAAAGTTTGCTGAAACATGTTGAACTGTTCTTTTTTGTGGTTCAGAAAACTATCCATGTTGTTTTTACCTTTGATACTAAAGTTTCTGTTAAAGAAGTAAAGCCCAGGAACACATATATTTTGTTAACTAAGGTATACCTGCACATTACACCAGCTGCACCCCTTCTGGAATTCGAAGACTTAAAGATGGCAGTGCATGCACTGGTAATCTCAAGGCTGGACTTTTGCAATGTGCTCTGCATTAGGCTACCTTTGTACAAAGTTCAGGAACTTCAAAATACGGCAGCCAGACTGGTCATTGGTACATCTAGGAATGAGCATATCACATGAATATTAAAATCATCCAATGACTGCCAACTAGTTTCTGGGCAAAGTGCAAAGTGTTGCTTATTACATTTAAAGCCCTGCATGGTTTGTGTCCAGATTATCTATGGCAGTAATGGTGAACCTTTTAGGGGCCAAGTGCCTAAACTCAAAAGTGTTCCAGCACCAGGTTTTATCTGTTGCCAGGGGCAGAACTTCCAGGAGGAATGGGACTTCCAGGGGTGGGACTTCCACCCTCTGGGGTGGGATTTCCCCAGAGACAGCTAAAGGCCCGGGGGGGGGGAGGAGGAACAGGTGTGTGTCTGTTTCTCTTCTTCCCCCATTGCCCTCCCGGGCCTTTAGCTGTCTCTGGAGAGGCATACACCAGTTCCTCCTCTTCCCCCACCCCCACCCTGACCCCGACCTTTAGCGCACCTGTTCCACCTCTTCCCTGTCCTCCCATCTCTTCGTGTGCCCTCCAAAGTGGCATCGCGTGCCAGAGAGGGCACACATGTCATAGGTTCGTCACATGTATCTATGGGATTGCTTCCTCCCACATAATCTGCCCAGTACACTTAGATCCTCTGAGGGACATTTTCTTCAACTGTGAAAGCTAGAAAGCTAGACTGGCAACAGTTACCCAGAGGACATTTTTATCAACTTCTCCAAGACTGTGGAAAGATCTGACATGAGAGATCCAACAGCTAAATATGTTGTCTGAATTTAAAACAGTACTAAAGACCTATCTCTTCCAGCAAGCCTACACTATCAATTTTACACTATAAATTTTAAATTGGTATTTTAAATTTTTTTATGTCGGATGATCTTAATGTGTCCTGTGTTTATGTGTTTTAACTTATGTGTTTAAATATTTTTGTGTGTTTTGAACTATGCTGACAACACCTCAAACTTTGCGGAGAGTTGATTAAGAAATAAAATTGTTTAATTATTATACTACTGCTGCTGCTGCTACAGTATGATTCTACTTGCATGGATACATCCAACAGATGCATTGTGAACATCCATGGATGCATCTTACAGAATCCTGGGATACATAATTTGAGAAGGCACAAAGTTCTAAATACCTCCTGAAACTACAAACCACAGGATTCTATAGAATGCAGCCATGGCAATAAAAGTGAAATCATAGTGCTCTATAACTGTGTAATGCAAAAGGATGCCAAGTGCACCACTGGCGCTTTGCGGTGTCATAATGGCGCCGCAAAAGGAAGCCACTTTTTGTGGCTTCTTTTTGCTGTGTGGAGCAGCCGCGCGGTTTGGCCGCTGTGGCTGCTCCATGCAGCAAACACCAGCACTGGCGAACCACCCTTTTGGGCAGTTTGGAAAGCGCCTAAGTTTATTATCTAGGGTCCAGTGATTGTATTTGGGGTTGTGGTATGTATCCGCATGATCAATTTCCCCTAAACACCCTCAGTTGGATGACATTCTGGCAAAGACATAAAACAGCAAGAACAGCAGTTTATTGAAGGATAGATTGTTTCCATTATCTAGCATGTAAGTTGATTGTATACTTATCTCAAAGTAACACACTGTTTCCACGTTAAATCTTTCCTGAATTCTCCTGTGTCAGGCAATTTAACACACTAAACGCAACCCACCTCATTCTGCCCCCTTCCCTATCCCTAGCTACTTGTCCCCTTCCTCATCTAAAGCCAAATCACCAAGCCTCTCCTTTTATATCTTTCCTACTCAGCCCATCCACCACAGTATTCTGAGGGCTTTACATATGTTAGGAAACCTCCTTCCTTGTTTCTCTCCCCAACAGTTGTGCTTGGTTAAGAAAATAGTACTACCAAGGTTTGCATCAGCACTGAGTTTTGCTCTTCAGAATCCTGCAAGGCCCACCCAAGGATGCATCTACACTGTAGAAATAATGCAGTTTGACCCCACTTTAAGTGCTGGAATCCAGGGAATTGTAGATTCACAAGGTCTTTAGTCTTTTCTGCCAAAGAATGCTGGGGTCTCACAAAACTACAAATCTTAGGATTCTATGGGATGGATCCATAGCTACAAAAAAATCACAGGAGGAGGATGATGGATACTTGACTCAGCAGTACATCCAGGCTGTTCAAACCAAAATCAGGGTTTGGGCTATGCATTATCTGAACAGGAAGTTGCCAGAAGGGGAGAAACAGGCCTTTTTGTTGGCACAGACAAGGCCTGAGGGGTGCCATGACTGCAATTTTTAAAGACCTCAAGATCTGCCACAGAAGAGTGCAGGTTTGTTCTCTGCTGCCCCAAAATGTAACACCAGGTGTAATGGTTTTAAATTACAGGAGGGTAGATTTTGACTGAACATTAGAAGGATCTTCTTGACCATAAGAGTGGTTCAGCAAAGGAACTAATTATCTAATGAGGTGGTGAGGTCTCTTTTTCTGGACATCTTCAGAAAGAGGCTAGACAGCTACCTGTTGGGATGCTCTAGCACTGAGCAGGGGATTAGACACAATGGCATATGGGGCTCCTTCCAAATCCATCATCCTATGATTCTATCATTCTGTGCTTAGGACAGGCCTATGGAACCAAGGGATGTGATGGGGCAAAGGTGTGAACAGTGTGGAATATTGCAAAGGTGTTTTCCAAAACATCTGTTAACTCAAGTAATTAAACTATTTGGGGAGTCCAGTCTCTTAGCTTTCTGTCCCCGCTAAATGTTTAAATGCCAAAGGTTTAATTAAGTTGTGTCAGGTTTTTTTCTTTTAATTTTAATGACTTAATTAATTTGTCTAAAGTCAGCATTGTTAGATCTGGAGTTGAGGCTGCCATTTAGTATTTACCTAATTCAACAGGGACCCACCCAGCATGTGGTGAACAAGCTTACAATTATATCAACATAAATTGTTATCAGTTTGTTTGTATAAAAGACCAAACAGGGATGTAATGTCAGAAGGTTTGACTCCTGAATGCTGTGGAGTTACATCTGCTCATGTCATACCTTACATCTGTCCCTGATGTCTTCTGTTTGGAGGATGCCTAGAAATCTATTTGGTTAATCAGGTTAACCTTTTATCTGGAGTGTGTGTGTGTGTGTGTGTGTGTGTGTGTGTAGGGCGAAAGTACAAATCATTCAAGGCAAGGTACATTCTTTGGATTTCTCCTGAGATGAGACACAAAATATTCCACAAAGCAGTTTGATGCAGCAATTAAAAACAAGGGAATGAATTACACTAACAACTGTCAAGGAGAGAAAATTAATTTCCTCCTAACTATGCCACTACTGTACTTAGAGTACCCTGGGTGATTACAAGCTGATTGCAACTGGAGTATTGCCAAACAAGTGCAGGTAATGCCAAACAATGCTGTGATCAGAGGGAGGGAGGGAATGAATCTGATTCTGCAGTCTTGCATTCTTCTAATATATGCAGAAACAAGGGAAATTAAAAGGAACAGCTCCTCTGCCACTCAAGTGTACAAGGTGCCATCTTCTTTTTCTCCCTCCAACATTGTTTGGAAGCACAGTTCCAAAGCAACTGAGATACATTTCTTGATATATCGTCAATTATAAATTATAAATTAACATCCTATGACTAAACATTTTTCTGTGTTATCATGATTTGTGTTACTCAGTTCAAAATAATCAGGGGGGAAATCACGTTTAGATATAGTCTGTTGTTCCAATGGTATCCAATAAAAGGAATCCAGTTTCCCAAGTAATCAATTCTATACTTGATCTTAGCCCAAAAGCTGAGAAACAATTTGTGAGGAGGATAAATTAACTTTTTCTTTTGTTCATTAGCAATGTGTTACCTCGTTGCTTCACATACCTGAGGATGGAGAGAGGGAAATGCTGCCTCTTCTCTTCTACTGAGGCTTATATACAGTGACAGAGCTTGTTTAAAGGGTACTATAACACATATAAGCACATGATGGAATTCTGGGGCTGTACACACAGTCCCAAAGAGGAAGTCTGGATCTACCCTTGTCCAGCCACATTGGGGCCACGGCAACCGCATGCTGTGGCCCTGATCTGGTCTTTCCAGGGTGCAAAAAGAAGCCACAAAAAGTAGCTCCTTTTTGCACCCTGGAAAGGGGGCCATAGGTGCATTGCTGTGGCTTGACAGTACTCCTTCAGTACTGCATCATATGTACACAGCACCGGAGGAGCGCCATGATGCCACACGCCATGTGATGTGGTGTGTGGCATCATGGTGCCCGGGGCAGAGCCAGGGCGTGCATCATGGAGATGCTATGCTTCAACTCAGTCCTCAGGTTGCCCCAAAGTACTGGTCTGGACAGCCTCTCTAGTACTTTCTGGAGCTTATCGCATGAACTTTAAAAGTGTTTCAAGCCTCCTGTTCTGGAGCTAGGACACAGGATAGAGGCAGGGATTATTTCATGCTAAATCGCCTTCTAATTGCCACCTGCCATCAGCCTGGTTCCCAGTCACACTCTGTCTGCACCTTTTAGAAGTCAAAAAGCTTCCAACTTCTAAAAAGTGCAGGCAGAGTATGGCTGGGACCCATCTTGGACTTGGGCTGATGGTGGGCGGTGATTAGGTGGTGATTTAGCAACCAATAATCCCTGCTTCTATTCCGCATCCTGGCTCCAGCCCAGGAGGCTTGAAATGCTTTTAAAGTTCATGTGATAAGTTCTGTTTGTGGTCTGATCTAAACAAGAAGTGTAGTGTCTACTAGACAGACTTTCTAGAAAGGCCCTGGAGGCTCAGATGAGTGAAATGACACTTTAGGCACTTTCTAGGATATATGATGGCATTGAGTGGTTGGCTTGGCAGGATCAATAAGGCCAAACAAAGGTTTAGGGTAATGACTGTAACCCACAATGAGTTACTTTTAGCAACAACAAGGAGGAATGGGATTTTTTTTTACCAAAAAAAATGACATTGAGTCATGGAGAGTAATGACAAGAGTTAGGAGATTATCGCACTGCGTTCTGAGAACGTTCTGTATCATCACGTGATGAGAACGGTCCTGGAACGGATATTGCTGCATTAGCAAACTAGAACATGATCAGAACGTGATCAGAATGGCATTTTACCGCACAGCAATTCCTTTTTCTTGAAACCGTTCCGAGAACATATTCCACCAAGGCCGAGAGAAATCCATTCTCTCATTCCTCCTGATTGGCTGAAAGAATGACAGGCAGGGAGGCAGGCAGGCGAGCGACTGCAGTGAGGGAAGGTGTGTGTGTGTGTGAGAGAGAGGGGGGGGGAAAGAAGGAGGGAGGGAAGGGAAGATGAGCCTTGCAAGTTGCATCCCAAACCTCCTTTGCAAGACTGGGAAGAAGGAGGAGCTCCATGCAGGTCTCATCAAGCCGAAGGAAAGCAAGTTGCCAGGGAGAGGACTGGGCCAAGGGCAGAGCCCCGGCAGCCATAGCAGCTCTTTAAACTGGTTAGAAAAGAAGAGTCCTCTGCTGTCATCCCAATTCCCCTTTTTGGCTGCTTGTCACCCTTTTGCCTCCTGTGTGTGTGCGCATGTAATGTGTGCCTTCATTGAATCATAGAATCATAGAGTTGGAAGAGACCACAAGGGCCATCCAGTCCAACGCCATTGTGCCATGCAGGAAATCACAATCAAAGCATCCCCGACAGATGGCCATCCAGCCTCTGTTTAAAGACCTCCAAGGAGGGAGACTCCACTACACTCTGAGGGAGTTTGTTCCACTATCGAACAGCCCTTACTGTCAGGAAGTTCCTCCTAATGTTGAGGTGGAATCTCTTTTCCTGGAGCTTGCATCCATTGCTCTGGGTCCTAGTCTGGAGCAGCAGAAAACAAGCTTGCTCCCTCCTCAATATGACATCCCTTCAAATATTTAAACAGGGCTATCATATCACCTCTTAATCTTCTCTTCTCCAGGCTAAACATCCCCAGCTCCCTATGTCGTTCCTCATAGGACATGGTTTCCAGACCCTTCACCATTTTAGTCGCCCTCCTTTGGACATGCTCTATGGAATTCTGGGAGTTGTTTGCTTGCTTTTGTGTGGTGCTCCAAACAGAGGAGCTTTTATGGGTTCCTTCCTGGAGGGAAGGAGGAGAAGGTCCTGGGCATCCCTGCCATCCCTGTTTCCTGCAGGCTGCCAGCACAGGAGCCCCGCTGGACATGACACCAGAGCCCCCCCCCCCCCCGCAGAAGCAGCCAGACCCTCTCCCTCTTGCTCTCTGCTCTGGCCCCCTGTTTCCCTCTCTCTTTCTCTCCTTTCCTCTTCTCTCCCTTGTCCCAACTTTCCTCCCTTCCCTCCCTCCTTCTTTCCCCCCTCACACACACACACACACACACACACACACCTTCCCTCACTGCAGTCACTCGCCTGCCTGCCTGCCTGCCTGCCTCCCTGCCTGTCATTCTTTCAGCCAATCAGGAGACAGAGGAATGAGAGAACGGATTTGAGAACAGATAAGAATACCGCACACACCTCTGTTGGAATGTTCTCATCACGTTTCAGCTCTCTGGGAACACATTCAATCTGTACCCTCCTGGAACACATGTGGAACACATTTAAACGTTCTGAGAACCCGATTGGAACACATACGTGCGGTATACTCAAATGTGTTCCATTCTCATCACGTGATGAGAACGGTCTCAGAATGCAGTGCGATAATCTCCCTAGGTTCATTATATTTTGGAGGGGCAAAGGGATACTGCATTTTGCCTTCAGATTATACTGTTGGAAGCAAAGAGGCATCAACAGTTGTATAAAGTGATCAGTGAGAGCAAACTCTTGAAAGTATGCCTGCCCTTCTGTTTCACCTCTCTCTTTTTCCTTTGATCTAGGTACTCAAGCCGTTTTGCTTCTTTCCCACCTGCAGAGGTCACTTCTTCCTTCTTCCAAAAAGTCAATTAGTCCTTTGTCTATCTGAGAAAGGAGTGTACTTGAGGCTGTTGTCTCATGAAGGCTTACATCCGCACATGAGAGTCAACTTTACGGGCTCTTCTGCTGAAATCTATGCCCTCAAACCAAATCACTGTGCAACCACAGCGACTGCATATGCCTGGCCTCAATCCAGGCCACTGCCACAGTCCTGAGCTGGGCTGCCAAAAGGGAGCATTTTTTCCACTCCTTTTTGGCCTGACTCTTCCAGTTTGGGGTGGGTTCAGGGCTGCTTCTGGCTGCATTTGGGGCATGCATCGTATAAACGCCATGCCCCCAACGTGGTCCAACAGTGGCGCTTTTGGCACATCTGTTTGAGGCCTATGCAATCTTCTTTTGATTATCTCCTTTCCCAAGATGGATCTCCTGAAACATTTGTTATAGTGCCATGACTGCTTTCTGTGGAATCCTGGATTTTTTAGTTTAGTGAGGCCTAAGAGCTCCCTGGCTGAGGATTCCCAATGTCCCTCCCTAAAATGCAAATCCCAGGATTCCACAGAAGTCAGCCATAGTAGTTAAAGTGGAGTGATAGTACTATAGTGTAAGAGATTAGTATAGCAATTTACAAACCAAGCTTACAGATAGAAAAAAGTGCCTCTGGTGATACTTATCACACAATTATGCTTCTAACTCATAGCTGATGAGTCCCTTAAGCATGGTTAGGGTATCCCTTTTCACTGAAGGGAAAACCCATCAATGAGCTTGTAAATGCATTAGTTCTCAGCTGTGAAATGTAACTGGGAGGGTAGTTGCGATACTGGCAGTCAAGTCTTGTTAGTGTTGCCTCCTTTCCCCTGTTCCCCCTCCCCCTCACTATTTTCAAACAGGCTGATGGACTTTAAAAAAACAATTCCTTTTCTTTAAAGAGAAAAGAAAAGAAGAAGCTTGAATCACATAAGCAGAACTCCAGTTAAAAAATGAAAATCAAAACAAATTAAAAAACCCCAAATGGCATGCTGGGTAGGGCATGGGGCAGGGAAGCAGGTTAAAGAGAAGTAGGGAAGTGAGTGTGGTGGCAGAAGTAGCCCCAGTTGCATGATCAATGAGAGGTGCAATGATGACTGCTCTGAAACTGGTATGTTTCCATTTTTATTAACTGATGCAATTGCAGTGAGAACAGGGCTCATGCCCCAGTGTCCATAGTGGGACACTAGAGTTAATGTAAGATGGTTGTTGTTTTTTTACACTACAGAGCATCTTGTATCTACCACAAGCATTTATTGTACTGGCTACGCTGTACTTTGCTTGATATAAGATATCAAATAATCCTACAAAGACAAGGTAGTTGTAGGGTTTCTTCTACCCTATCCTAAATTCTGAAAGTGTCTCATGTGTGATAGTGACAATGAATCCCTCTTACTGCCACCTTTTTGTGGTACTTGGTGTTGATGTCCTTTGTGGAGAAAACAACTAACATGGAAGTAAACTCTAATACTTTTGATTTTGTCCACAAACACCATCTGTTGAAGTAGTCTCATGAGAGAAAGAGGTTATTTTTATTTATTTATTTATTATTTGTTATGTGTTATATGACATGCATTTAGTTTGTTCTTGTTCCTCGCCTCAATCTATAGGGAGAGGCAGACAAGAAATCTCTCTCTCTCTGTGTGTGTGTGTGTCTGTCTGTCTGTCTGTCTGTCTGTCTGTCTGTCTGTCTGTCTATCTATCTATCTATCTATCTATCTATCTATCTATCTATTATTTATACATTTCAAACATCACATCTCAAGGTGGTGTACAATTTAAACATTTTAAAACATTAATTTAATAATATGACTGTGCTAATTCTGGTTGTAATTTATTTTCCATACTGAAGCTTCCCAAAGTGCCATACTTGCATCCCCCACCCCAATGGAAAATATGAAACGCTAAATTGGATATTGTTTTGCTTTTCTTACATCTGCTGAAACCAGAAAACTCTTTTGTATGGGCAGTTTTAGAATGAAAGCCTATTCATTTCCTAAGGCTTGTATAGATGATTTACCAGGTGGATTATGCCCATTCTCTCCGTAATCTGGCACTGACACAGATAATGAGAATTTTCTGCTGGTTCCATGTTGCTGCCACATTGCACCAATGAAAAAGAACAACAACAGCATTTCTAAAAAGCTTAAAAGAAAGGTTTAGCTAGCTGCCACCATTTTTGTTCTGGCTAACTGAAAGAAAGTTCAGGGGTAAGGCGCTCTTGTCACCATGACTGAACTATAAAATGTATTTCAGAATCTAAGTAATTACAATTGGCATTTCTGAGACAGAGCCCTCCTAGTAGACGTGGTAATCATAGTGAAAAGCGATTATAGTGACATTAGCAGGGTGAGAATCCTGCAGAGAGCTTGGAAACTTGTGTGTGTGTGTGTGTGTGTATGCTACAGGACATTGTACGTTTTCATGCTGCCAAGTATAATAGAAAAGTTCAGTTTGCCCTTAATTTTAGCAACAAACCTGGCTTTTGAGAAATCCCTTTTAGCTAACTGCACAAAACAATTTGTTTTTTGGGAACTCCATGCAACATCACATTTATACAAGAATGTTGTGTATAAATATAAATTTCTTTTAAAATGATATTTATTCAAAAGGACAAACATTGTTCACTTTCCAAATATCTAAAATCAGTAAAATAGGATACGGTTTACTGTTAACATATATTTGAGGTTATCTAATTTCAAACACAAAACAACAATTTCTGCCCAGAACTGCTATAGAACGTGGAAGAGGCATTTGGTAACACAAACAATTTGGTGAGGAGGTTTATGTTTTAAGTGCATCTGTTTTGCTAACTCTGAAGAAAATAAAAAGCATTTCTCATTGCTAGTGAAATTTCAGGAGTAGTGTGTATTTGAGGGATGGAAGAAAGGTTTCTTTAACCACATTTCCCCTTCATTTATAGCTCCTTTTTCTGCTGTAGGTCTCTCTCCATCTCCCTGCTACCATTCCACCACTCCCCATATTTCCATGTTGATTTTTTTAATGCAATAAATGTGTGGTTGTTGTTACTACTTCATTGTATAAAGATTCAACTGTCTTTCCTCAAGGTTGCACATCCCAAGTATTTGGATTTTCCTGGCATCCAAACTACAGACTGTTGTATGTATTTAAAATAATATGATGTACTTTGACAATGGCTATATAAAATGTATTTTGGTGATTGCTGTGAAATGTGTTGATTTTTAAAGATCTATTCAGTCTGTGCAGTTTTCTGCTTCAGTACAGTCTTTTTTTTCTTTTTGAATCTGACTCTACAATTAATTCATTTTGCCCCATCTTCTGTCCTCATTACATTTTTATTATAAGAATTAATATATTTTGCCATTTGCTATTCTGGTGAAATCAGGAGAGGAGCCGTGAGAGTGAATACATTTTGTTCCACTTTGTCCTCATTATAATTTTAAGGTGTTCTCAAGGATGGATTAATTCAATGCTACTTCTCACTCTTAATCATAAGAATGAAAATCTAAAATAGTTATGAAACCCTGGCAGCCATTTGTCTGGAACTATTTTGTGCTCAAGAAAAAAATGCCTCAAGAAAGGGGGAAGTTGAACATGTTATATATGAGTTACTAAATTCATATAAAATGATTGGATGCCTCTGAGACAAAACCGAAGAAATAAACAAATGAAACAGATGATCCCACACTTGTGACTGTCTCAAGATCATAATCTGGCATTCAGGCTGGATATGCTAATCACACAGATATGATTTTCATTAAATTATTCTTTCCCCAACAGACAATAAACAACTACTTATTGATAGATGGCTGGTTACTGTGCCATTAATATGAAATGCCAGTATTCCTTTTACCAGAAACAATTTAGAATCACAGAGCCAAGATGGATTTGCATGTAGAAATGTAGTTTATATTAGAGTACATACTCAATTAAAAATGGTGGCTGCAATGAAGTTGCATCCTTCACTCTGAATGCATACAAATAATCTAGCCCTGGGTAAGCAATTATAAATTTGAGCCACCATTTCAATTCCCTGAAGAATGGAGACATGGAAGCAGACCATGGCATCAAGCATTTCAATGTTGGTTATTGAGCCATAGAGTTGGAAGCCTTCCCATAGACCACCGAGTCCAATCCCTTGCTCAATGCAGGACCTGAAGCCAGAGCATCCTCAGCAGGCAGCTGTCTAGCCTCTTTTTGAAGATTTCAAAAGAAAGAGCCTTCACCACTTCTCTGGACAATTGGGTCTACTGTCAAATAGCTTTTGCTGTGAAGAGGTTCCTCCCAGTGTCCAGCCAAAATCTACCCTCCTGTAACCTAAAACCATTAGACCTGGTCCTGCCCTCTGGGGCAGCAGAGACCCTCATCACTGAGACACCCCTTGAGGTATTTAAAGAATGCAATCATGTCACACCTCAGTCTTCTTTTCAGGAGGCTGAAAATGCCCAGCTCCTTCAACCTTTCCTCATCCGTTTTGTTCTCCATTTTTTGTTGTTGTTGTGTGTCTCCACATCATTTCTGACTTAGGAGTTTTTCACACAGGATGGATCCCATGCAAAAACTGAATTTAAACTAGAAAAAAAACCACAAAAGTGGGTAGATTTTCAGACAGCGTCAGGGGTTAACCAACAGAAAGGGGACAAAACGCACAAAATTTTGTGAAATGTTGATTTTCACACAGTGTAAGGGTTAATGAGCATTAACACAACATTAACCCAAATGGAAAGTAGACAAAACCCATTCCATTTTACTTTTGGAAAATCCCAATGTTGTGTTATTGCTTATTAACCCTTATGTGTCTGAAAATCAACCTGCTTTTGTGTTTTACACCCCGGATTTTTAAATCCCGTTTCTGTATAGGATCCGTCCTGTGTGATAAACTCCTTAGTGTGATTTGGCAGTAAAAAAGGCCAATGCAATTCTAGGCTACATCAATAGAAGTATGGTGTCTAAGTCAAGGGAAGTAATAGTACCCCTCTATTATTCTTTGGTCAGGCCTCATCTGGAATACTTCATCCAATTCTGGGCACCACAATTAAAAAAGGATGTTGATAAGCTGGAGCATGTCCAGAGGAGGGCAACTAAAATGGTGAAAGGTCTGGAAAACATGTCCTATGAGGAGTGACTTAGGGAGATAGTCTGCAGAAGAGAAGGTGAAGAGGTGATATGATACAACGTGGTTAAATGGTGGTACTACAGCCACAAGGTTGTGAGTTTGATTCCAGGGCTCCAAAGTTGACTCAGCCTTCCATCCTTTCATAGGTTGGTAGAATGAGTATCCAGCTTGTTGGGGGCAATTTTCTTACAGATTGTAAACCACTTAGAGAGTGCTTAGTTCGAGCCCTGTCTAAATATCTGAAGGGATGTCATACTGAAGATGAAGCAAGCTTGTTTTCTGGTGCTCCAGAGACTAGGACATGGAGCAGTGGATGCAAACTACAGGAAAACAGACTCCACCACAACATTAGAAAGAACTTCCTGACAATAAGAGCTGCTCAATAGTTGAACACACTTTCTCCTTCTTTAGAGGTTTTTAAACAGAGGCCGGATGGCCATCTGTCAAGGGTGCCTTGGTTGTGTACTCCTGCATGGCAGGGGGTTGGACTGGTGGCCCCTGAGGTCTCTTCCAGCTCTATGGACTATGATTCTATGACTCTATGACTTATGGAATCCCTAATGCAAACCTGTCATGGGGTTTTCTTGGCAAGATTTGTTCAGAGGAGGTTCACCACTGCCTTCCTCCCACACAACACGCTGGCTCCCATACCTGTTATCATCCATGTTGCCCTTCTCTGAACTCACTTCATCTTGTCTATATCTTTCATGTATATAATAATAATAATAATAATAATAATAATAATAATAATAATAATAATAACAACAACAACTTTTATTTATATCCTGCCTCTCCAGAAGGATCTCGGCAGGTTACAATAAAAAGACATATTTAAAATACATAGTATATATATATAACTAAAATGTATATAATCCCCTTAACCCCCTGTGTGGGAGCAGAGTTTACTGGCATAGAGGTTTGGGCTCCCCCATCACCACCTCTGGTCTTTCAAAACTGGGCTTATCCTTCCCTGTTGTTCAGTGCAGATTTTGACTGGTCACTTGGGGGCAGGTAAGAATTCTTGCCTTCTAGTTCGGTTTTTCATATGGAGGGTTGTTGTTGTTGTGTGCCTTCAAGTCATTTCTAATTTATGGTGACCCTAAAGTGACTCTATCACAGGGTTTTCTTGGCCAAATTTGTTCAGAGGAGGTTAGCCTTTGCAATATTCTGAGGCTCAGAGAGTGTGACTTGGCCAAGGTCACCCAGTGGATTTCCATGGCTGAGCAGGGATTCAGACCCTAGTCTCTAGAGCCATAGCCCCAAACTCAAAACACTACACCATGCTGGTTCTCTCATATGGAAGGTGATTCCCCCATATTGAATCCTGTAGGAAAATATAGGAAAATTGGCTTGGGTGGTATCTTAATTATATGCTTGCAAGTTAATGTATATATGTGTGTAGTGAATGGGTCTCTGCCACCAGGCAGATGGGTTTTGGAGTCTTTATGGGCATCGTGTCCAAACATTAACAGCTATCCAGTAGCATAAAAGCATCCATCTGTGTTAGATATCTTGTTAGATATTTTTGTATTAGCTTTGCAGTTTGAGTCTGGGAAAAGGTATGAGGGCTGCAAATAAAATGGGGAGGGAATTTTCCCTCTGCTACTAAGCTATTTGCACAGTTCCTAAACCTGATGTCGCGGGGAAAGATTGGTCACACTTGTGCACTTTGATCTTCTTTTAGAAATATCACTGTGTTAGTCTGGATAAGTATGTAAGTAGATTTTTGTAGCACTTTTTTGTAGCACCTTTGTAGTCTGACAGAAAGAGCTTGGTGAGTGGTACTTTATTCCATACATCCAATGAAGTAGACTTAGGTCTACTCAGCCTTATGCTACCAACTTCTTTCTTGCAGTTAGTCTTGAAGGTGCTACATTTTTTTAAAAGAAAAATTTTTGTTTGCTTTTCACTATATAATCTTTGGGAGTACATTTTCCAGGAGTCTTAGTCAAGGGAGGTGCACGTTAGCCTTCTGGGTGTAAGGCATCTTTTTACATTTATATTTACATCCTGCTTGCTGTCTCTGCATGGTGCTATGAAGAACCAATATAACTGAGCACCTTGGTGTATTAGAGTGCACAGGTGAAACACCTTTGATTTGTTCTGTTCCCTGCTCTTTGACTTCACACACATCCCTCCTTCTTTGACACTCTTTCTGTGCCAACCCCTGCACTATATCAAATAGACCAAAGATGAAACAAGCACTCTGAAGACTGCGCTTGATCTAGTGAGAGACTACCAACCACAACAGTGAGGCTAAGCCTAGTACTTATTAAACTTCTACACTCCTCTCCTATTTCACCTTCTGAAATCTAATTTGCCTGTTAGCCACTGTCTGTCTTTCGGCAGGTCACCAAGCCAGCCAGCTTTTACTTCCTGTTTTAAGGAAATGGAGCATAGCCTGATGTCTGAAACTCAACAAATGGTTGTGCAGTTGCATGTTTACTAACTCTAGCCCTTGGTTTATGAAGCTAACCACACTACAGATTAACCACAGTTTAGTATCCAAATATGATGCTAAACTGTGATTAGCGAAAACTGGATGCAAAAAGCTTCTGATCTGACCCTCGTGGCTGCACTAGAGGAGGAAAGGGAAGGTGGGTGCACACGAACCTGAAGTTTGCTTACATAATAATATGCTACAGTTTACTGTTACATCCAAAATGTGCTGTCTCAACAAACTGTATCAAGACATTGTCTCAAGTGGAAAATAGTTATTAAGTTCCCCTTCATATACCATTCTTCGGCCTGTGAAGGAGTGAACAGGAAGGCCCAGCTCCACCAGGGCTAGATTGAAGAAAGAGAGCCCTCCCTCCAATCCATCTGCCTTGGTCCAGGCCTCAGAGGGAGAGAAGTTCCACTGGACCTCATCCCCTTTCCCTCCACCATTCCCTTCTTTTTTGTGTCGTGCCTTTTAGATTGTAAGCCTGAGGGCAGGGAGCCAACTAATTAAAAATAATAATGGTAAGCTGCTCTGATAGCCTTTAGGGCTGAAGGGCGGGGCATAAATTCTATAAATAAATAAAATAACATAACAAACAAATAAATAAATTCATTCACTAACAGAATGTTGCTAGCTCGGTAAAGGGAATCCTTTTATTCTGGTCTGGCCTGTTAAAAAAGAATGCAAAAAAGGTTGTAATTTTTTAAAATTAATCTTTACTGAATGTTCATTTATTAAAAAGGGTTACATCAGCTTAAACTTACATCTTTCCTTCATTCTCCATTCCCTTTCCCCTCCCCCTTCCCTACCCCTTATTGTTTTAATGTTACTGTCTTATTAGCTACTTTTCCCAATTCCTCAAAAAGTCACTTTCCATAATTCCCCTTTATCTCTTATTTTCACTTCCTCTACCGCTTAAATACTAAATACTAAGACTATATATTCTAACATCCTTTTCTATCTTATCGTTACAAACCAATTATTTCCTTATCATTCCTAGCTTACTATACTTACTTACTATACACACTGTAATTTCTTATTTGTCATTTACTTCTCTTTTCCAATTTATAGATTTGCATTAACATATTCCGATTTATCTTCTATCACATTATCATTCATAATCATCGTTAACCTATCCATTTCCATTATTTCTAGACAACTCTCTAACCAACATTCTATATCTGGTACTTCCTTACTTTTCCATTGTTTAGCTATTGCAATTCTAGCTATTGTGATTAAATATAACAAAGGTTTCTTTTTTCCTTTAGTTCCTTATTTAAAAAAAGGTTGTAATTTTTGAAACAGTGAGTACATTCAGAATTTTGAGAAGGTGTTCATGAGTGCCATCACAAAACGGTTGCCATGTGGGTGTTCACAAAATGGCTGCTGTGGTGAATGTGGCAAGTCACAAAGCACTGCTTTTACAGAAAGACAAATGGGTAATGCTGTGAGACAGCTTATTCAAGGCAGAGGCAGGGTCTTAGTATAAGTGTACAAAACTACTGCTTTGAATCTACATATGTCAGTAAAACAGTGTAGCCATTTGACAGAAATTGGTGGAATTATTTTTTTTCAGATCATCTCTAAAATGAACTAATCTTACAAAATCTGTTTTTCCAAATAAGAACACCACCTCAAATCTCATACAAGAACCAAACATACCCACATTTTGTGGGAGCAAACAAAAAGCTCTTTCTCTCTGTTTTGCTCACTGGAGGTCACCTTTCCAGTCACTGCTAAATTCTTTCTCTCTCCCTTTTCTCTTATACATATGAATCAACCATAAAAACCTATCCATTCAGAGACAAAGAATGCATTCCATTTCATCCATCACGCAAGTTCCAAAACACACCTCTCTCTTCATTCCAATCTTTCTTACGAGTAGTCAAGCTAATTTTTCTTACATAAAAATATTGAAATGGGGCAGGGAATCATGATGGGTGCCATGAGAGATGCCCATGGCTGCGATAGTGTTTGTGGAGATTACATTTAGGAACTTTACCTTATAGTGTTACTCAAAACTCAGTAGCAAAGTCTGTACTTTTCCTTTTCTTAGTATTTTGGGGGAGCAAAGGAGGAAAAGAGACTGTTTTTGTTTTATGCTTGGTGTGATGTCTTTGCTTTAGCCAGGCCTCACCTGGAATACTGTGTCCAGTTCTGGTCTCCACAATTTGAAATGGATATTGACAAGCTGGAGTGTGTCCAGAGGAGGGAAACCAAAATAGTGAAAGGTCTGGAAACCATGCACTGTGTGGAGCAAGTTAAGGCGCTGGGTATGTTTAACCTGAAGAAGAGAAAGTTAAGAGTTGATATGACGACCTTGTTTAAATATTTACAAGGATGTCATATTCAGGACGGAGCAAAATTCTTTCCTGCAGCTGCAGAGAATAGAATACAGTATGGATTCAATGGATTCAAACTACAGGAAAAGAGATTCCACCTGAACATTAGGAAGAACTTCCTGACAGCAAGGGATGTTTGACAGTGGAAGATACTGCCTTGGAGAGTGGTGGAGTCTCCTTTGGAGGTTTTCCAACAGAGGCTGGATGGCTGCCTGTTGAGAGATTTTAGACTGTGTATTCTTGCATGGCAGCGGTTTGGAATTGATGTCTCTTGGGGCCTCTTCTGTAACCAGGGGTCTGAGGGAAATACTAATTTAGCTCAATAAATGAGCTGAGGTACAAGCAGCCCCGGGATCTATCCCACCTGTATACCGAGGTACAGAGACAAAGGATTGCAGAGACAGAATTCTTATATGAATTTAATTTTATAAAGGGGAACACACAAACCAAATGCACACACACACACACACACACACACACACACACACACGAGCTAGGAAATAAAGAGATGAGCGTTGGAATAGATGAAGAAGTTTCACTAACAGTGATAATTACCCAACAGTGAGATTGCTCCAGTAGATGCGGTTTGATGTGTGAGAAGAGAAACTTCGCTGCTCCAGAGCGCTGAGAGGGGCAGTGGCGAGTCGGGGCTAGCAGAATTCAGAGTGACGTGGAATCAGCCTGAAAACCAAGTAATCGGGGGAACAAAGGAAATTTGGGGTCTTTTATAAGTCAAAACTAGCCTGGGGCAAAGACCAGGTGTCCTGCATCAAACAGTCCGAATCTGTATGGGGATGGTCACTCAAGATGAAGGTCTTTGAACTGGGAGTTGGGGTTGTAAATGGGCACTCTCCAGCTTGGGTGCCTAACATCCTGTGATCAATTGCCCAGCCTTCCTGGGATGTGAGTGTGAATTTCCTCTTATTACAACTCCCAAACTGCCTATGTGATCCATCACTTTAAAGCTCGTAGTGGGTGTATTGAGGGTACAAATGTGTACTTACCACATTTTATATCAAAAATAGAAGTCTTTGGCTTATCGTAACACTTCCAACTGTATGAATGTTGGACCAAGCCAAAATAGCTAATAGTAAGAAATTGGGAGTTTGAGGCCAAAACCAAGTCTTGAGGGACAAAGGTTGCTGACCCTCGATCTAAAACATCATGAAAAACCCACTGAAATAAGCCAGTTCTTGATACTTTCCCCCAAGTCATACATTTTATTGTTGTGTAATGCCCAGTGGCAATAATGGACAAGTGGCAATGTTGTTTCACAGTGCAAGGCAACAAGTGGCAAAGATGGTTGAAATATGGGTTTCTAAAATATGAGACTGGATCTCTCCAGCATCATCTCTCACCCTTTGCTGCATGCTTTATATCGGTTCATCAGCTCTGCTGCTTTCCATCATGCATGTGACAGTACTGGATCAACAAAGTCCTGTTTGCCTTCAAAGGACATACGTTGCCTTGAGAAGTTGGGAAACCGACTGAGTTCCCAAGAGCAACTGAATTAGAGAGGTTCTTGCATATTTCATTTTTCAGAAAAGGCTCCACTGCCCTCAAAGAGCGGCTGGCTGATGTCTCCTACTCTTGAATTTTGTTACAGGATATGTAATTAGCAACTAATAGAATCCCTCCCTCCTCCCTGTAGGCCAGCAGCAGGTGCTCCTATTTTCAGATGTATATGAAATATCTGCCAAATCATTTGGCAGATTTCAGGGAGAAATGTGCCAAATTACCTGTCACAGCAAAAACTACCTTTTTAAAGGAAAGATAAATGTTCTTGGCACTCAATTTATACTGAACAACAGTGCCCCCAAGTGGCTGCTTACACTGACCACAAGTCTCTGGATGATCTAGATTTCCTTGTGGGATCCAGGTCAGGCAAACTGAACATATTATTTTGAGACAGAAGCTCCATGGTCCACTTACAAGAACAGAGAACCTAACCCTGTAGAACACCATTTTGTCTTTAAAGCTAAGAAATGTTGTGGTTTTGTCATTTGGCAGGGTCAGAAAATCAAATTAGGCATTGTTCATACAAGCATTCCACAATTACTTCTTCGCAGACACAAAACTTTGCTCTTTGGGCTTTGCAAGCTGGGAAAATAAAACCACCTCCCATTTTAAGCTCTCTTTCATTTGTTAGGTGCATGCAATGTGTTTTACAGACCATGGAAATGTTACTTTTTTAGATTGCAGCTCCCAGAATCTCTCAGCCACCTTGTTCACAGAGAATTGCTGCCATCCAGAAAGTATATTTTCAAAACTCTGCTTATGAAAACAGTAGAGTATGCAGAGGTGGGCTAGCATGCAATGAACTGTAAAGCATCTTATGATATAACGTCTAGCAGATTTGTGAATTGTTGAATTTGCTCAGGAAGCCAAATTGAGCCAAGAAGCTACATCTCTGCCCTGTTAAATTTGACCATAACAGAAACACAATATGATGGAACCCCATTCAGACTGGCCCCAGTTTCAGTTTTAGGGCTCCTGTCCCTTACCATACCCTTTTACCCTCAAGATCTCTCCCTGGATCTTGTACTCTGGCCTGGACAAGCAGCTTTACTGCTATACTGATGAGTGGATTAAGTATAGTAATACATCACCAGTCTTCCCTTTCAATTCTTAAATTTAAATAGTCAGACACAGTTGGAGAAAATAAAAATTGTAAAGGTTTATTATATAACAAATAAATTAAACATGAACTCTCTGAATTTTTCCATGTTCCCAGCTCCCAAAAATCTATTCAGCTCTTATCAATTCTGAACTGGTCTTCATTCTGTCTCTGACTGCTCTAACTGACCTGTTTACAGACAAGCCTCTATGTTATATCCCCCATAGGCTCCCCGCTTCATAGCATCCCAAAAGTTATCACTGGCAGGCTCTAACCAGGCTTTCTCAACTTCTCACTTAACAGACAGAGACAAAGATCAGAATTGCTTTGCTTCAAAAGCTGTGCAAAGGCAAGGCTATCCATCCACTAAATTGCACTAGATGTTTCTCACTGTTTTGGATCAGTTCCTTCTCTTTCCTGACCCTCCATTCAGCTGATGTTTTTTGAGAAGTGTATTCGCACCCTATAAAGAGGCTTGTGAGTGGGGTGAAAGGAGGGAGGCATGGAGGAAATCTCCTTCTATCCAATTTATTCTCATGGTTCTCTTCCTCTTCTTCCTTCTGATCTTCATCATTATTATCATCTGTGCCTTCCCAAAATGTGTTCTTTGGTGATAGTTACTGTTGGTTGTGTCCATATCTAATACATGTTGATGTGATTACTGTTAAAGCATAGGTGTTTGTATGCCTATCTGATACACACTGGTGTGATTTCCAGCTTCAGTCTGTCTGTTTGTCTGTCTGTTTGTCTGTTTACCCAATTATAATTATAGGACATTCATGGTATGGCCAATCTAAGCAACTTTATTCTGCCTAGTATCCATGAGAACGAACAGCAAGCTTTATAATATGAGTGCAAATTTTCCAGGTAGTTCCTCCAGCTAGATCATAGCTACTCTTTGGCCTTATGCAGATAGAGTGAGTGGAAAACATTCCTTGTCTTCAGTGGGCATATAAAGAGACTTTATGGCAGTGTAATTTAGGAAGAAAGATGGTAATTGGAGAGAAAAAACCCCAATGCAATTCAAAGACCAAAGGAATCCCAGTCTCAGCAAAATTGCATTTCTGAGTGAAATTAACTTTCATTTTTTAGCAAGTAAAAGGGGAGGTTGGGAGGGACAGGATGTTATTAATATGGGCTGATAATGACAGATGAAATTCTTTTTCATCTGCTGCTTGAGATGTCATTCTTGGATTTTTCCTGGTTCAGTTTCCCTTTTATCACAACCTCACATTCTCTCTTTGGAGAGTTTTAATTAACTTGCAAAGTGTTCTTTCAGTATGAATAAATGATTATGTTATTTATAGCTGCTGTTTTTGCAAAATCTAGTTGGATTCCTGTTAATTCTAAAATGTTAATGATCTGTTACAGTGAAAAAACACTTGACTTGGCATTCTCTCACTATTTTCCACTCCTCTAAAATCTTGCTTAAAACTTGCATGCAGCCAAACTATAAAGATAATAATGAAGGAAAGATTGTCTTCCGTTCTGCCATGAACAAATGGAAATATATATGGCTGAATATGACAAAGGAAGAAAGGAAGGTCCTTTCTACAAAACTGCACTATTTTGGAATCATCGGAGCCAAGCAAAACCTTCAGAAATCCTTACAATTATTGATAGTTCAGTAATGATGAGTTAGCTCCCTCTATCTCAGCTTGTACCCAAGTGTGTATTTTTTAGCATTCTAAGAAAAAACAACAAGAAAATCCAGTAAGGAAAGCTAATACAATAATAAGATTATGTTCAACCCTCTGTGACAATCATTGTCCCTCCCAAGCCCTGGCAAAGAAGGAGAAGAGCAAAATAACATGCCTTGTAAGTTCCCTAAGCATCTAGGCCCAGTTCTTGGAAGGATGCAAAATCTTCATCACTATCACTTCTAGCCAAACTCATTGAACTAGGAGAGAGATAGAAAGCCAGGTTTGGTGCATCCATGAAAGGAAATAGAAGGAAAAGACAAGGGACTCAAGGTAGTCCATACCCTCCAACTGTCCCAAATTGGCAGGGACAGTTGCAATTAATCCTCTGTCATCCTACTTGTTTAACTGCTTTGAAAATATCCCAGTTTATCTCTTCTCCTCCTACTTGACCCCTTTGTCCTCACTTAGTTCAATTGCTTACTTCAATTTGCACTCAGTTAATTCAGTGGAGAGGAGAGGAGAGGAGAGGGTAGAATCTTGCTTTTCTCTGAAGACTCAGGGAAAGCGAACTACACGACCTCTCCTAACTTGTGTGTTTATCCTCATCAATAACTTTTGCCATCTTGGCCACACTCTGATGTTGCTTGGCCACACATGTCCCTGTTTTCATCAATGAAATGTTGGAGGGTATGATAGTCAAGAAGTACCACAATCATCTGGGGTGTTTCATGTCCATAGTGTCTAATTGTCAGGCCTTTCCCCATCCAAAAAGATGAGATTATTCATGTGACAAATTGCAATTTTCAAACTCTCAGAGATGTACTCTAATAATAGTAAGCCCCTGTGAATGAGTCAGCTAGTTGATCATCAAGGATCCTCATGCAGATATAGCTATGTTATAAAGGTACATTATGAGGTGTACATATGAAAACACATGTACACAGAGAGAAGAGGAGAGTCTTGAATGACGGAGGTGTAGCATACAAAAATTATGAGTAAGAATATCAAGCTTACATAGCAGTAAGGTACAGTATAAGGAAGGTGTAAGAATGAGAGCCAGTGTGGTGTAGTGGTAACATTGGACTATGACTCTGGAGAAGAGGTTCAACCATGTTAATCCACTGGATGATCTTGGGAAAATCACACTCTCTGAGCCTCACAGGATGGGCATGGCAAACCCTCTCTGAATAAACTTGTCAGGAAAATCCCATGCTAGGTTCCCCTTAGAGTCACCATTAGTCAAAAACAATCTGAAGACAAACAACAACAACAACAACAGGTCCTGAGGGTAGAAGGAATGAAAATGCAGAAGAGACAACTAGAGCAGCAAGTGTCATCCTGTTTAACAGCTGTCTCCCAGTGGATGCACCATCGGTGTTTGAAGCTCAATAAGTCCAAGACCAAGCTTCTTGTTTTCCCTCCTAGGCCCACCCTTCACTACTCCTTTTCTATTTCCATCAATAACATCTCTATCCAACCGGTCCAGGAAGCCCGCAGTCTCGGTTTCATCTTTGACTCCTCTTTGTCGTTTATCCCCCAGATCCAGACTACAGCCAAAGTCTGTAGATTTTTTTCTCTATAATATCGCCAAAATCCATCCATATCTCTCAGCTTCTACCGCAAAGACACTGGTCCATGCCCTAGTGGTCTCACGACTAGACTACTGTAACCTCCTCTTGGCAGGGCTTCCCCTCTCTCATCTCCACCCATTAATTTCTGTTCAGCATTCAGCTGCACGCATTATTTCACTCGTTCGCTGTTATGATCATGTCTCCCCTCTGTTGTCCTCCCTTCACTGGCTCCCTTTTCCTTTCCGCATCAGGTACAAACTTTTGCTACTCACCTTTAAAGCCCTGCATGGGCTGGCCCCTCTTTATTTAACTGATCTTCTCTCTCCCTACATCCCTACTCTCACTCTCCGCTCTGGTAGCCAAAGTCTCCTCTCTCAACCCAGGATTTTCTCTGCCCCATCCCGGATCCGTCCCTTCTCCCTTGCTGCCCCTCATTCCTGGAACCTTCTTCCTCTGCATGCACGGCTCATCACTTCCCTAACCAGTTTTAAGGCTGAGCTGAAAACCATATTGTTTAGGGAAGCGTTCTCAGGGAATTTGTGATTGTCATCTGGCTGTCTGATAATGTTTGATGTGATGTGATCTGCTTATATATGTGATGTTTTTAATTTGTCTTTTCTCTTCTACATGGTAATTTTATCTATTTCTCTATTTAATTGTCATTATCTTAGAGTGTACGCCTTGGGCAGGCTTTTATATACTCCTTAATTTTACCGACTTTGTACAGCGCTGTGTATAATTACAGTGCTTTAGAGATAAAGTTTAATAATAATAATAATAATAATAATAATTGCTAAACAACCTTCCCACTATCATCTCAGATAGCCTGCTATCCTCACATGCATCCAAGGGTATAGCTATAGGGGAGGGAGTTGCAAAATGAGGTGACTGACCCTCAAATAAGAATTCTGCCTCCAATCCAGTTCTCAAATTTGTAGCACTGTGTGACTTAAAACTTCAGCTGAGCATTTAGAAATACTATATAGGCATCCAAAGAAAAGGGACAAGCAAATTTCCCAAGAGAATGAGAACACAGCAAATGCTACCAACAATTTTCAGTGCCTGACTCTGCAAGGGTAGAAATTTGGAGACTGAAGGCAAATTTCATCTGGGGCACAATTCTTATTTAGAGGGGCAATGCCCTCATTTTGCTCCCTCCCCAACAGCTACACCTCTGCCTACAGTGAAGGATGTTGTCTACCACTGCTGAAGTAAGATTCATGTGCAAGTCTAGTCCACTTCTGTGTGTGGAAATGGGAAGACGCCTTCATGGCCAGCAAAACCTCTTGGTGTAGGAAAGAACAATGACCATGTGCAGCAGAAGCAAAAATAACAGTTTCTTGAAAGTGAGATTTACTGTAACTCTGTTTTTCTTCCTTCCTTTCTTTCTTTGAAACCAATTACAGGGTAATACAGCTGGAACATATATATCAAATGCTTCAGAAAATGAACAAGTCAGATGTTTCAGCCAAGTCATTTAATCATTTCATTATGTCAGTCTAAACTCTTCTCCCTTTTTACTTTGATCTCTTTTCTCCTCTTTAATCTCCCACTTTGAAAGCATGAATGCAAATGGAAGAGGAGTGGCATATTAGCTTAATATCTTGTGTATAATATGTAGAAGCTAGAAAAGTTTGCCATGTGACCAAAACTACACAAAGGAAGTTTTGTACCCTCTGGACAAGGAATTCAGATTGGCAGTGAAAGGGCAAAGAACTCACCATCATAGACTATCACTAACAATGCAGAATGACTTTAAAAGCAGCATCAGAAAAGGGCAGCCAAAATGATCAAGGGCCTGGAGCAAGTCCCTTATGAGGAAAGGTTACAGTGTTTAAGGCTTCTTAGTTTTAGTGGGAGAAACTGAGTAAGGAAAGATATGATAGAGGTGTATGAAAGTATGCATGGAAATGAGGAAGTAGATCGCGTTTTTCTCTGTCTGTCATAATATTAGAACTGGGGTCATCGACTGAAACTGAATGGTGGGAGACACAGAACAGATAAAACAAAGTATGTCTTCACTGTCTTAGCATACTTTACACCCCCCCCCCCACTGGATATGTGGTTTCATTCTTAATTTCTAGAGTTGGACATGTTTCGAGGTCATGTTGACCTGGAAAAACTAGAAGTTAGACATGTGTAGGAGTCATACTGACTGAAGGACATGTAGACACATAGAAATGGGTTTGCCGATCACCTCAAACATGCACCCCAGGCTCTTTGCATTTCCTTTTGAAGTGGAAGCAAAAGAAGTCATCAAAGCAATCAGTGACCATACCCATTACCTCACAATGTTCCTACATCCTTCTTTCTGCCTGATCCTCAAAGGATTGTCTCAGATCTAATCAGTGTATTGTCACTTTGATGTTAAGGTCAACAGCCATTCCAGTCCTTTTTGCCAGTCCCTTGGGAAAATCATCAATTTTTGTCACACTGCATATCACACAGCACACCTTAGCCACTTGGTTCACAGACCAGGAACCCTCTGCATAACCCTCTGAGCTACTCTGTGTTTTCCTATGAACCTCTCTTCAGGATAGGTAATTATCACCTGCTTCAAACCCGACTTCTCTCTAACCAACTTTTCATGCATTTCTTTCCAATAACCTTATGTGGTTCTTAAGGTTGCCTAGGTTCTTGTATGCTTCTCTGTGCACTCTTGTACATTTCTAAATAAAATACTTCATGTACTGAAAACTGGAGCTCATTCAGCAGAACTGGTATCCCCACAGTTACCCTCCTCTCACAGGCCTCCTTTTGAGCTTTAATTTCCCCAGATTTCAAGGAAATGCTGGCATTGTGGGTAGGGACTCTCAATGTCCCCCACCTTTTAGGATGACAACCCAGTGCATCATCTAACTGTGGAGTTCACTACCGCAACATGTATTGATATCCAACAATCTGAGTGGATTTAAAAGAGGATGAAACTAATTTATGGAAGATCCAATCCAGTTTACCTTCAACATGGGGCCCCTCAGAGACAAAGCTGCTCATCCCTGCAAAGCAATTATGCACAGACTAACTGGGACTTAGAATCATAGAATCATAGAGGTGGAAGAGACCGCAAGGGCCATCCAGTCCAACCTCCTGCCATGCAGGAAATCCAAATCAAAGCATCCCCAACAGATGGCCATCTAGCCTCTGCTTAAAGACCTCCAAGGAAGGAGACTCCACTACACTCCAAGGGAGTGTGTTCCACTGTTGAACAGCTCTTACTGTCAGGAAGTTCTTCCTAATGTTGAGGTGGAATCTCTTTTCCTGTAGCTTGCATCCATTGTTCCGGGTCCTGTTCTCTGGAGCAGCAGAAAACAAGCTTGCTCTCTCCTCAATATGACATCCTTTCAAATATTTAAACAGGGCTATCATATCACCTCTCAACCCTTCTCTTCTTCTTCTCAGCTTCCACCTTCCAGAACCTTCAAACCAGGCACATCTGGCTTCTGTCTGGCAACTTCATCCCTGAGCGTCCACCTACCAACTTGTATTTGCTGCCAACGACAAATATCTACTGGTTCATCCATTTTGCTGACATAGGCCCGATCTAGATGGGCCTTTGCGGTGCCCCCGTCACGTGCTAGGGGTTGGGTGAGGGCGCACCACCCATATGTGCCTCACCCCAGCACGTGACGAGGGCATCAAAATGGCGGCGCCCTATAATAATAATAAATAATAAAAACTTTATTTATATGCTGCCTTTCCGCAGTGATCAAAGCGGTTCACAAGACCATCAAATACAATTGCACAATACATCAAATACAAAATAAGTAAAACCGCGAGTACATATATAATTAAACAAGCATCCTTAAAATCACAAATAAGAACATTAATAACATATGTCAGTCATAAAGAGCATCTTTCAACAAGAAATAATTTCTACAGGGAGTCAGAAGGATATGCTGACCGGAAAAGATGGGTCTTTAAGGCTTTCTTAAAGGCATCTAAAGAGGAACTAAGCCTTATCTCCTCCGGGAGCTTGTTCCAATGTGTGGGAGCTGCAGATGAAAATGCTTTTTGGCAAGTTGATGCCAATCTCGTCTTAGGATATTCAAGTAAACATTTCCCAGTAGTTCTGAGAGTGCGGGGCGGATTGTATGGGGAGAGGCGTTTACCCGCAATAACACGGGCCCAAGCCATGTAGGGCTTTATAGGTGATAACCAACACTTTGTATTGAGCCCGGAAGCTAATAGGCAGCCAGTGGAGAGATCTTAATACCGGTGTTATATGATCTGATCTAGAAGTTCCAGCGACCAATCTGGCTGCAGCATTTTGAACCAACTGAAGCTTCCGAACCTGGTACAAAGGTAGCCCCATGTAGAGTGCATTGCAGAAATCTAATCGAGAGGTTACCAGTGAATGTACTACTGTTTCAAGGTCCTTCCAGTCGAGGAGGGTCGCAGTTGGCGTATCAGCCGAAGCTGGTACCAAGCACTCTTGGCCATCACATCTACTTGAGATGATAACTGTAGAGATGTGTCCAAGAGTACTCCCAAACTGCGAACTTTGTCCTTTAGGGGAAGCGTGACCCCATCCAGGACTGGATGACAAATTTCCCTGTCTGGACTTGGAGTACCTATCACGAGTAACTCTGTTTTTTTCTGGATTCAGCTTGAGTTTGTTTTCCCTCATCCAGCCCATTACTGACCCCAGGCAGGCATCCAGAGGAGAGGTGCCGTCCTTAGTCACTGTGTCAGTCGAAGACATGGAGAGCTAGATCTGGGTGTCATCAGCATACTATACCCATGGGTGCTGCCATTTTGATGCGACAGAAGCTTAGCATCTTCACGTCATGCCCCATTAGGATGTCACGAGTGCACCAGAAAGAATCCCTCACGAGGCAAAACAAGGCACAGAAAGACCGCCCTTTTTGGGTGGTCTGTATCCCACCATAGACACATCAGCATTCACCTTTATTGCATGCTCTTCCTCATAATACAGTGGACCCTTGTTATACGCTGAGGTTTGGTTCTAAGATCCCCCGTGGATAACAAAATCCATGGATGTTCAAGCCCCATTAAATATAATGACATAGAAAATGGTGTCCCTTATAAAAATCGGAAAATCAAGGTATCATATTTGAAATGTATACTTTTTTTGGAACATTTTCAAACCACAGATGCTTGAATCCGTGTATTAAAAAATCCATGTATAAGAAGGGCCAACTGTATATACACACACTCAAACACACCCCAGTCAATATCTCTAAAGAATGTCTGCCAAATATCAGACACTCTTCATCTATTCACAGATGCACTCCAGCTACACTCTAAAGTATCCACTAAGTTTCCACTAGGTTCAGGAGGTAAAACTCCACCAGCTTATATCTGCAGACATCCTCCAGGTTCTGCCTTGAGCTAGCCACAGACTTCCAAATATAGATTCCACTGCATTTTGTCCACAAACATCCGTTCAGATTCTGTACACCAGCAATGAGCTTTCATCAGATTTGGCGGTTGATATCAGGCAGCTTTAGGTGCTTCCAAAGACAACCTTGCCTCCAGTTTAGCAAATCTGCAGTGAGCTTAACGACATTGCCTTCTCATCCCATTCCTTGCAGGAGCAGCTTCATTCTCTTGGATTGCCTCCTTCAGTCCATTAACTTGTCTCCTCCTTCTAGTATTCATCTTGGTCCGTACGCTTCTTTAGGTCTGACTTTCAGTCCCTCTCCACTCATTGGCTGAGATGAGTTTGTGATGGGCTTTGGTTCATGGCTACTATAAATGACTATTATACAGCCAATATACAATACCTGAAAGAATGTATATAGCTAGGTAACAATGATAAAAGAAGAGCAACTTTGATAATGACAAATAGTTCTAAAATCACATACAGAATTCCATTATGAAAGCTAGAACCATATAAATATATCCTCAAAACTATGAATTTAACGAAAGAGTTCTCCCCAACAGTGCTACTGACATCTGGAGAACTGACTCTTGGTTCGCATATTTATTTATTTATTTATTTATTTATTTATTGTATTTACACACACACACACACACACACACACACACACACACTTCAGCTAGAATGGCTCCCAAAGCAGCACAGGCTTACAGTCTAAATAAGACATGGTGCACAAGGAAAAGGATAACCGGGCGAGGGGGGGATTTTAATCAGATTTTAACCTTTGGGACTAATGTGCAGATAGTTGGAACTTAGCTAGATTTTGCACTTCTCTGAGGATTGTGATTCAACTTTTGACAGTTAAAATGTATTACCATATCCATATGTATCACACTCACACATCTGCAGAGAGATAGATAGTGAGAGAGTAAAAAGCAAAAAGGTGAGTGCTTTCCACTACCATTATGAGGATGAAAATTTCAGAGTTCTTCCAAAAGTGGGGTACCAAATCCACTCAAGGTTTTATTCTGAACAACGGAGCTATTAGAACTGGTGAACCCTATTGCCTAAAATAGGTTCTGCTGCTCGGATAGCCTGTATAAAATTTTATTAAAACTTGGATTTGTTTCATCACCGCACTGACATGGAAGCCCCCAGCCCCCACTGAGCTGGATGAAGAAGCGTTTTAGCTCAGCCATAACATACAGCTGTCTCTATCTATCTATCTATCTATCTATCTATCTATCTATCTATCTTAAAAGGTTAATCACTGAAAACAAAACAAAATGAAAAAACCTCAAATCATCATTGCATCCCTTTAACCCCTCAACATTGTGAGGAATATCCTTTAATTAAGTCTCCCAAGTTCTACCAAAAAGTGAAAATAGTGAGAGCCAGCGTAAGGGACTGGTTACAGCTGAGGTAGGCAATGGGATTGGAGACAAAAAGCAGCACCCCTCCCACATGCCCCAGTCGGCCACTATGAGACACTCCAAGTGGCCTAGAAGTGACTGTGGGCTTTACTGTGGGCTGATATTGAGCTTTGCCCCCATTTTTGGAGAGTTTAGATTATGGCTGCAATTTAAGCCAAAATGCTGCATTTTGGTGGTGTCTTAAGCCATTTGGGGTGATGTGTCACCCAAATAAATAGGAAATTTTGGGGTATCCTGGGGGTTTGGAATTCAAAACAGGGGTTGGAACTTCGCATATCTTGTGGACCACACTTTGCTCACCCTCAAAGTACTGGGCTGGGACTTGATAGATCCAGGTTCAAGGCTGCATTAAGGCATAAAACTCACAGAGTGACTTGGTGGCAGTCACTCTCTGTCAGCCTGACTTAATCACAAAATTATTGTGAATATACAGTGTTGGACACATGTGCTCCCCAAGCTCATTGATAGAAAATGTAAGATATAAATTTAAATAATTTGTTGTTAACTTCCAGCAAGGTGACTTTGACTTATGGCGACCCTACGAATGAGACACCTCCAAGTCACCGTGTTATGAACAGCCTTGCTCATGTCTTAGAAACTCATAATGTAACTTATACTTAAATAAATTTTAAAAAGAACTTTGTAGGGGAAGGTGAGGAATTGTTTCAGAAACTCTATAAATGGAGTGATCCCCTAAACCGAAACCTAAGTTGTATGTTGCCTTGTTTTGTCTTTACTTCTATGGCATATCTGGACCACATCTGCAATTGCCCTTAAATACAGTGTGGTTCACATTTATCTTCCCCAAGCCAATGCCCAATCATCTCCCCTCTCTTTCACTTTCTCCACTGCTGCTCTTTATTATATATGACATCTATCAGGGAGACTTGCTTCTCTGTCAGTAAACATATCCTTGAATTTGCTTTGTATACACTCTTCTCCCCTTGGCATGTGGCCGCTCTCAACGGAATGAAACTTCTGTTCTGACAGCTGTTCATTCAGTAGATGTGGTGAACAAAATTGGAAGAAACAATGGGATCGATTGGCATGCTCAGATGAAAGCAAGTAACAGAAAGGATTCTGGGGAAATAATTGGTAAAGGGAGATTACTACCACATGGAGGCCATCAAGGAGCAGAAGAAGAGGTTTCCAGGATCAGAAGAAAATGGTGGAAGAGTGAATGTATCACTATAAGTTGTGGGGGAAGGACTCACTGTTCTGCTTAACAAGTTGCTGGTTCAAAGCTACAAAAACAATGGGTGCTTGCTCTAATGTGGAACTGTCCCACTACATTTTGCTACCATAAATCCATAGCCATAGTCATAAATCCGTAAATCAAGATGGACCTCATGTCCCCAATTCCAGGTACAGAAGCTGACAAGACTGGCAGTTGAATCAAACAAAAGCAGTGACTGGACTGTATGCTCCCTCAGCTCTGAAGCAAGCAAGTTATCTTTGGGGTGCAAAATAGGCTGCTCAGAATATAATGCTCTAACAAAAAGAAATAGATTGGGAGGGTGCTACTGCTGCCTGTACTACATCATCCAGCATCTGCCTCTTAAATTTACTTTGTAATTTAATTTACTATAGTTGGTTATCAGACCAGGAGCTGATAACCATACTTCACATACTTTAGAGACAGGACAACACAGAATTGTACAGAGATTCCTTAGGTTGCATTAGTATAATGGCTTCTTTTGGCCATTAATGGAGTGAGGTAGAGACCACAAAGGCCACCCAGTCCAATCCCTACCATGCAGAAACTCACAATCAAAGCATTCCTGGCACATGGCCATCCAGACGCTGTTTAAAAACTTCCAAAAGGGGAGGCTCCACTATGCTCTGAGACAGCATATTTCTCTGTTGAACAACTCTTAAAGTCAGAAGGTTTTTTGTAATGTTGAGGTGGAATCTCTTTTTCCTATAGCTTGAATCTATCACTTCATTTCGTAGTCTCTGGAGCAGCAGAAACAAATTTCCTCCATCCTCAGTATGACATCCCTCCAAGTATTTAAATATGGTTAAACATGTCAACCCTTAACCTTCTCGTTATCAGGCTAAACATACCCAGTTCCCAGAACTTTCTCTATTTTGGTTGCCCTCCTCTATGGATGCTGCAGCTTGTCAATATGACACTTGAATTGTGTTACTCAGAGCTCTCTTTGAAGGGTTGTCCACATCTGAGTCAAAGATAAAGAACTATGGCAAGGAAGAGAATGTGGTCCAATACCAACCATTTTTAAGGCTGCCAGTTATCTAAATAAACTAGAAAATTGGGCAGAAATTAATAAAATGAAATTCAATAATGACAAATGATAAAGTCTACACTTAGGGCAGAAAAATCCAATGTACTGATATAGGATGTGGGTACGTGGCTCAGCAGTATTACATGTGTAAAGTATTTATGAATTATTGGTGATCATAAACAGAACATGAGACAGCAATGTCATGCTGCAGCAAAGAAGAGGAATGCTATTTTTGGCCTGCATTAATAGAGGCATAGTTTCCAAGCTGGGGAAACAATAGCCCCAATATGTCTGCACTGGTCAGGCCTCATATGGAGTATTGTGTTCACTTCTGGGTACCTCATTTAAAGAAGGATATAGACAAGTTGGATCAGGTTCAAAGAAGGGCAATAAGGATGATAAGAAGTATGGAGAAGAAAATGTATGAGGAAAGGTTGAAGGATCTGAGTATGTTCAACTTGCTGAAGAGAAGGCACAGGGGTGACATGATTGCAATCTTCAAATACCTCAAGGAAAATCAAGAGGTAGGCATGTTCTCTGCTGCTCCAGAGAGGAGAACCAGTTCTAATGGTTTAAAGTTACAAAA
This sequence comes from Sceloporus undulatus, assembly GCF_019175285.1. Lineage (NCBI taxonomy): Eukaryota > Metazoa > Chordata > Lepidosauria > Squamata > Phrynosomatidae > Sceloporus > Sceloporus undulatus. The sequence continues at coordinate 297,130,532 of NC_056523.1, read as the reverse complement.
GAGTAGATTTTGATTGAATTTCAGAAGGAATGTTTTGACAGTAACAGCAGTTCAGCAATGGAACCAATTGCCTAGAGAGGTGGTGGGGTCCCCTTCTTTAGACATCTTCAAAAAGAGACTGAGGATGCTTTAGCTGGAGATCCTGCAGTGATCTCCAGCTGGAAGCAGGCCCCTTCCAACTGTATAAAACAAATTAATTATAATACTGTAATATGATTCTATGATTCTATACTAATAAAGGAGAGTGGTATGCTAATGCATGCCTGTTTCTTCTATAGTTCTGAGACTATGAAGCCTAAATATCTGAAAATTGGCATGAATATTAAAGAGAATTTAGAGGTGTGTAACTCAGAATCATTTGAGCTTTTTAACTGATTATGGAATTAATTTTGTTTAATTTTTATTTACCTGTACATCACAATACCATCTTCAGTCCCTAGATGGCAGACTTCCCTAACCAGCACAGACTAAGCTGCAGTTAGCTCTGGAATATTCATTTATACAGAGACCCTCTAGGAAACTGGCTTGAGAGGTTGAGAGGGAAAGAGTCCCCCAAACCCAGGTTAGGTGAGGCTGGATTAAGCAAAGTGATATAGTGGAGTCTTGTCCATGGATATGCTCTGATAAATGTATTAGTTTCTGTGGTGCCACAATGCTCTTTGTTGTTGTTTCTTCCTGCAAAAGAAGGTTTTTCGTAATGTTGTTACAGTTTCGTACTGTAAATATCCCTCTGGACAACATGTGTCAAGCTTGGTGGACATATCATCCTCCTTTTCCACTGTGGCCAGCCATGCCCATTCTGCAGGAATTTTTCTAATCTAAGCCCTCAGCAGACATTGCCAGATCTCATGGCAGAAAATTCCATAAATTAATCATCCTTGGTGTATTCTTTTATAATTGGGACTTTCTTCTCATTAAATATAGAATAAGACATAGTTTCCTATTGAACATAAGGATGCATTTCAAGCAAATAGTTTTAGCAGTGCTATAACCTGAAAAAACTCACACAGTGTGAAAAGTTTATGAACAGCTACAGATAGCTGTGGTAAAACTACTGTCTTGGGAATTCATAAGGCCGTGAAATGTTATTGGGACAATTGTGGCCAGAAATAATTGTTTCAATCATATTCAACAAGGATATGGCTTTTGAAATTAAATAATTTAAAATGTATATTAAGTTAAATAATCTAGCCAGTCAACTCAATGCATTCCAATTGGAGGAACGTTCATATTAACCTCAAGGGAGCAAAGGCTTTTCCTACTTAACTATCCATGGTTGCTGGGAATACATTTAATGTACATTATTGTTGCCATAAATTGAAAAACAAGATAAGAACTCCTAATGTTACTGCTGACCCTGATGGGCTAGAGAAGTGACTCTTTGTAACAGTGTAGAGAAAATAGTGCTCATAATCATTACAGAAGAACTCAAGGCTTCATGGAACGCACAGCCTCTGCTCTGAAAATACTTTCCCTGATTTCAGATTTACGGACCAGATTTTTGTAAAATCAATTTTAATATATGAAAATCAGTGCAGTTAGATCTGTCTTTGTGCTAGTTAGTAACACCAGAAAACTAGCCTCACGGGAATAGTGGTCCCTACATTTATTACACCAAATGCTATGACTCATGTTTCTAAGTCAAAACCAACTCAAGGCTGTGAGCATCTTCTCTCTTAAAGTTGTTGCTCATTTCTAGGGAAGATTATAGCAATATGAGAAGGAGTCACAACACAAACCCAGTTTCTGAGCTTAGAAAAGTTACCTTTTTGGTACAACTTCAGATTCCTCCAACCACCATGGCCACCATTAGTTGGCCACATGACTTGTGCCATCCATATATTTGGAGTCCATCTTGCCCATGAAGTTGCAGCTATACATTCTGTATTAGTTTTCAGCCATACAATCCATATTGGATCTTTACATTCCTTCCTAATTTTGTTTCAGCTTGTCATGCCTCTCCAAAGAACTAATCTCAGAGAAATCTACCAGTGCAATCTTCTACTTCCGATCAAGTAACGGACAGCCAACACTGAACCAAGACAGCTGTAAGACTGTAACATTTTGCTTTGTTTCCATAGACCAAATCCTATGAGAAATCCATATGTAGAGCGTGAGTGCAATTGAACCCCCCTGCTTATGTTCTCCAGCAATTGGTACTCTGATTCTGGAAGTCATAAACAGTCAGCCCTTCATATCCGCTCCACTATCCATGGCTTGAAAATATTATTAACATTATAAATTCAAATAAGTAAACAACGGTTTTGCCATTTTATATAAGGGATACCATTTTACTATGCCACTGTATATAATTGGCATAATTTTCATGAATTTTGATATCCACAGGGGGTCCTAGAACCAAACCTCAGCAGATACCAAGGGCCCACTGTATAGCCATCATGACTATTTGTTGTTGTTAATTGCTATGATAAGTCGACTTCAACTTATGGTTACCCTATGAATGAAGGGTCATTCTATCGTCAACAGTTCTGTTCAGCTCTTGCAGACACAGGGCTGTGTCTTCCTTAAGTCTGGAGTATGGTTTTCCTCTTTTCCTACTGTCTCATACCTTAAAGAGCATTATTGCCTTTTCTTGTGAGTCATATCTTCTTATGATATGGGCATGATAGTCACCTTGGCTTCTGGGGAGAGTTCAAGCTTGGTTTGCTCTAGGACCCATTTATTTGTCATTTTAGCAGTCCATGATATCTCCAGCAGCACCTTTCAAATGAGTTGATTTTCTTTCTATCAGCTTTCTTCACTGCCCAGCTTTCATACCCATACATAGAATCTGGAAATATGATGACATGGATAATCCTAACTTTATTATTCAGTAATTTAACACTTCAAGATCTTGTCTAGTTCCTTCACAGCAGCCTTTTCAGGTCCTCGTCATCTTCTGAGTTCTTGACTGCAGTTTCCATTCTGGTTAATGACTGAGCCACTTGAACGATTTTAGTGTTTTTATAGTCCACTTTAAAGTTATGTGAATCATCTATATTCATTACTTTTGTTTTCTTAATGTTCAGCTGTAAACCTGACTTTGCACTTCCTTCATTGATTTTCTTCAGTCATCATTTCAAGTCTTTATTATTTTTTGTTAGTAGTATAGTGTCATCTGCATATCTTAAATTATAGATGTTCCTTCCTCCAATTTTCATGCCTCCTTCTTCTGAGTTTAATCCTGCATTACATATAATATGTACAGTGTACAGTGCGCCATTGACTTACGTGGGGGATCGGTTCTGGACCCCCCCCCAAGGAAACCAAAAATGCGCATGCTTGAGCCCCATTCATTTGAATGGGGCTCGTGCATGTGACGACTGGCGGTGTGGTGGCAGCGCGGCAGCGCGGCAGCACACATGGACTGTGGGCACAAGCCTCATTCATTCAAATGGGACGCACAGCCCCTTGTGCCCCGCGCACTCCTGCGTGGCTCTACACAGGATTGAAGGTATGCTCAAATCCACGTATAATACACCCGCGTATGATGGGGGCGCACTGTACAAGTTAAACAAATAGGATAATAAAATACAGCCTTGCCTGAGCCCTTCACCCATTGAAAACCATTCCATCTCTCCATATTCTGTCCTGAATGTAGCCTCTTGTGTTGAATACAGGTTATGCATCAGGACAATCAAGTCTTGTGGCACACCCATTTCTTTAAGAGTCTTCCATAATTTTTCATAGGTTTTTTTCCCCTACACAATCAAAGCCATGGCTATAAGCTATGCAGCATAGGCTGATTTTCTTCTGAAATTCTTTGATGTGCTCTATTATCCAACATAGATATGCAATATGATCCGTATTGCCTCTTCTTTTGCTGAACTCAGCCAATTGTTTTGTTGGATTTAAGGGACTGTGGTAGAAGGGGGGGCCCAAAGCATGGGGAAAAAAATTGGTGGCAAAAAATGCTGCCAGATTTTCAATGAGGTATTGGCATCAGTCCCGATATAGGGTAATTATGAGACCCCAAGATTCCTGTGCTGGCCAGCCACTGAAAGCTGAGACTCTATTAATGTATAAGTGAAATTAGAATTCCCCCACCCACCCACCACTTTACACCTGAATTTTCTGTATCATTTTTTTGCCATTAATGCCAATTATGCCTGTTTGGGGGAAACCACTGGAGCACCGAGCTGTCCTTCTCTGAACTCCATACTCTGATACCTGGTGCTGTAGGTTATACATTTCAGAGGGAGGAACTGACAAACCTCCTCTGAGTAGTCCTTGCTTAAGAAGTTGATAGATTCTTTGCACCAATTTTTTGTTGTCAGCAAACCTGGCCACCTCACTGTTCACCTCAGCTCCATATCACTATGGGGGCATAATAGCCATAATTAAATATTTGAAGAGATGTGATATAGATGATGGAGCAAGTTAGGACACGAATCAAGAAATACAAATTACAAGAAAAAAGATTCCATCTAAATATTTCAAAGAGCCTAAATATCCTAAATACTTCCACCCCCACCTCCTGCATTTTCAGCTACAAATTTACTAAGGAAGATAACTGCAGATGATATGGCATCATGTCTGGTGTGCCATGATGCATCAGTATCATCTGAGGCTGCCATGCCCTTCACACTGTTGTCCATCCTGATGGAAATAGTTAGAAAGCTTTTCCCCCTCTATTTTTGCTATTTCTCTGATGGTAGATTCAACAGCATCGGGGAATGGGTTGGATGGCCACATGTAGTCTGTGGAATATGTGAAGCCTATTCTATATGTTTATTTTATTTTAGAAATATTTTCCACTACTTTACATAGACAGTAAGCCTAACACTGTAATTCCTGGATCTCCTCTGGGCTCTTTTTTAAAAATGAGCACTGCAATGGCTATTTTCAGTTCCATTGGCACAGAGGCAAGCCTTAAGGGCATGCTATCTATTCTTATCAGACATTCACGACAGTCACATTTCTGTGTCCTGTAAGGACTTTGGAAAATAGTAAGATGCTATTTGAAACCAATGATTTCTAAAAATTATTTTAAATGTGTCAATCAGGTCTGGAACTTTGGACACACCTACAGCACCCATTTAATATGAGGCCAGTCTGGAGCATTATGCCCTGGAATGGAACCTTGCCAAATCTGGTGCAATGCAGTAGCGTTGTGCACTTGGGCCAGCTGAGCCAACACCACATCTACCCTGCTGGCCCATCCCATATTTTTGGAGTGCCAGTTCTGTTTCCCCAAGGGTAGCTCTCTGTAGAGCCTACCTGGTGCACTGCAGTTTCTGCTGAGGACAGAAATGGCTGCCTGGACATGTGATCAACAAGGCATCTGGATGCCCATTTCTGTCCTCAACAAAAGGGATGGCATGCCAGGCAGTCTTTACACACAGCTCCTGCCCATGACAAAGCAGCAGCAGTGGCAGCTCCAAAAACATTTCATCTCCTTTTCCTGTACTGCGCAGCACAGGAAGGTGGGGTGGCATGGCTTTTGGCATGTAGACAACTAGATTGGGTAGAATCAAGACTGATCCAGATGTCCACATTGCAAAAGAACCCAAGGTCACTCTGGACTTCCAGAAAACACAAAGATTTCCCCCAACTTTGCTTAGTTCAGAGCAAAGTCAGGTTAAGGGCAGAAAAACACGGATCCTCCCCAGAAGGCTGCCAATTCTGACTTTGGTGTTATAGACAAGCCCACAATCTATTCAGATTCCCTTCTGAAAATTATCAATTTAGCTATGAGTATCTGTTGTACCCATACCTGTTGAAGGGATGCAAGATTGGCAGGTTGGCATGCAGGCCAGGGACGTAGCCAAGGGGGGGGGGTCTTGGGGTCCGGACCCCCCCTTCTGTTAGAAAAATGAATGGTGTGTGCTGCTGCACCGCTGCACCCAAGCCCCAATATAATGGTGGCACTGAGTCTGGACCCCCCCTTCCTAAAATCCTGGCTACGTCCCTGTGCAGGCCCAAGTGCTGCATGACAAAATGAGTTCCAATCACTAATCCCAGTTTCTGCTGACCTAGGAATTCAAAAGCATGTAAAAGTGCAAGTGGATAAATAGGTACCACTTTAGTGGGAAGGTAACAGCATTCCATGCAGTCATGGGATCATCTTTGACAACGACCATGGGATTGTCTTTGAAACTGCTGACTCTTCAGCCTAATAATGGAGATGAGCACTGCCCCCTACAGTCAAACATGACTTGACAATATTGTCAAAGGGGAAACCTTTACCTTTTTCTCTGTTGTACATCTTGTGCACTAAAAATCTTTAAAAAGTTAATTCAGTTTCTCTACATTTGCTTTACCTTCCTTTATTGCTCACCCACTGGTCCCTAGCCAGTTTTGGGCTTTTGATATATTGCTTTTCATCCTTGTTGTTTTGAATTTCTTTTGTGCAAATCTGTACTGTATTCCATTGTGCTCTCTTTGTTGGGTGAAGGAAGTCTTCTTTTCTCTAACAGCTTCCTTGACACTGGCCGTTAATCATGCTGATGGAAGTGTTGCTGTACTTATGTCCTGCTGGCAGGCTTCTCATTGGTAACTGATTGGCCATTGTGTGAACAGAAAATTGGATTAGATATGCCTTTAGTCTGATCCAACATGGCTCTTCTTATGTTCTTATTTGTTTATAATGGCCTCTTGGGTTTTGATAATGCCTTTCTTGATACATATCTTTTAGGTGAGCTTGTATTATTGTGAATAATACACAAAAGTTGCCCTTTCAACTTCCTTTTAACAAATATCTTAATTTTTGAGAAGTAAGCTTGTAGTATTTCTTTAGCCATTTTCCCTCTAAATAAGTAAATAAATAAATTTAGTAGCAGTGTGGTCACTATGTTCACTTAGTTCAACAATACTCTTATCTCATATTTGGTGATGGACACTATTTAGAATGAAGTTAAAAGTTACTAATGTCATTGATTCTATGTCTTACTGTTCTAAGTAACAATATTAATTGCTGCCGTGTGCCTTTCTGACTTATGGCAACCCTCACATGAGTTTTCTTGGGGTTTCAAAGAATCATCGAATCATAGTTGCAAGAGACCACAAGGGCCATCAAGTCCAACCTCTTGCCATGCAGGAAATCACAATCAAAGCATCCCTGACAGAAGGCATCCAGCCTCTCTTTAAAGACCTCCAAAGAAGGAGAGTCCACCACTCTCAGAGGGAGTATGTTCCACTGTCGAACAGTCCTTTCTGTCAGGAAGTTCCTCTTGAGGTAGAATCTCTTTTCCTGTAGCTTGCATCCATTGTTCCATGTTCTAGTCTCTGAAGCAGCAGAAAAAAAGCTTGCTCCATCCTCAGTGGGGTTTTCTTGGCAAGATTTGTCCCGGAGAGTGTTGCCATTGTCATCCTCTGAGGCTGAGAGAGTCCAGGGGGTTTTATGGCTCTGCTGAGAGTTAAACCCTGTTCTCTGGAATTATAGTCCAATGCTCAAAGCACTACATCACACTGGCTCTCAAGGTATCTATAAATGACACTTTTTTGTTGTTGTTAATCAGAACATGCATTTATCCAGAATCCAGACTATCTTTGGGCCCTTTCAGACTACATAGTTTTAGCATCATGATTGCACTCTAACTGCAGTGGTTCCATCCTATGGAGTCTTGGGATTTACAGTTTAGGCAGGGGCATTTAGAATTCTCAGCCAGAGAGCTCCAGTGACTCACCAAACTACAAACTGCAGGATTCCGTGGCAAACAGCCATAACAGTGAAAGTGGAACAATAGTGCTGTAAGTGTGTAGTGTGAAAGGTTCCTAAGAGTAACTGAAGTTACTTACATCCTCCCTTCAAAGGTTTCCTGATTTCATTCTCCATCTCAAGAGTACTCTAAGCATTTTGATTGAGGAGAACAGTATGTGCCAAAGACTAAATTATTTTGGGGACCTGATATTATCAGCCACAACGATTCTGTGGAGGAGTCTTCTTCTTTTGATGTTTCAGGTTTGGCACTATTCCCTCTTTGGCACTATTCCCCAGAAAACAACACCACTGTGCTATTCGGCATTATTCCCCAAAACAACACCATTGCCAGTATACATTTCCCATATTTTGTATGCAGCAGGGCAACAACACCTCAGGACAGGGGATATATAAGGCATGAATTTGATATAAAATAAAGAAGGGAAATCTAGCGTGCAGACATGAGGATCTTTTCACTCCTAGATGTCATAGGTCCCTTGCTCTTGCATCTTCTCTTAGAACCAAAGCCATATTTGACAAAGTGTTATGGCAAGAGTGCAGAAAGTGCAGCTCATGAGCTGTATGAGGCCCCTGAATCCGTTTTTATGACCCTTGGTGCTCCAGGAAACTCCCATATATCTCCAGAAGTTGGATCTACTCTCTCTAGGGTTCTGCACTCCCCATTACTAATTCTTCCTTTGTTCATTGCCTGTTGCCAGTGAATTGTCCTCATCGTCTGCCTGCAGCTGTTCCATTTAAAATGTCCTGATAACATACCCTCCAACTGTTCTGATTTGGAAGACAATCCTGATTAATCTTTGGAGTTTATCACACTAGCGAGATTCCATGGGAAAATGGAAGTTAAACTAGATTTAAACCAAAGGAAACCCAGAAATGGCCAAAATTTATCACACGATGTTGCAGTTAACGTAAAATAATGCAAAGTTAATCCGAACGCAAAGTAGAGGAAACCGGCAGCTTTTTACTTTCAGAACAACCCAAAAGTAAAAAAGCTGCAGTTTTTCTCTGCTTTGCATTCAGATTAAGTTCACATTATTTCACTTGCTAGTCCCCTAGCTAAACAAATTTGCAAATTTGGTTTAAATTCAAATGTACTTTAAATTGCGTTTAACTCTCATTTTCCCATGGGATCTCCCCTCATGTGAAATGTCCAGTTTCTCTCTCCTCCTCCCACTTTCCCCCTTTGCCTTTGACATGTTTCAATTGCTGCAAGCTGAGTTCACAATGCAAAAGTAGTTTGCGCTCAGTTAACTCAGCAGAGGGGAGAGGAACATTGGGGTGAAATCATGCCCCTTGCTGTACGTTCAAACAAAAGTCAACTGCTACAAGCCCTCCTGGTAGCCTGGAACCTGGTAGCCTGTTGTGTGGTTTGAAGGGAGAAAAAGAGGCTTACTAAGAAACATGAAGATTCACTTTTTGTGCATGACCAAAAGTATTGCATCAGTGCCATGTATTTCTACCCCAGTTTTATTCCACAGTGCTTGAAAGCAAAGCAGTAACAGAGGAAAAAGCAGAATGGTGCTGCTAGGCATGAAAGACTACAGCAGCGTGTCCTCCCAGATTACTGCTTTCTCAGCAAGCTTATTTGAAAGAAGAGAACTTGTTTTGCTCTAGTACCAAGACTAATATCTTCATTTTTCTTTCTGCAGGGAGACAAAAAAACCAACAACCCTAACCTTCAGGAAGATAATTGCAACACAAATCTCAGTGCAAAGTCTTATCTGTTTCTGGTAGTACAGTAACAAGTGCAGAAGGTTTGGAAGATGGTTGAGTGTGTATTCAACACTGCTACAAAAAGAACAGAATTCAGCAGTTTTGATGGAAAGCAACACCAAACCACTGTCTTGGCTATGCACAATAATTTGAGATTGCCTTATTTTCTTGCTTATTCATTTATACATTTATTTCCTGCCTTTCCTGTTGTTGAATAGGAGAGAGAGAATAATGCATCTCACAAGCAGAATAATTAGTATTTGCAGACAAAAGGTGAGCAATGATCAATCCCACATCACCATCACCACACAGGCTTTAGTAAAGAAATAAAACATAAAGTTGGTTTATTTAATGAACAGCAAAGACTTCACAACATGTTATACTGAGAGGCTCTGTAATATGTACTCTTGAAACATGGAGGAGAAAGAACTATGGATTACAAAATGAAGGACAAACAAATTCAGGTGAACTGTAGACTAACTGATGGAGGAAAAGAGAGGACAGGGCGAAGACCAACAAACAGGAAAGGACATGAATGTATGTTATGTCTAAATTATCAGAGAGGCATACAAACTAGTCTCTACTGACTAAAGAACCACAGATGGTGTACGTGGTTCTCCACCTCCTCCTCATTTTTATCCTCACCCCAACACTGTGAGATAAGCTAGGCTGAGAATGTGCTTCATTGCTAAGTCTCCCCAGATTTCACACCAGCTTATGATCTCACAACAATAGTGTTAGTGAAGCAAACAGGAACATACCAGTTTGAAAATATTTAGTATCACCCTTCACATACAGCATGAGATGCTGTTTTGGCAATTCATGGTCCCTTTCACACTGGTTCTGTAATGCACCTTCCAAGCCTTTCAGCACATATGCACCTTTGTCAAAGTTGTTTTTACTCTGTTACTTTCATGGGTTTCTAAAATTGTTTTTGTTGTCATTACCCAGTCACAGCAAAACAAAAACAAAAAACCCTAAAAGGTATGGAGTAAAAACAAACCTTCCCTGCTTGGAAATAGTGATGGGAGAGAGAAGAATCACACTCCCTCGTGCCACATGACTGGCATTAATCTTTACTGCTGTGGAAGGGTCCAATGGCACCAGCGGGAGCAATAGAAGGGGAGCAATATGAGGAACCTATTGACTGGTTTTCCCCATCCATGAAAAGATGTGCTACAGAAACAAAAGAGATGCAAAACAGCAACCGAATGAACACGATATTGTGTGATAAGTACTGGCCAAATACGCTAATATCTTGCTTTAATTCTGATTTACTGCCTTTTGTTACAAAGTCCTGAGTTCAACACTCTAACTTCCATCATTACTTCTTCCCTCCTTGCTAGAGCATCCCAATTTGTTCAAAAGAGAAAAGAGTTTTTTTCCAGTATAGAACAGAACAGAGTCCTCTAAATTAACTTCCTGCAAAAGGTTTTATACATTCTTTGGTTGTGAGGACTCTCCCATTACTTTTGACTTCTTTGCAAAAATGTGCCTTCTTTCTGCAGGGTGAATCTGGAGGCATTCCTTCTGCAGGCACTTTGTGCACACATCCATGTCAAAGCTCAGAAACTAGACTACAGCTGCTAGAGTATTCCAGCCAACATAGTCACTGGCCACACTGGCTGTGAAACACCGGGGGGCCATTCACATTTTCCAAAAAAAAAACAAAAAAAAAAACGGTTTTTTAATTGGATAGATCTGGGGTGGCAGGATCAATTTGAACTGAAACGAAGTTCACACTACATTTTCCATTACCAAATGCCTCTGTGTCTATTTAACATGGTTCATGTGCACACTTAGTTTTGCACTGCAACAAAATGGATTCTCAGGCGCGTTCTAGACGGGCCTATAATACGCCCCCGTCACGTGCTAGGGGTTGGCCAAGGACCTAGCATCCACACCGGCCTCACCCCTAGCACATGACGAGGGCGTAAAGATGGCAGCGCCCTATACACATGGGCGTCGTCATCTTTACGTGCTGGACGCGTTGCGTCCGCATGTGTCGCCCCAGAAGTGATGCCGTGAGTGCGTGACTAGCGCCTCACGGCGTCTCTTCTGGGGCACAGAAAGGAGCGCGATTTTCGTGCTCCTTCTGTGCAGCGTCCGGGAACCGGTCTGTTACACGACTCAGTCTCAGACATGTTCGATCCATGCTGGGTCTTTTTTTAAAAAATGTCAATCATATAATGTACATGTGCAAGTTTCTGGTTATGCAAGCACTCGGAAGTCGCACACATCAGCTATTGCTATGTCCATGGGCCTCTCTGTGAATGTGTTTATGTTTGCATGTCTATGTAAGATGTACACACTCTTCCTCCTCCTCCACTTTTCCTCCATTCCTGGGAATTGGTTACTAGAAGCAGAGAGAGTACAGGGCACACACAGATGCACCTACACCTGGGCTTAATCCCCATGCCACCCACGGATGCACCCATGCCAGGGGAGAATTCCTGCCACAGCACCTATGACTCTGTCCCATGAACTCATGCGAATACAACAGTGCACAGATACTTACAAATAGTTTAAATGCCATATCATGATCCCATAGGGAGGTCCCCCCCAACTTCCCCGACATCCGGTCCAGGCACCCACGAATCAATGCATGCCAGGGCAGGGAAGAATTCCCTCATGTGAATCCATGAAAATGCAACAGTAGCAAAAACTGTCATTAACAAAAAAAAAAAAAAAATGCTTCACCATGGCCCCCAAGGAACATCCCCCCTACTTGCCCTACCTCTTGAAAAATTTCCTGTTGAGCTGAAGAACAACTGCACAGTTTGGGACTACACTATGTCATTTAAAGAGTCCACCTGGCTGCACTGGAAATCAAAATCAACAGCCCCACAGAAGTCCCACAATAGCCCCATGGCAGCACTGAGAGGAGAAAAATGGCAGTTTGCCAAGACCTTTAATAGTGGGATGGGTAACACCCCACTGCCCACTCTCTGCCATTGCCCCTCCCTCCTTGGTGCCCTGAATGTGAATGGAAACGTATTCACATTTGTTCACAGCAGTTGCAAACTGGTCCTTTAAAAAAAAAAACCGCTAAAAATATATCAATTTTCTAAAGAACCAGTTCAGGAGGACTTGTGCTGATTCACCTTGATTCAGCCCTGATTTAATCCACTTTCCAAACTGGTTTAAATCATAGTGTGAATGAGGCCTGGAAACTGTAGTAAAAAAAAAAGTCTATTTAACAATGGACTAATCAATAAAGATAAAATACAGAAACAGTGAGTGGGAAGGAAAGCAGTGGAGTTCAACTCTAACAAGCCAATTAGTCAACAGCTCTCAGAATGTTTCTCAAGTGAGCAAAAGAATAAGTACTGACTGACTGTTCTCTTGACAGACATTTCCTGAAGAAAAAACTAATACTGAAAGCATAATCTTGCTAGCTGTTTGATAGGCCAACATTCAATCTAATCATAGCATTACTCTAAATACAGGCAAAATTGGGCTAAATTCAAAGGTTTGGTTTTTTTTTTTTTTTTGGCCCCATCTGCATGATACAAAAGAACCATTTATAGCTGGAAAACCACTGGAACTAAAAAAAAAGCTGCAATTGGGCAGTCAGTGGGATTTAAGTAGCCACCTATGTACTATTGCTTAGACTGAAGCTAAGCATTCCACATAGCTTCCACTTTCTTTAAAATGCTTTTTTTTTTAATCTGCATGATACAAGAAACCCATTTATAGCCTTGAAAACCACTGGAGCTAAGAAAAGCTGCAATCCGGCAGAGTCAGTGGGATTTAAATAGTCTAACTATATACTATTGCTTAGACTGAAGCTAGGAATTCCAGATAGATTACTGGTTCCTGTACTGCTTTAGAGACACTAAACTTAGATCCAATTCTCAGGGTTTGAGGTTCCCCCCCCCAAAAAAAAAACCCACAAAAAACATCCTACCCTGAAATTGTGTTTCCCCATTGAAATCAATGATGCACAATTTAGTTATGAGCAACAAGTACAGTTCACTTTAATGGTTCTATTATAAGCCGCAGTAATTTAAACATTGCTGTTTGTCACCATGTTAATAAAAAAGCTTCTTCATCTAAAATTCTGTAGCAAAAACACACTTTCATCCTTTTATTACATGTAGAAGATTTTTTAAAAAAAAAATCTGACAACTGGATCTTAATGTGTCTCTAAAGCAGGGGTAGGCAACCTTTTTGAGCCAGGGGCCGGGTTGCTGTCCTTCAGACAACTGGGGGGCTGAAGCCAAAAAATAAATCTTTTTTTTAAAAAAAATTAAATAAATAAACCGGGACAAATGTAGGACAAAATTTTCTGATGGAGGACACTTTTTAAAAAAAAATGTTAATATAAATTCATGTTTCTGAGGCTTCTATAGACAATTGCCCGCCTTGTCCGCCTCCTCCTGATAGGCCAAAGGCCGCACGCCCTCACATGAGAGGCCAAAGGCTCCGGCGGCAATCGGCGGCAGGACCGGGCTGGGGCCGGTCCCAAGGCCTTGCTGGGCCACATCCGGCCCGCGGGCCGCAGGTTGCCTACCCCTGCTCTAAAGTAATACAGAAATCGGTGAGCTATTTGGAATGCGCAGTTTCAGTTTAATCATTAGTATTCAGTTGGGCTGCTCAAATCTCACTGTTTCTGCCTAATTCAACTTTTCCTAGTTTCAGTGGTTTGCAAGGCTATAAATAGGTCTTTTGTATCATGTTGATTTTGAAAAATAGTATTTATTAAAACATGGAAGCTATAATTGAAAGACAATTTGAAGGCATATACACACAATTGTGTAATACTGTCACGCCATGAGACTCATTTGAGTGAGGAGTCTAAACCATTCTGACACAATGTTAAGAGTATTCTATAGAAGTAAACATAGGCGGGTTATAGACCGCCCATTTGGGGCGGTCTGGACCCGTCCCTTTCCCCGGAGTATTGGGGCATCAGCGGCTACACCGGCAGCCGCTGAGGCCCCGATCCGCTGCTTTTCAGGCTGTGGGGAAGCAGCAAAACGCCGCTTCCCCGCAGCCTGAAAAGGGGTGTCCTTGGGGCTTCAAGCCCCAAGGACACCCTGCGGCGGCGGGGAGGGGGAGAAAGGGGCCGCTTGGCCCCTTTCTCCCTTGCTTCACTGGGCGCAGCCGTCTGAAGGCTGCGCCCAGCGAAGCAAAGCGGCACCGCGGACCAGGAAGGAGCTCTGAAACAGAGCTCCTTCCTGGTCTGCGGAAAGGACGCCCTAGGTGCCCTGCCGCGGATTGAGGACATCACAGCCGCGCCGCCCCGTCTAGAGGCGGCGTGGCCATGACGTCCTTATGGCGGCGGCCATATCGAAGGGCCGCCGCCGTTTAGTGTGTGACGAGCACGCACTAGCCCTAGTGCGTGCTCGTCACGCACTAAAACGCTGGTCTGTAACTGGCTCTAGTGATTACTCCATAAAAACTATATGTGCACTCTAAAATAATACATGGTTCTTTACTGTACACTAGACTGTTAGGCATTTACAGAGGTCATCATGATGATGTATGAATGGTAGCACAGCCAAGACTTAAATGCAATTAAGATCATTTTTATTATATAAAATATTGCATCCCACTCAGAAAATGCTTCTATTTAATTATTTTGTACAATGTGCTTCTTCTCCTCTCCTCCTTCTCCTCCTCCTGGCTACATTACACTCTAGAGGAGGTTATTCTGCTTCCATGGGTTTTAGTTTAATTAATTGGCTAATCTCTTAAAAAACAGTTTTTGTATATATAATCTTCATTCACAATACCTTAATTAACAACAAAAAACCTCATGAATTGGAAACTAAGCCATTTGCTAACTCTTGCAATTACATTTGACCCATGACATTGCCATTAGCATTTTAAAGCTAAAGCCCATTTCACATTTGATTTCAGGGTCATGTGCAAATGTGTTGCATAGGGTTGCATAAGCTGCATAATAATGCTTTGTAAATTCATGTAAAAAGAGGTCCAAAAACTCCTCTGAGCACAATGTACATTCTAGAATGCCCTCCTTCATGGGAAACTTTATTGTGATTTTCAGTGTTATATCAGATGTTTATCTGATGGTTTAAAAAGCATTTCAAGCTTGGAAGCAATGCTTTGGGGGAAGGCAAAATGTATCTCGCTTCACCTCTTTCCTTTCATTGTGTGTATGTGTGTGTGTGTAGGTGAGTACATTCACAGGTCTTCCTTGCCCATATGCCAGCTTTTTAATACCTTTTAAAAAAGCCTCTTAACACCAGAGCCTCTTTCTCCTGGAAAGTGGTTCCAAACAAGCAGGAAAACAGCAGTTATATGAGGGGGGGGGGGCAATGTTCAGTGCAAATTGCTTCATTTCTGATACAGCAAGGAAAATATGGGGAAACACTTCTATTGTTGTTCTTATGCGCCTTCAAGTCATTTTCGAGTCATGGCAACTGTAAGGTCCTAAGTTCATAGTGTTTTCCTGGCAAGATTTGTTCAGAGGAGGTTTGCCATTGCCTTCCCTTGAGGCTGAGACCATTTGACTTGCCCAAGGTCAGCCAATGGGTTTTATGGTTGCTCACACTTTTTATGGTGACAAAACTGTTTCTTATAAAGTCTGATGTACATTATCAAAGCCTGAAAATGTTTTCTCTTTGGAAGCCACCCAGAACTTTCAAGACAGTATACTGGTTCTAGAAGTGCTGGTCCACAAACGTAACTTTTCCAAGGACTGTTGATAACAGATTTGAAATTTCTCAGATGTTTTTCTGGGAAAATTTCAATGACTCTTCTCTTTTTCACTGTCCTAGAAAATGAAGGCCACTTCTTACAGTCTCCCGATATTCTCCAGCCACCATCTCTCTTCCCCTGCAACTATCCAGAGCATTGCAGCGGAAGCACATTGGAGGTCAGGTTGCCAGATCCTTCGAGAAAAAAAAGACTGACTTTCTGGTACAACCACTCTTCATGGTGAGCCCTACCTGTGAGAAACGATGGGAGAATTTCTTTTTCTAGAGACAGTTGGTGAAATTGTTCCCTCGCCCACCACCAGTTCCTCTCCCCACAAATTAAGTAGGGAATAAATTATATGGGGGAATACTGTTGATAGTGGTGTGATGTGCTTTCTATCAAGTTTAATTTTTATTAGGTTTTTAATTATTTTAAATTGTTTTCAATTATCTGTTTTATAGTATTGTTATTTAATTGGTTTTTAAAAACTTATGTAATGTACATTTTAGCCAACTTTTATTTTAAATTTTGTAAGCTGCCTTGGGTCCCTTAGTGAGAGAAAGGCAGAGCTAAAATGAAATAAAATAAAATACCATTTATACAGTCTGACATTGTAAAGATCTCTCCCCTTCTTTTCTTGCTTGCATCTTTGTCTGCATTTTACACTCTCTGATTGAATGCCACTACATTTATTTAAATGTAATCCTGTTAAGACTTGTAATGCTTTGAATTGCCCCAAATTCTTCTTTAAGGCTTGGGAAGACACAACTATCTATAACTGAGTCTGCCTTTTCCACTTTGATCACTGGGCAAGGGTTACCAGGTCAGGACTAATCCAGGCTATGAGATTTCAGCACCAAAACCTGAGATCTAGGGGTGCCCTCTTCTGATACTGTGGAGGTGTGACCTGATGACATTACAAGGGTGGTGTTACAAAGTGAAGCTCCATGTCATTAAGCCTGATACCTTAAACATTAACAACTATTGCATAGTGTGTGACAAAGGAGCCTTATAGCACCATTGAGACTAAGGAAATTATCTCATACCTTTTCCTCCCGATCTGGGCACAGGCTTAAACCATGTATAAACAGAAGTTATTGCACAGCTCCATGCCCATATCACAGGCATCCCATACCCGGTCAGGACTTCTCCCATACTTTGCAATGAACTGAAAAGTATTGTTTTTTGCTAAGTATGGGAGAAGTCCCAATTGGGTATGGGATGCCTCAGACCTGGGCCTGGAGCTGTGTGATTGTGGACACAATACCCCGCCTCCGCCCCCAGACTGGCCTTTTAGGCTAGTTCGTACAGGGCCCAAGCTCATGCTACCAACTCCTTTGTTTAAGTTAGTCTCAAAGGTGCTACAAGATCTCTTTGCACACTGATATTGCAAACTAACACAGCTGTGTCTCTGAATTCTACTCCCTAGTGCAGTGGTCCTCAAACTTTTTCATCCCTGAGACCCTATTTACATCTACATGTGGACATTGCTCCAACTCAATGTTGTATATAAATAAAAATATTTTGTTTGTTTAGTGTACATATTTTCATCCACACATTCAATAATAATAATAATAATAAAATTTATTTTTATCCCGCCCCTCTGTGAACACAGTCGAGGCGGCTTACAACATTAAATCGTATATACCAACATACCATAATCCCTCCCCCTTAAAATAGAATTAAACTGTTTACAATTTAAAACATAACTTTAAAATAATAAACAAATAATAATGGACAACAACAGCAACAACAACAGCAGCAAAGTCAGGGTCTGGCCAAATATAACAGGTTAATAGGATAGGCTTCGTTGGTGACTGGGTATCTATTCAGGAAAGGCCTGCCGGATCCTTCTATTAGGACTGGAGAAGTGGGGCCAGGCCTTGAAAATGGTAATACAGTGTTGCAGCTAAAGCAAGAGAGGGACAAATGCTGGATACATATACAGTAAACTGAACTCAAGTTAACTATTTCGCCTTGTATCATTATATATCCTGCCTTGAAACCAATATTCTTGACAGTTCGTTATATTTGCATTTTCTGATGGCTTAAACTGGGAGAGGGTCTCTAAAACTGTTTGGAAAGGGAAAGGCCAGATACCTTTTCATGAAACTTCCACAGGTGAGAAATGGTCAGGGTGTGCCATGATTCCTAATTCCACCTGACTTCCAGATAGCTTCATGCATTCCATATTTTTCCTAGAGGAAACATGTTTTTCCCAAACATGTTAAAAGGTCACAGAGTGACTGAAGGCATCTCAACTCCATACACTAAGAGAAAAGCATAAACTTGTAGCCAGTACACAAATTAGGGCTGCTTTCCCCACCCCGATGCCTATTTCCATAAGGCAGGATGTGCTGCAGGTGAAGCACATCCCTCCCGAGAATGTCTCTTGGTTCTTGTTGATATTCTCCATTGAAAGGCTCAATTCCATAGGGTGGAGAGGATCAAGTGGGACCTCTGATCAGTGATGAAACTAGAAAGGGCAACAGTACACTGTGGGAAAGGTAGCTTGGAGGAGGGGCATTACAAAAGGGGCCAGATGCCCTGTGAATCCTTCTCTGCAAGTCAGATGAGGAATGTCAGTGGGCTGGATTAGGATCCAGAGTAGGAAGGCTCCCTCCTCTACATATCAAATGCTATTAATTGCATTTTTATCAAAACTCTCTCCTCACCTCCACCCATGGCCAAGATCACAGGGCAGTGTACATAATTCTTCCCTCTCCTCACAACAATTCTACGAGGAAGGTTAGGCTGCAGCACTGTGCTAGCGGTTGCATTTCTTTCCAAGGTTGTGCTCTAGAATGCAATATCTACAGACTCCTGGCAGCCTATTTTTTCAGTGCCTTGCTTCTTTATGGATGCTGCACCCATGTTTTTTTTTTTCCTTCCTCTTCTTATACCACCATCCATGCAAGCATAGTGCACCAATAGGATTCTGATTCTAGTATGAGAGATCATGACTGACACAAGGTCACCTAATAACCTTTGTTGCCAGGCATTGATTAAAATTTAGGTTTGAATATAGCATTCTAACCTCTACAGACTTTATCACATGACTCCCATTCTTACCATTACCACTTTAATGAAAGGAAGTGCATAATACTGGATTGGGAGCACTTTCTACTCCACATCCCTCCATTAGTGCAACCAGACTGTTGCAGGTTCTGCACATTCTCTTCCACCCTTAGCTTTAACTCCATCTCCCTGCCCTACGCCCTACCCAACATGACTTTCATGTATAGTGTATATGTATGTGGCAGGATATGTTTAAGAAAATGTGGCAGGATGCAGTATATCAAAATAAATAAAACAAAATAAACGGCTGTTCTGGAATAGTAAAGGTGAGGAGGGAAGGAGGAGACATGGACAGCATGTGACCATGCAATCCTGGAACTGCCACAGGATAATTTATCTCTGGACAAGTGCTAAACCAGCATGATTGGGAGCTTAGTGATGGGTTTTTCCCATCAATGGCAAGGTGCAGGCTAACCACGATTGGAAAACAAGGTAGTGATAAGAAGGAGACAGCACTCTGTGATGAGTATCACCAGAGGTGCCATTATCAAACTTTTATGGTGGTTTAAAAGACACATGTAATAAAGTCCTACATGATGCTATATTTTAATGTGGCAGAGAATGCATGTTCTCAAAGCCTGAGTTGTCTTATTATTTATGCAGGTTTCATCATTTTAATCAATTAATTAATTAATCAGCTAAGATTCCTGTGATTAACCAACTGAAAGGTCTTTAATCAGGTGAAATTAAAATATATCCATAAACCTTGGTTCTAATCTTTTGCCCTAGAGTAGATGTAATTTCCCCATCCCTAGATAAGTTGTGGTGGCAATGAAAGTTGCCACTTTGCAATTTTAGGGGGGAAATCGTAACATGCTCCTAATAATTTCACTATAGAGCTACTAAACAACAAAGAAGAGTTCACCAAACCTTGATTCTTTGTCACCCCTTTCATTTTGAGAGATGGACCTTCAATGGGATTTGATGTATGGATAGAATCAACACCAAAGTAAGGAATAGAAAGGTTCTTACAGACTTACTCCCACACTCTGAACATCTATTAAAATGCTGCAGTCAGGAACTGCCAACCTTCCAATCTTCCAGTCATCAGAATTGGCATCTTAACCACTAAGCTACCACATCCCAGATCTAGATATCTGTGTTAATTTGCTTTGCATCACCATATCTGGATGTATTTTAGGACTCTGTTCCAGCTTCTCTCAACCCAATGTTGTGCTTTCTGTCCTATTCATTCTACATGTGAAATGTGAGTTGCCATTTTCAAAAAGTCAGTTGAAACTAACAGAGCTCTTTTGTGTGAAAGGCTCCTCTTCTATAACAGCTATACAACACTATCCATTCCAAGCTGGGAACAGCAGTACATACTTAGTTTAGCCAATACAAGTGGAAGCAAGCTCCATTTCAGTTCATTATAGAACAATTTACTCAAATTTACAGATTTATTCAGATTTGGGATATAAACAACTTGAGATTTAACAAAGTCAAATGTGGATTGAAATGAAAGTCATAGAATCATAGAATTGTAGAGTTGGAAGAGACCACAATGGCCATCCGGTCCAACACCCTGCCATGCAGGAAATCTAAATCAAAGCATCCCTGACAGATGGCCATCCAGCCTCTGTTTGAAGACCTCTAAGGAAGGAGATTCCACTGCACTCCAAGGGACTTTGTTCCACTGTCGAACAGCCCTTACTGTCAAGAAGTTCCTCCTAATGTTGAGGTGAAATCTCTTTTCCTGCAGTTTGCATCCATTGCTCCGCGTTCTAATATCTGGAGCAGCAGAAAACAAGCTTGCTCCCTCCTCAACATGACATCCTTTCAAATATTTAAACAGGGCTATCATATCACCTCTTAACCTTCTCTTCTCCAGGCTAAACATGCCCAGCTCCCTAAGTCGTTCCTCATAGGACATGGTTTCCAGACCCTTCACCATTTTAGTCACCCTTCTTTAGACATGCTCTAGTTTCTCAATGTCCTTTTTGAATTGTGATGCCCAGAACTGGACACAATATTCCAGGTGAGGCCTGACCAAAGCAGAATAGAGTGGCACTATTACTTCCCTTGATCTAGACACTATACTTCTATTGATGCAGCCTATAATCGCATTGGCCTTGTTAGCTGCCGCATCGCACTGTTGACTCATGTTCAACTTGTGGTCTACTTGGACTCCTAGATCCCTTTCACATGTCGTTTCATTCAGCCAGGTGTCCCCATCCTGTATCTGTGCATTTCATTTTTCCACCCTAAGTGCAGTACCTTACATTTCTCTGTGTTGAATTTCATTTTGTTAGCTTTGGCCCAGTTTTCTAGTCTGTTCATGTCATTTTGAATCTTGATCCTGTCCTCTGGTGTATTAGCTGCTCCCCCTAGTTTGGTGTTATCTGCAAATTTGATAAGTATGCCCCCAATTTTGTTCTCCAAGTCATTGATAAAGATATTGAATAGCACTGGCCCCAGGACAGAGCCCTGTGGGACCCCACTGGTCACTTCTCATCAGGATGAAAAGGAGCCATTATTGAGCATCCTTTGAGTTCGGCCGGTCAACCAATTACAAATCCATGTAACAGTTGCCTTGTCTAGCCCACATTCTACAAGCTTGTTTGCAAGAATATCATGGGGAACTTTGTCAAAGGCCTTACTGAAATCAAAATATACTATATCCACAGCATTCCTTCATCTAACAAGCTGGTAATTTTATCAAAGAAAGAGATCAGGGTTGTCTGGCATGACTTGTTTCTCTGAAACCCATGTTGACTTTTTGTGATTATGGCATTGCCTTCTAGATGTTCACAGACTCTCTGTTTAATGATCTGCTCCAGAATCTTTCCTAGTACTGATGTCAGACTAACTGGATGATAATTGTTGGAATCCTCTTTTTTCCCCTTTTTGAAGATGGGGACAACGTTTGCCCTCCTCCAGTCTGCTGGGACTTCTCCTGTTCTCCAGGAGTTCTCAAAGATTATTGCCAACAGCTCTGATATTACATTTGCCAGTTCTTTTAATACCCTTGGATGTAGTTCATCTGGTCCTGGAGACTTATATTCGTTTAGGTTAAACAGGTATTCCTGTACTATCTCTTTACAGTACTTATTCTGTACTGAAATTCCCCTATTCTATCCTCTGCTCCATTATCCTCAGGTTTTCTGAGAAGACTGAAGCAAAAAAGGTGTTGAGTAATTCTGCCTTTTCTCTGTCCCCTGTTAGCATTTTGCCATCTTCGGCATGCAGTGGCCCTACCGTTTCCTCCTTCTTGCTTTTGCTATGAACATATCCAAAAAAGCCCTTTTTATTATTCTTAACCTCTCTAGCAAGCCTGAGTTCATTCTGCGCTTTAGCTTTTCTGACTTTACATGTGCTTGCTATTTGTTTGAATTCCTCTTTGGTGATTTCCCCCCTTTTCCATTTCTTATACATCTCCCGTTTAAAACGTAGCTCAGTTGAAAGTTCCTTAGTCATCCATCCTGGTTTCTTGAGACATCTCCCACTTTTCTTCCTCACTGGAACTGTTTGAAATTGTGGCTTCAGTATCTCCCTTTTAAGAAACTCCCATCCGTCTTGAACTCCCTTCTCTTTTAGTATTGTTGACCATGGGATCACCCCCAGTATTTCTTTAAGGTTACTAAAATCAGCTTTTCTGAAGTCTAGAATGCGTATCTGACTATGCCTGGCTTCTCCTTTTCATTGTATAACAAACTCCAGGAGTACATGATCACTCCCACCTAAGGATCCCATCACTTGCACTCCATTAACTAGGTCATCCCTGTTGTTAGGATCAGATCCAAAATAGCTGATCCTCTTGTTGTCTCTTCCACCTTTTGGACAATGAAATTGTCTCCAAGGCAAGTGAGAAATTTACTAGACCTTGAGGATTTGGCTGAGTTTGACTTCCAGCAAATATCGGGATAGTTGAAGTCACCCATCACTACTACATCTCAACAGATTTTCTCAGTGTCAGTGCAGAAAATAAGGTGTTTAGATAATGCCACAACTCCTGGATTGATGGATCCTTCCTCCTTTGATAAACATCTGATAGAGATAGTAACTTTTGAACATGTTACAAAAATAAAAATAAGCATCCCCCCTCTGGTCACTGGCTAAAGAAAGGTTTGCCTCTATCTGTTTCCAAAGATACTATCGTAGGGTATTAGCACAAGTGGACTGCTATTAATTTTCATGCATCTATAAAAATGGCCCATATTTTAACAAATATCTCAGTAAGGTCATTTGTCCAGTTGTAGGTCAGGGCAGCACTAATCTACTATATATTAATATAATACAACCCCAGTCAGTACTGCTGTGCTACAGCATTTCTATTGCCAGCTCTCAGAAAATGTAATAGTTTGCCTCACTTTTCAAGATGCACTTTTGACCTTGGTCTCTGGAGGGAATTCTTAGAGGCTAGTCATCCATGTACTGAAAGAAATTAGTATTTCTGCTCTTGGGATGAGCTGCTGTAGCTGGTATATGTTTGGGAATTGTCGGGGGGAGGGATGCAACGTATTCTTAGAGCTAATATAGAAAAGGAAGATTGATTTGCATGGTATCATTTGAAGGACATGGAAAGGAAAGAATAATTGCACTATGCTGTCCAAAAGAGATGAAGCATGGAGAGATGCATGATAAATTTTTCATCAGATACCTGTTCACACCAGCAACTAGACTTATTAATATAATATCCACAATTCCAATCCATGTTGCTGTTGTTGTTATTGCAGTGGTAGTGGTAATAGTGGGAAATACTTATTTCTAGGGGTTCACACTAGATGTTACGTTTACAACCTATTTAGAAGAGGTCCCTTCTTATGCAGTGACAGTTGTCTATTTTTATAGCATGTGAAATTTCCTTTACCTACGCCTCTTGCATTTAACATGCTTTGTTTTATGATTGACCTATGGAAAATAAACATACGTTTAATTCGCAAGTCTGATTGCTCAGGCATGTCTCTCTGAGAAAATCCTGATATGTGAGGAAAAACAGCTTTATTATAGCTATCATGCATTCTCTGTAATGTCTAGCTTGACCCTCAGTCACACTCCAATTTGGAAGTGATCCCATGTGTAGCAATATGTCATGAACTTGTTCATACTCAAGATTAAGTTATTCAATATCTCTTCCACCACTATTCTTGTTTTCTATTCCTACAGGTGCCAAAGCTAAAGTGGCTTGTCCAATTTCCTTCCAGATCCAACACTGGGAGTTTTGAATTATGCTTTTTTAATGTTCTTGTAACGAAATTAAGTGAAACCTCATTTTTAATAATAATAATAATAATAAAATAAAAGTTTTATTTATATGCCGCCCTTCCTCCGATCAGGGCGGCTCACAACATATTAAAAACATACAAGGTTAAAATCACAATTAAAACAAAACAGCAGTAAAATGCCCCATAGCCCAGCCTCTTGGCCACGGAAGAGGAGGGAGGCCCACAGGATATTTATTCGGGGAATGCCTGCTGGAATAGGAAGGTTTTGAGATCCTTCCTAAATTGGGCCAGGGTAGAGGACGAGCGGAGCTCGGTGGGCAGCGCGTTCCAAAGGGCTGGGGCAGCTATGGAGTAGGTCCTCCGAGTCGTGGAGACTAACCTAGCCCCAGGCACCTTCAGTAGCTGCTGCCCAGACGTTCTGAGGGTGCGAGGCGGAATGTACGGGGAGAGGCGGTCCTTTAGGTATCCTGGGCCCAATACTGGTTTAATACTGGTTTGTATTGTCATCATCCCTTCCCCTGCCCCCACCCTCTTTCTTTTAATACCCATTTTGAAAATGAAACTGCAGATTTCTTTCATGTAAGAGAGTAGCACATAGAATGCAGATCAGAGTAACAGCATGGTCTGGTATCAGCATGTAGCATTCCATAGCAGAAGACAAGGATCTATTGTTGTGGAAGTGGTCTCACCTTAAGCCCTCCATCTTGGATACTTGAGACAACATATGATCTTTGGCTGATCCCAGATCTTGGAAATATTGGTTTGTGGGCAACAACTCTTACCCTGTCTCAGCCAGCATGGCCATAGGTGGATAAGAAATGCTAGGAACTATAATCCAAAGAATAACTTTTCCAAACATTGTCTGGACCGGAATCTTAGAGTGCTGTTCCCATGGCTATTGCCAGGTAGCCTACTGCAACATTTTGTTGCAAGTCCTAATTCTCAGGACTGATAGATATAGACAGACTTCACCTCCATGAATGCATCTAATCTATTTTATACAGTCTTCTATAAGAACATAGATTTCAGTGTATTTCTAGTTATCATATATATTTTTCCCAGTTCTGTTGCCTTTCTAGACAAATTTCAGAGCTTCAAGAAATACATTTTCCCCTTCCTTCCTGAAGCAACGTACAGAATTCACCGCTGACATCAGCACATGAAGATCTTATGAATTCAGTACCCAGTGCTTTCAGTGAATTTGACTCAGCATCCCTAGTGAGCAAAATGTCACATTACCTCTGCTGAGCAGGACATTTCACATAAAATATTAGCAAAAACAATTAACTTTAAGCCATTAATCCCATGGATGCTCCTGGCAGCTGCATAAGGATTTAAGCCAATTCCCTGTAAATGTCTTTGGCTTAATAGATTATATTATGGAATATAAAATTGAGAGATACTAAATTAGCTGAATTATTATTTCCATATCAATTTTAGTCAAGTAAATAGGAGCTGGCAATTAATAGGAGAAAAGATTAATGTATCAATATATATAGGTATGAATTTACATATTTTACTATGCATTTCATTACCATTATTATTATTATTTTACAAAAAATAATATTTGAGAGTAGCATATTATTTATAACTAAGTACATAAATATTAGAAGATAAGCAGAGCGGTGGTGGGGGAGAATCTTTCAAATCCCATGTACAACATGGGATCTACTACAAATTTGCCATAGTTGGGTGTTTTCATATGTTGAAGGATGACTGTCATAACTCATCCCATAGAGTCCAAGGAATGCAATGCAGAGATGTCAGATATAGAAAGACCCCTGGATCCACATGACAGCATCTTCACACACAGAAATCTGAGCAGCCAGTGACCAATGTAGCTGATGATGATCTTTGAGAGAGTGACCTTCCACCTTCACTGGCATTGAGGGACACTGCAGAGATATCTCCATTAATTGTTTTCAGGACAAAGATGAAAGAGCCAGCACTTCTTAAAGAAGCAATCAAGCACCTGGCATCTCATGGTCAGGCAGCTATAAATCCTACATTTGTTGGCTCTCCCTGACTTTTTGCAACTCCTGCTCATAAATTTATTTGGATTCTTTGACCTCTGGGTTGGATTACTATCATCCTGCAGGGTTCTTGTGACAAATTCTGGAATGGCTGAGACCTTGCTACTGTGCCTTTCTTCAGCCTGTGTAAGTCTCAGACTGGCTTGACTTACTTATAACTGCTTCTTCTTACTATATCCTGTCTTTCCTTGCTACTTGTAGGAGCAAACAATGACACCTTATGTGAAAAATAGGTTTAAGTACATGTAGGGTGAGCATATGCCTTACTTTACCCAGAACAGTGCTCTCTTTAAAGAAAATTGGTGTTTTGAATGGCTCTACAGTCCAAGTCTTGTTTTATGGGACATTATCACATGAGGTCTCTAAAGCACTGCAATCATGCTTCTGAAGCAAACAGGAACATATCAGCATTGAAGCAATTCCTATTGCACCTCTGCTTCAAGATTGGTATGGTTGTGCACATTCCTTCTGCATTGTCCCATTTCCACACTGCCTCATATTCTCTCTCTTTTTGCCTTATTTAGGGCTTACAGATCCATTTACAGGGGAGAGGAGACGAGGGGATCAGGCAGTGAGGGGAACATGAGTGGGGAGAGGAGACAGGAGTGGGAGGGATGGGAGGGACAGATCAGGCAGCGAGGTGGTGGCAAAATGTGGGGGAAGATGGAGGAAGGAGTGGGAGGAGAGAAGGTCAACAGATGATACTCCCAGATAAAGATGTATAGAACTGCAGTCTTCCTGAGTTCTAAATCACTAGAGGATACTAGAAACAAAGGAAGTTTGCACCTTCTTTCCCAATGCTCAGTTGTTTCTTCAACTTCACCTGAGGCAGGTGCCTCAGACTTAATAAAAGCTGTTTATTAAATCTCTGTTTGGCCAAATTCAACCCAATGCAGTAAAGTGTTGACAACTGTCAAGTGTGCTATAGTGGCTAAACTTTGTATTTGGTAGGACACTGAAATTTGCACATTCTGATCTTGCTTGGCCACCTGTGTCCTAGTTTTTGTCGGTGAAAAGCTGGATAGCATGCAATGGCCAATCTAACACAACCTTCTGCCAATGAGGGAATCCACCGTGAAGTGCTCCTAACAAGCAGCCATCCAGTCTTTCTTTGAAAATACCCAGTGTATGAGAGAGTCCACTCCCTTTTACTACAGTGGAGCCTATTCCATTATTGAAAAGCTTTTACATCAAAAATTATTCCAAATGTTTGGTCGAAATCTCCTTTCTTGTCATTTTCATCAAAAAAAATTCTTATCACAAAAGATGTTTTAAGGAGACAGGTAAGACAGAATACCTGCCCAATGGCTTTTGACTGGCATTGCTAAGAACCCTCCATCTAGAAGCACCTCATCCTTATTCTTTCCTTTTTCACCCAGGCACCTCTGCTATGCTTTGTAAGGCACTGACATTTTATTAAGTTCTTCTTCCTCTTTCCCACTGGCAGCTCTCTAGCAAGCAGGGGTTTAACAATATGTGACCCAATAAGCTGAATGAGTTTAGTTAATTGCCACTACCAGCATGGTGTAGTGGTTTGAGTATTGGACTAGAACAGTGGAGACCACTGGGTGAACTTAAAAGTCACACTCTCTCAGCCTCAGAAGGAGTCACTGGCAAAGTTCCCTCTGAACAAATCTTGCCAAGAAACCCCTGTGACAATCTTGCCTTAGGGTCACCATAAGTTGGAAAAGTCAATGGCACACAATGTTTGTAATCCATGTGCAGAGTGATAATCTTGCTTTAGGGTTGCTATAACTCAAAAATGTTGATGGCACACATCGTTTGTAATCTATATGCACACTGGTATGAATTACAGGGGTGCCTTCAGGAAAATGCTCTACAGTGGCCCCCTGCTCCAATGAGTCCTCTAACTACCTGTTCACCGACCTTCAATGACCATAGCTTACATCATGGAAGAGGCTGAGAATTTGTGGCCATTTTCACACAGTGCTGCGAATTGACACTTGGCTGGGCACTCTAAGACATTGTGGAAGAAATAAAAACTGGAATTAGTTTCCCAGGCCTACTACTGCATAAGCCCACAGTTAAGGAACTGGTTGAGCAGAGCAAACAGCATCAGAAGAATCTGCTAGGGTGCTTAGGTCCTGGCAGCCAACTGAGCATGCCAGATGTCACATTTGCACATTACATTTTAGGATCCCATACAAGAACCACAACAAAAGTAAGGAATGAAATGGTCTTTACCAGTTGCTGACACCAAAGACCAGGGCCCTTTTGTACTAAACAACTATAGCACTATATTCCACTGGCTGGAAAACCCAACGATAGATTCACCAATCACTATAAGTCAGAAATTACTTGAGGTCACACAATAAAAATTCCACTTTAGCAGCCATGGATACATTCTATAGAATCCTGGGATAATTAGTTTGTTGAGGCATGTAAGGTATCTGGCTAAGAATTCTAACTATCCTTTCCTAAATGGCAAATCCCAGGATTCCATGGGATATTGCCAAGTGTAATATAGAGCTATAATTATGCAGCGTGAAAAGGCCTTGGGAAATATGGAGAGCCATCATTCACTCTGTCTCAGTTGTATCACTTCTCAAAACTAAATCATTCCTCCCTCCAAGGATCTCAGTAAGAGGCCTATTATGTATGCTAAATTCTTTTTAATTTTTTTAAGAAAAAAGAAATGATCCCTCCCAAACTAATTTCCCTGCTGTGAATAAAACCATTTTTCTTAATATAGTGAGCAATTAAAAAGCTTTGTATAGCACCAAAGTAAATGCACTTTACACTGGGAGCTTACAAATACTTCAAATGGTAGAATTTCTGTTTGCCAGCAGTCAGTGAGTGGCCATTTAGTTTTAATTGTGCTTAGCACTGTAGGCCAATTAAGAATGACATCAGCAGAGCAAGGATTATTTGTTAATCTGTAAAAAGTATCCAGATAGTTTCTCTGTTGCCTGCAGTTTTGTTTTGCTTTTGGGGTTTTGTTTTGGTTTTTTTCTGGAAGAGGGCAAGGGAAAGGAGGAGTATTTTAACCAGCAAGAAATGATGAAATGACAGCGGTAGTGTATTAGAACTGAGGCTGCCACTGCCGCTGCCACCACCACTACCAGTTTTTCTGGATTTCACCCAGTTTTGAGGCATATCACCCAGTGCTCATTTATTTGGCCTGATTCCAAGCTTTCATTTAAAAAAAACAGTCTCTAGCCCTTGCACAAAGAGAGTTACGCTGCAAAATCTGCAGACACATCTCTGCCCAATGCTTTCAGAGCAACAAGCCTGCCCCATCTTTAAGTCTGTTTTAGCCAGTGATACCTATCACTGTGGAGATTATCAGGCAATGGACAAAATGTCCTTGTCCCGTCCTTTTCCTGTTCTTATAGCATGATTGCGAGAAAATTTTCATACAAGGTCATGCTTATCCTGTCATTATCCTGTCTAGAAAGCAAGACTGACAACAACAGCACAAAAAGACTTTCAAACAGTTTTGCAAAGATCCCATCATTGTCCTGTCATTGAAGTGGCATTGCCCGGCATTTTGCATTAATGGGAATTTGCACTAATGCAATGCCACTTCAATGATGGGACGATAGCACTGCAATCTGAAAGCCTTTCATGGGATTGCAGTCACTGATGGAATAAGGATGGGGGAGTGATCCCATCTTTATCCCGTCCCCATGTGATAATCTCAGAGACTCTGTTGAAGGCGGCAGTGTTACAAATTTGGAGGAAAGTCTAGCATTTCAAGGAGAATCTGGCTGGAGTTTTTCAGAGTTCCTTGCAAAGACTAGACAGAAAGCAATGGAGTCATTGGAGTGGAGGGGGAGGGATGTAATAAAACATGATAAATCTGGACTATAACCATTAATATTTCAGATTCCACAGAGCCTATTGTTTTTCATAACTTGTTTCATGGAACAGTATTATGCTCTCTCATTTTTTAAATCACAGGAGGGGAGGGGGGAAATCAAATTCCATTTTGTAAGGGCCAGTTAGGGTTCTCCCACTGCCGTAGGGAAAACACTGAACTGAATGGGTTGGAACAGGCCTTTTGAGAGAGAAAGGGTAAAAAAAAGCGGGTTGGAGGTGAAGCTAAAGCTGCAAGGGAGGAAAGCATGGAAGACCTTGGAAAAATGGACAAAGGATAGGAGGTGAGGCAGGTGGATGGAAGGTGAAAAAGAATGGAGGTGTAGCAGCATGAGATGTGGAGAAACAGAGGGGAAGAGAGGGTGGCACAGGCAATTGATGGAGTACAGGAAGCAAGGCAGAGAGGCATGGTAAAGGTGAGTTGAGGCAATGGAAGGGAAAGGTGGCGAAGAAAAGCGCAGTGGGAGGATGCAAGGAGCTACAGTGGCGGGCATATGATGACAGAAAATGCAATAGAGAGAATAATAGTGGCCCAAGGTGAGGCAAATATTGAAGAGAAGACTGCAGACAGAAGAAGTGTAGTGCATGGAGCAAGGAAGGGGAACATAGCAAAGGTGCAAAGTGAGGCAAGGAAGGGGGAGAAGTTAAGCTGTGGAGTAAAGAAAGAGGCATTGTGAAAGCACAAAGTGAGGCAAAGAGGATGAAGTAGGAAAGGTGGAGTGGGATGGGAAGAATCAAAGAACAAAAGAAGCAGGTACAAG
Source organism: Sceloporus undulatus (assembly GCF_019175285.1). Taxonomy (NCBI): domain Eukaryota; kingdom Metazoa; phylum Chordata; class Lepidosauria; order Squamata; family Phrynosomatidae; genus Sceloporus; species Sceloporus undulatus. The sequence goes on along the minus strand of NC_056523.1, from coordinate 297,099,610 downwards.
ATGATGCAAATACAAGGAAAAGAGACGACGTTTGTAAGTTTCTCATTACTTTCCTCTGCATTTTTCTTGGCAATCAGATGATAATCATATAACTCCTTTGTTGAAACAGCTTTGCTGGATGCTGACTTGTTTCCAGTCACAATGTAAAGTGCTGGTTTTGACATATAGAGCTTAGGTTCCAACTATCTCAAGGATCAGATCTCCCTAAGTGAACCTAGGAGAAAAGTATAAACAAAACGAAAATAATGTAATATAAAAATAAATCATTATATATTCTTTACTGTGAGAAATTTTAAGAAGTTTCTATTTAGAAGTTTAATATGTTCTTAAACTGGCTTGTTCTTAAACTTCTCTCTCTCTCTCACTGAATTTATGCCATATTTGTTGTTAATTACCTTGCAGTCACCTTTAACTTATGGTGACCTTATGAATGAGAGACCTATAATATATTTTTCCCACATAGACACTTTACAGTGTTGTATTCTGCTTTACATGTTTGCAATGGTCTATGGTTACAAATAATACATTTTTGAATAATTTGCATTCATTACTGGGACTGTACTGGGATTTTGAAGTTGCTTTTTAACAATGGCAGGAAGAGACTAGCTTTTGGTATCCCTTTTTCAGACAATCCCTTCAGAATCCTGTTTTCTTTTCTCTATTGCTTTTCTATCTAATACGAAGAGTGATCCTTCAGCTGGTAGTGATGAAAAGCTACATTACTGTTGGCCTCCCTCAAGTGGAGGCCTGCAAGTGCTGATCATTGTTATAGAAACTAAGGCCCTGTACAGACTGGCCTGAAAAGCTGGCCTGGAGGCAGAGTCAGTGCATAGCATTCTGATTACAAATGCCCGACTCTGCCCCCCCCCCCCCCGGGGCCCCGGGGTGTTTTAAATTGTAGCGCCCCATCCAAACGCCCCTGGGGGGGGGGGGGGGGGGCAGAGTCGGGAATCAGAATGCTACAGATGGCATGCAGTGTCATGGCGTGCCTCCAGCGCAAGGCCCAGATGACACAGCAGCAAAGGAGCACCATATAGTCATCCCACCATGGCTCTGGTGCCCTTTCAAGGGTGCAAAAAGGAGCCGCTTTTTTGCAGTTCCTTTTTACACCTTGAAAAGCTGGATTGGGGCTGCAGCGTGAGGTTGCCACAACCCCAATCTGGCTAGGAAGAGGGTGGCATCCCCTAACTCCTCTTAGCTGTCCATGAAATCTGAAATCTTCCTTGGGGTTTTATGCTGTGTTACAGCCAATCAGTTCAAAGATGTTGAGCTCTAGAAGTTTAAAGCAGCTGTGGTTAGACTTTTTGATCCTGCAAGTGGCACTGGGATTTTGCCAGCCTCTTCAAGACTCAAAAGTGGAATAAGCTATCCTAGCACCAGCAATAAGAATCACACCATCAGTAATAAGAGTTCATACGGGTTCTGTGAGAAAAGAATTAAGGTTTGATTGTGACCAAAGGAAAAACCTCTAAAAAGTCTTTGACAGATATTGTATCAAGATAATTATATACTGTTACTATGGCAAAAAATTCTCATTGGAGGGCATTTCATTCTTTATATCTGCCTACTCACGGTCGTGCTTCCTATTTCTGAATTCTTATTTCAAAACTTTAAAACTGACTAAACTTTAAACAGGAAATAGTGGGGTTTCTTTTCTTTTCTGTATTTGGAAATTAGTTTTCCTTGAGTTTTTTCTGCCAAGGATCTTGGCAGACTGATTAGCCACTAGAAAGGGCACACCTTATCATATGCTGGTTCTGTCTTGCACTACAGTGGTCATTTGCCATTACCTCAAAAAAGGGAAATCATCACTTTAAAAAAAGAAGAGAGGAAGAGAGATTTGCATAAAATTAGCATATGGCTAACTACAGGAGCAAATTTTGGAATAATTGCTGCAATTTAAATATGAATATGATACTCTAAATACTCTCTAGAAACCCTGTCTGATCTTGGAAAATTAGTAGGGTTAGCTACTTGGATAGGAGATCCCCAAGGAATACCAAATGCTATCGGCTATATTTCAGAGGAAAGCAGTGGCAAATCATCTTTGAAAGAAAAACCCATACCCATGGGGGATGTTGTAAGTTGACAGGTGGCTTAAAGGTATATATATATATATATATATATATATATACACACAAACCAATCGAAATACAATGTTGCTGTGTGCAAGTCATTTTCAAATTATGTAGAAACTAAGGTGAACCTATCACAGGGTTTTCTTGGCAAGATTTATCCAGAGGGGGTTTGCCTTTGCTGTCCTTTGAGGCTGAGAAAGTGTGACTTGCCCAGGGTCATGCAGGGAGAATTCTATGGCTGAGCAGGGATTTGAACGATGGTCTCCAGAGTCATAGAGTGTATATATACTGTAGAAATAATACAGTTTGACACCACTTTAATTGGCATGGCTCAACTGTCAGAATCCTGGGAATTTTTGTGGGGCACCAGAATTCTTTGGCATGGAAGGCTAAAGACATTGTAAAACTACAAATCCCAGGATTCCATAGGATGGAGCTAGAGCATGTAAAGTAGTGTCAAAGAACATTATTTCTTCAGTATAGATGCACCCATAGTCCAATGTTCAAACCACTACACCATGCTGGCTCTCAGAAATACAATGCATCTCACTATAATGAGACATAAAAAGATTGTGACTTGTTGTGTGCTTAGGGTTGCCATAAGCCAGGACCCCCAAACCGGGACAAATATAGGACAAATGTAGGACAACATTTTCAAATGTAGGACACAGTTTTAATAAATGGAGGACACGCAGAAAAATTGGTGATTTTTAAAAAATGTTAATATAAATGCATGTTTCTTAGGCATGAACAAAATGGAGAACATTTTAAAATTTGACAGAAGAGGACATGTCCTGGAAAAGGATGAGGATGACCTTGTCTCTGGTCCAAAATACACTACAGAAATAAAACATAGCTGGACTGAAATGCCCAGAGTTCCACACTGAGGAAATAATCCAGTTCAAGAGTGACTTAACTGTCCTGGGTTAGTGCTGGGGAATGCTGGGAATTGTATTACACTGTGGCCCCAGAGCTATTTCTGACAGGGAGTCACATAGCCCTCCAAACGTAGTTGAACTGCAGTGCCTAGAATTCCTAACCAGGTGCGTCCACACTGAGGAAATGGTCCAGTTTGAGACTGGTCAGTGCTGGGGAATCCTGGGAATTGTAGTCTTTTGTGGCCTCAGAGCCATCTCTGACAGAGAAGTCTCAATGTCTCCCAAACACTAGCATTCCCAGGATTCCCTACCATTGAGTTAAAGCAGTCTCAAAGTGGGTTATTACTCCTGCAGTGTGTGAGAGAGACAGAAAGGCTAGGGACTGGATTCATTCATTAACTCACAAAAGGAGGATATCTGTGTCCAAAACACACTGCTTGGGCTGCCAGGGCTCAGTGCTATGGAATCCTGGGAATTGTAGTTTATTGTGGCACCAGAGCTCTCTAACAGAGAAGGGCAAATGCCTCACAGACACCAGAATTCCAGAGCATTGAGCCCTGGCAGTCAAAGTTGGAAAAAATACACAGGGGCAAAATAAATATTGAAAATGGCCACGCACCTCCTCCTCTTCCTCATCATCATCATCCTCGCCTCAGTGCCAAAGGAAATGGCCCTCTCCCCCCTGCTGCCTTGCTGGGACCAGTCCACGTGGTGGGGACCAAACAGAGGAGGAGCTTGTCTTCCTGAGTCTGGCAACCTGCTGTTGCCAACAAGCCTCGAAGATAATTCCCCAAACTTTTGGCCAAAACTCACCAAATCCCCCCATATCTCACCAAATATTCAGTCAAAATCCCTGGAAAGTCCCTGTAATGTTAATATGGCAATAAAACGTAGCCCTAATTGAATAAAAATAATTGGAACTTATTTCAACTCTCAAAATTACCATTAAAACCAACCACAAAAATCACACCAAAGGCTCTGAAAAGTACCCATTTTGGTGTGAAAGTCACCAGATTGGCAACACTGCGGGGGCCGGGAGTCAAGGAGGAAACCATGCAGGGACGCTCCCTAGTGGTGAAAAACTGGGAATGTCCCGCCAGCAGGAGGGTTATGGCAACCCTATGTGTGCTTGCTCAGTCTGCTGTCTGAATGTTGAGTACTGGTGGGTAACTTCATGGCTTCTGCTTTCCTTTCTTATTATTCTTTGGACTCAGACAGATAGGTCAAAATAAAGCTGCTTCGGGTCACTTTGGAGATATACCGTTTAAATGATGCACACGTCCTAAGAGGCTGGAAACCGCACTAAAGCTATGCTCCAGTCCAAAGGACTGGAGCACAACTTTGGTGCAGCTTCTGGCCTCTTAATATGTGTGTATCATTTAAACAGCATACCTCCAAAGTGACCTGAAGCACCTTTAGTTTGGCCTGTCTGTTCAGGCCCCACGTCTCTAAATTAGACTTGGGCAGTCTTTCAAACAGAAGGAACTTCCAAATAGAAGTCTGTGAACAGAATATATGGCTACCTTATGTATGTGCTGTGGATCACATGGAAAGGCAGGGAACCAATGCAATATGAGCACTTTAGTACAAGTATACCTCCTAGGCTACTACAGTGTAATGTCTAATGGTATAAGGATACGATGAAGCAATATATGAGATGTTGTAGCTGAGAGGTTGGTTCTATGAGAGCATGTCTACCTTACAGCTGTGTAACTTGCCAAGGCCAAGAGTAATTTATCCAGGTCTCTCTTGCTTTCCACTGCTCCACTGACCCTGGAACTGTGTTCGTTGTGTGCATTGCAACTCAGTCAACGGTGAAATTACTTCCTGTTGGGAAGATGCTATTTTTGTTAGCAGTTGTCAGAGCTGAGCTGGCTGCCTCCTGTGATGGAGTCATGGAGAAACTGCTTCTTCCACCTGCAATATCCTTGCAAACTAAATAGGAATTTAACTGTCTATAGTTCTTCTAAATGTAAAAGTTTATGTTCAAGGGACCAGGGTGAAAAGTTTAATTTTTTAATCAATTATTTTATTCCTCATCTAAAGCTACAAAGCCCTGGAGGAAATGGTGGACATTAAGAATATTTACAAACCTTTTTTTCCTCCGGATAATTCAGCCTTCATCTGTTTATTACTCTCCATGGGTATTGAACTCCATAGCCATTGCCATGCTAGCTATGATGATGGGAATTGTTGTTCAACACATTTAAGTTGGGGAAGACTGATATAATTTATTTGCACTTAAAATATATTAGCCCTGGATTGGTTGCCTTGCTTTTAAAAAACCAACAACATACAGTTCTTGCTGAGAAATATGCATAGAGACAGAGGCTGCCATTCACCTAATGAAAAAGTGCTTAGAAAAATGCTCAAAAACATGCTCATGCTGGCCAGAAAATTCTGGGAATTGTAGGTTTAGGTTGTTAATTGTTGTTTTTTTAATCTCATCTCAGTTCTGCTCTTGCCATTAAGATGGGAATTGCAAGAACATTAAAGCTCTGGGAGCAGTTAGTTGTAAAAGTGTTAATTAGGGACAAGGGACCAAAAAGTGCTCCATTGTGATCTGTAAACTGACCATATTTATCACTATGTTAGCTATGCACAGCTAACATAACCAAAGCTATGCACAATTGTATCTGGGATAGAGAGTGTACAATGCTCCTTGTCAGTCATGCAGCCTCCCAGACTTTGGAACTTGGGAAAAGAGTTAGATCACCAGGTGGCGCCTCCACACCTGGTGTTATTCAGTGCAAGGAGGGCTGACAAGGTGGGTGGGGGCAGCCAAAAGGGTGTGCTCATCCTTCTTCTTTGCCATGGTGGCAGCGTCCACCTGAGGAGAGAGCCACCACCATGGTGAAGTCTGGAGGGGCATGCTCAGTCTTCTCCTTCACTGTGGTGGCAGTTTCTTCCTGAGGAGGGAGCCACCACCATGGCAAAGCTTGATGGAGCACACTTGCCCTTTTCATTTGCTGTGATGGCAGCCTCTAGCAGGGAGGGGTGCACTTGCCCCTTCTCACACCACAGCAGGTGTCTTCTGAGGTGTCACCCAGTGTGTTCTGCATCCCCCGCACCTCCCCAATGACACCATTGAGACCACCCTGTCCTTTTCAGGGACAAATAATTAGATGTGTTGTTTAAATATAGTGAATTAAAGGGAAAAGAAGGGAACAGGAGATGAATGATCTTCTTTGCAATCACAATATATGGGGCAGGTTTAACTCTTCCCTTTCACTGCAGTGCAAGCCCATGAAAACCTACCCATATCCATTCCTTGAGCAAACCAGGGAAAGAGGAATTACCATTAGAGGACATGTTTCTAGGATGAAGGACCATCGCCTCCCAAAAATAGTATTCTACGGTGAACTCACCACGGGTCAGCGTAAGAGGGGAGCCCCAAAAAAGAGATACAAGGACTCCCTGAAACAACATCTCAGGCTCGGCCAAATTGATCACCAACAATGGTCCGCCCTGGCCTCGCATCGGGAGGCATGGAGACACACTATCTACGATGTTGCAACCTTTTTTGAAAGCTCACACTGAACGAGTCTTGAAGAGAAACAACAACGCAGAAAGAACCACAACCTGGAAACATCACCCGAGGATACTTTCTGCTGTGCTTTCTGCAACCGGACTTGTTTATCTCGGATTGGCCTTTTTAGTCATCAATACGCTTGTACAAAGCGTGGGATGAGTCCTTCCTGAATCTTCATTCACGAAGTAAAGCCAGAGAGATTGCAACAATAAAGACTATCTGAATATAAACATTTTCACTTTGGCACTTGTTCATTGTTAGACCAATATCCAGTGTCAGTCACTTCTTTTTAATCACTTTTATAGTGCAAGAAATTACATTCAATTAACATACATTCAGTCCATACAACTTGCTTTAAAATAGCACTTTTTAAACAACATTTGAACTTCATTTTGCTACTTAATTTTCTAATTTAGTTTTATACTACTATAGTCCTACACATGAATGCAAAACAAACAAACAAACAAACAGTTTTAAACAACAATAAACAGTTAAAACCAAAACAACTGGGCTTGGGGTTTTAATAATAATAATAATAATAATAATAATAATAATAATAATAATAATAATAATAATTTATTTATATACTGCTTTTCCAATGATCAAAGCGGTTTACATCAAAGCACAGTTACATTCAATTTATAAAAATATAAAATCTACATATATCAATATACATTCCTCAGCATAATAAAAATACAGCCATAAAATCTATCAGTCAATAAAATGAACTTCTATCAGGAATGGTATCTACAAGGAGTCAGACAGGTATGCTAGCCGAAATAAATATGTCTTCAAAGCCTTCTTGAAGGCATCCAAGGTGGGGCAGACTCTGATTTCGTCAGGAAGATTGTTCCAGAGAGTCGGTGCTGTCATTGCAAATGTTCTTTTGTGAGTTGTTGTCACTCTCGGACACTCTAGCAGATGTTTCCCTGTTGTTCTGAGAGTGCGGGGCGGATTGTGTGGGAGGAGGCGCTCCTTCAAGTAGCTCGGGCCCAAGCCATATAGGGCTTTATAGGTAATAACCAACACTTTGTATTGAGCCCGGAAGCTAATGGGCAGCCAGTGAAGAGATTTTAATACCGGTGTTATATGGTCTGCCCTAGATGTTCCAGCAACCAGCCTGGCATCAGCATTTTGGACTAAGTGAAGCTTCCGAACCTGGTACAAAAGTAGCCCCATGTAGAGCGCATTACAGAAATCTAAACGAGAGGTTACCAGTGAATGTACTACTGTTTCAAGGTCCTTTTGGTCCAAACAGGGACACAGCTGGCGTATCATATTATATTATAATTTTTAAAAAAACTGTTTTTCCTCCAACCATGCTTGTGTTCATCCCCCTCCCACTGATCATGTGTCACATCTAGATTCTGGCAACATTTCAGAAAATAATTTTCAGCAATTTCCTCTGCACTTTATTATTATTAAGGAGTTAGAGTCAAAATGCTAAAGTGCTTTAATAATACAGTGAGCCCTCCATATCCACAGACTTTTTTATCCACAGATTCAAACATCCACAGCTTGAAAATATTGTAAAAACATATAAATTCCAAAAAGCAAACCTTGATTTTGCCGTTTTATATACAGGAAACCATTTTGCTATGCCAGTGTATTTAATAGGACTTGAGCATCCATGGAATTTGTTATCCATGGGGGGGGGGGTGTTCCAGGAACCAAACCCCAGTGGACACCAAGAGCCCACTGTATTAAACTAGTTAAGCATTAGAATAATTTTGGTTTTGTCCTATCATTCCTCTTTCCCTTCCTTGATCTCTGTTGAATCTGTGTTCTGGATACAATATCTGTGTTTTACTAGGAACAGTGGCATCAGTAGAAGGGTGGGGACCGCATTGCATGATACCCCAGAGGGGTATGTCACCCAGTGGGGCAGTATGCCCAGAGAGGCTGGCACAGCTACAGGGCAAGAAAGAAAGGGTGCTTTCCTGCTCACCCACCAACCATACAAGTCCCTAAATGGGCCCTCTGGAAGCCACAGCAACATCCCCTCACTAGCAACAGCTGCTGGCAGGGTGCTGGCTTCAGAGCCTAAACGTGGCTGCAGCCACACTGAACCCTGAAAACCTTGGGGGACGCTGCCTTTGGGAAGGGGACGCAGCAATCTGGGCAGGCGAGCAGTGGGACCAGGTGAAGGCAGTTCACCCTACCATTAAACCTGATGACACCAGCCTCAGGGACACCACTGGCTGGTAGCAGCCATTTGACAACAACCTCAGGGACACCACTGACTGGTAGCAACCATTTGAGCTAGTTCCAGAATAATGCAGACAAGACTGTGAAGTAGAGAGATGTTTCCTTTAAGAAAAAACCGGGTTTATTTAAACTGACCTGAAGTAAGAATGAAGTCCTTGATAATACTAGGACTTCCCAGGAAATACTTTGGGATGAAGAAAATGTGTTTGTAGATCTCAAAATAAAATTGATGTGTACAGGAGCAAAACCTGGGACACGTTTGCTTAACTTGACGAGTGCTACATTTCACTAGCTTTCACCCTTAATCTGTATATATGTAGTATCCTGGCTAAGAGATAAAGAGTTATAAAGACATGCAACTGTATGGGTAGCAGGGACGAAACTCATGCCCAGAGCCACTGTAGGTCATAAGCATCCCTACAACCCCACATAGATCAAGTCCTTATACCTCCATTTTCCTCTGCAATCCTTCTCCAAATGGCAACAGAATGTCACATTGCATCACTTCCTGATGTCATATTGAGATGGACTGCAGAGAAAAACAGAGGTGTTGGGGGCCAGTACAGGGTTCTGGAATACTTTTGGGATGGAGCAGGGATAGTTTTGTGCAGAAGAGAGAGCTATGTGCTAAAAAGCAATGCCATACCTCCTCTGAACAAATCTTGCCAAGAAAACCACATTATAGTTTTGCTTTAAGGTCACTGTAAGTCAGAAATAACTTGAAGACACACAACAACAACAAACAGCTGTGCTATAATAGGAACATTTGGAGCTCATTGACAGGTTTTGCTCATGAATTAAAAGGTGTATTACAGTAACAAATGGAATGCAAGGTGGCAGCAGAATGGACATGATGTCATGTGATAAGTAATGACCAAAGACTCGTTAAAATTCCACTTATTAGACGTTAGTGATAACGTCAGGCAGCTGGCCCTTCTTATACATGGATTTTTGATACACGGATTCAAGCATCCACGGTTTGAAAATATTCCAAAAAAGGTATAAATTTCAAATATCAAACCTTGATTTTCCATTTTTTATAAGGGACACCATTTTGCTATGTCATTATACGTATTTAATGGGATTTTTCCAATATTTCCTATATATTATTGGTCTATGTAGCTTTCCTTGCATGTGTCATGCATTTAATTCATGGAGCTGAGCCAGAGTAGAGGGGGCCAACTATACCCCTCTAGCTAGGACCCATCATGGCCTTGACCTGGCCTTAGTTTGGGCATTCAAAGTGCCAAGCATATAAGATTCAGTGTTTTGTTTTGGGGGTATAGTAAACATGCAGGATAATATTTTCTGCAAAATAATCTTTAAAATGTTGAAATCTGCCTGGTGGCAGGCATGGCTCTTCTGGCTGACAGATTGTTTTCACAAATTTGAATAAGCAAGCATATATTGTGTATGTTACATGCACTAGGAAGATATTCTGGTGCTGGATGTATTTAGAAACGACTGGATAATACATCTCTGGTGTATTCTGCTCCCTGCAAGGATTAGCTTTAAAAGCCATCACATAACTGCTCACAAAAGTCAGCCTTACACTGGCATATCTCCTAACCTTTGAAGAGATCGGCATGACCTTAAAGGATGGAAATTACGTCTGACTGCCATTAAACAGACTTCCATAAAAAAGGCTTGTTTGATAAGGGCAAGCTACATGGAAATGTTTGATTCCATAAGCACAAAAGCAACATAAAACATGAAAGGAAATGTTAAAAAGTCAAATAGTTGAATACCATAACAGTATAGGAAGACAGAGAAGGCAGTGTTATCTGGTTAGCCACTCATAACTAATCAATATTTGTCTAAGGGAACATGGGTAGGAGGCACAAGATTAAAGGGAATGAAGTTCAGGCAGGCCCTGGTTGTGTTTTACTATACATATCTTTTCCTTAGAATTCAGAGGAAAATAATGTTTACTCTAGTTTTCCAAATATTTACAGCAACATTTATCAAACAATAAACAGATTGTAAGCCTGAGGGCATGGAGCTGTCAAAGTAACAATCTGTAAACCGCTCTTAGAGCCTTTGTGGCTAAAGAGCCGGGTATAAATACTCTAAATAAATAAATAATAAATAATTCAAAAATTGAGCCACCTACTTATTAACAGAATTAGGAAAAGAATTTTTGTGAGAATGATACCCAAGAAAGCTTGAATAGGATTCTGATGCTGTGTAAACTAAGAAAGAGAAATTCATTGGAGATGCAAAGCTTACACCAGCTGTATTTTTTAAAGGAATGTTATTATAAATATTTAGGAATTAATATCGGAAATGTCACAGAAATTACAATTATATTATTCCATAGGTACCACTAGTGGATCTTTTATTTATTTATTTAAAACTCACAGTGCTATTTGAGGCTGATCCAGCAAGAATGAACAGCAGCAAGGCAATAAGCAATAAATCAGTAGCAATGTTTAGAAAATTTAGTTGTAAGAAACCCCCAGACAGTGGCCATGGAAGCTGTAGTCCAAAAAGTAATGTAATGAAATTGATGTGGGGACAGGATTTACAGTCCCAAAACATCTGGGATCATGTGCTGCTAATGGGAAGCACAAGTCCCAAACTGTGTTCTTCCTTGATGAAAATTATTACTGTTTCTTGCTCCTCCAGTGATCCCATATTTCTATGTATTTATGTATGACTTCAGGAACCAGCAGGGTGTAGTGGTTTGAGCATTGGACTAGGGCAGAAGAGGGCTCAGCTCCAGACAAGAAGAAGCATTGTTTGCAAACCTCCAATTCACCTAGTAGAGCAGCAGCATGCTACAATTCACAAGGATTAGTTGCTTTGTTGATCCAGTTTGCGAAGACTCTTCAGAGATCCTCTCTATCCATTTAGTTAACTTCCTCCTTTCCTTCCAGTCCTTGTGGTTCTAGGGCTCACCCTCCACTCTGTTCTGCAAGTAGATTAGATTAATTTTTTTCCTGTGCCATCTCCCTAAGTAAATGAGATGAAATAATCTTCTCACTTCATCTTGATCTGGTAGCAACCCCTTGAGCTAAGATTTCTGTCTTAATTTCTAACACTACGGTGAACTTATGGCAGCTCTAATGTTTTCGTGGCAAGATTTTTTCAGAGGGGGTTTGCCTTTGCCGCCCTCTGAGGCTGAGAGAGTGTGACTTGTTCAAGGTCACCCAGTGGGTTTCCAAAACAAAATATATAAGAAGTTAAAGGAGCTGAGCATGTTCAACCTGTGAAGAAAAGATTTCAGGGTGATATGATTGCACTCTTTAAATAGGTCAAGAGCTGCAACAAAGAGGAGCATGCAGACTTGTTTTCTGCTGTCTCAGAGGACAGAACTAAGTCTAACGGTTTGGTTACAGAGAGTAGCTTTTGATTGAGCACTAGAAGGAACTTCTTGACAGTAATAGGTCACTGTGTGATAAACTCCAGTGAAAACAGTTCAGCAATGGAACAAATTTCCTAGTGAGATAGTGGGGTCTGCTTCTCTTGATATCTTTTAAGAGAGTCTGGACACTACTTGCTGAGGATGCTCTAGCTAGATATCATGCATGAGCAGGAGGTTGGATCTGATGACCCATATGGCTCCTTCCAACACAATGGGGCGTTACAGACCGCCGGATTGTGGCGGTCTGCTGCCGCCGCCACTTGCACCATCCGGGAGCCACAGCCTTTAAATGGCGTGGCTCCCGGACGCTGCCAAGAAGGAGCGCGGAAATCGCGCTCCTTCTCAGGCCCCAGAAGAGGCACCGCAAAGCGCAAGGGACGCATTTGCAGCGTCATTTCCGGGGCTACACGTGTGGACGCAACACGTCCAGCACGTAAAGATGGCAGCGCCTATGTGTATAGGGCGCCGCCATCTTTACACCCCCATCACGTGCTAGGGGTGAGGCTGGTATGGACGCTAGGTCCTCGGCCAACCCCTAGCACGTGACGGGGGCGTATTAAAGGCCCGTTTATAACGCACCTATGATTCTATCATGCTGCTAGAATGACAAGATCCAAGATAACATTTCCAAGAATTTTTTGAGGTTCTATAAGACACCACTAATGTCTTTGATATTTTCAATATTTAGATAACTGTGTTACAGTACAGTCAGTCCTCCATATTCCCAGATTTTGTATCCATAGACTCAACCAAACCATGGCTTAAATTTTTTGGGGGAAAAAATCAGAACTCATACCTTACTATTCACCATTTTACATAAGGGATACCATTTTACTACACTATTATATATAATGGGACTTGAACATCTACAGATTTTTGTATCCATGGGGGATCCTAGAATCAAACCCTAGTAGATACCACTGTATTGATATTCATGTGACTAGCGTGAATGTAAATATTGTTTAAGCAATGCTTGTGTAAGCATATTCTAGCTTGCTGGAGGTTTTTTACTCCCAAGGGGTGTGTGTGTGTGTTTTTTGTCTGTAACATTTTCTCTCACTCTTCCTCACACCAGCCTGGTGAGGTAGATAGGCTAAAACTTATGTATGCTTCACAATAAACTCTGTAAGCAAGCTGAGGCTTGCACCTGTGTTCCCCCCACATATAAATATGTGAATTAAAGCTAAACATATTTGGGAATAGGATTTGGAGATTCTTCATTCAGTTAGTATTTCATTCCTAGTCCAAATTGGCTCTTGCGTAGCACTTTACAGCTGTGGTTTGTGAAATAAATGGCAAGAGTCAACGTGCTAAAAATTCAACATGCTCCCAGAGCAACAAAGGGACACAAGACAAATGTTACAGTATTACTGACAACACCAGTAATGCTTGTGTAAGCATTTGCTTCATAAAATACAAAATGTAACATTAAAACAAAGTTTTAAAAGGGAAATCTCTGAAGCAGGCAGCCTGGTGCCTGGTCCTCACTTTGAATAGCATTTGCCAACCATATTTAAATAAGCATGCTCATGGATTTATTAGTTTTCTATTCTTGATAAACACTACAGTACTGTTATTTTTTCTTGAGGAGGCTCTTTATGGTGTGCTTGATTCTTTTCCTAATCACCTCAACTTCTAATAGCCAACAATGGAAAGCATTATCTTAGAGTCATAGAGTTGGAAATAACCACAAGGAATATCTGATACAATCTGCGGTAGTAACATATGACAGAGTAATGTGTTAACATAGGGTACTTTGGGGAGTGGGACACAGAAGTGGGGGAATGAGAAAGCCATTTTCATTGCCAGAGGAAGCTGCTTTCGTAACTGACTTTGTGGTATCTGAGAAATCCCACATATAGGAGTCAAACAAGGAAGGGCCTTCAGCTCCTGGAGATGGTCTCACTCCAGAGCATGAACAATCAGGAGGGTACACAAGCAATGCAAAATCTGAGGAGAAACCTCTTTCTTTTGTGCAGCAATGACAAACCATTTTATGCACAAGCTTTAATACCTGATGCCAAGCAATTAGCCACCTGGCTATCAAGGTCAGGCAGCTATAAATCTCCCAGCAGAGATTCTTTGGCGGGGTACAAACCGCCGCTTTGCGGTGCTCCCCCGCCGCCGCCATTTGCTCCGTGCGGGAGCCGCAGCAGCCAAACCGCGTGACTCCCGCGCGGTGCAAAAAAGAAGCTCCATTTCGGAGCTTCTTCTTGCGGTGCCTCTATGACGTCGCGAGGCGCCTGGCGCGGACTCGCAACGTCATAGGCGCCGCGACACGTCTGGATGCTGTGCGTCCAGTACGTAAAGATGGCGGCGCCCATGTAGAAGGGGCGCCGCTATCTTGTACGTATAGGATACGTACTAGGGTTAGGGGGGTGCGGAAGCACCGCCCCTTCCTAACCCTAGTACGTATCCTATACGTACTAAATGGCGGTGTGTATCCCGCCTTTGTTGCATACAGCAGTTCAATGACCTCTTTGTATGTTGGGCTTTCTTGAATTCCTGTCTCCTTTGTTGTTGCTGTTAGCTGCCTTTTGAGTCCACCTTGGCTCATGGTGACCCTGTGGATGAGATGTCTCCAAGCCCTGCTACTCTCTAACTGTCTGCTCAGGTTCTGTAGGGTCAGAGCTGTGGTCTCCCTGATTGAGTCTATCCATCTCCTTTCATTGTCTTTTCTAATGAGTCATGCCTTCTCATGATGTGGCTGAAGTACGACAACCTCAGTTTAGTCATCTTGGCTCCCAGAAAGAGTTCAAGCTTTATTTGTTCTAGGACCCAATTGTTATCCCTTGGACTGGCTATAATGTGCATGGCCTGTCTTTCTGCTTCCTCAGTTGTGTTCTTTCTGACTATGATTTTGTACCATTTGAGACCTTGTTACTACTCATCTCCTCATTTTTACTCTCTTGTGACTTCTCAGCCCTACCAGAACCTGTCTTGCCCATCACTTGCCACGTCTAAGCATAAAATAGCTGTCCTTCCAAGAAGCTTGGAAGCTGGCAGAACAGCTTTTAGTGGTGACAGAGAATACTTCATTTGCTGCTCCTGCTGATCCCGTCTCTGCAGTGCCTACACCCATTTTACTCCTGCTGCTGCACAACCACTTTACCTCACTCCCACCAGGATATTTATGCTGGCCACAAGCTTGTACCCTGTATACTCTAATGAAGGGAAGGTTGGATCCAACATTAGGTCAGTAACAACAACAACATAAAAAGAGGGAGGGAGGGAATGCTATCTCAAAATATGTTGTTGTTTGAGAGCAAGCAACATATGGTGCCCTCCTCAGTCCATCAGAGTCAAGGTGTATAGTTCTTTAAGCCCACTAAGAAAATCCCACAAGTCATCCCCAAAGGATTTTGAATTTGAATTGACATTCTGACACACTAATAATAATAATAATAATAATAATAATAATAGGATTTATTTATATACCGCCCAATCACTGGGAATCTGAGCAGTTTACAACAGAGGGGATAATAGACGGTTCCCTGCCCTCAGACTTACAATCTAAAAGACACGACACAAAAGGAGAAGGGAATGGTGAGGGGGAGGGGATCAGGTCCAGCATTCTTCTCTCCCTCTGAGGCCTGGACCAAGGCAGATGGACCGGAGGGAGGGCTCTTCTTCTTCAGGCTAGCCATGGTGGAGCTAGCCTGCCTTCCTCTCCCTCAAGATGGTGGATGAAGGGAGGGCTTTTCTTCTTCCAGGCAGGCCTGGTGGAGCAAGCTTGCCTCTCTCTCCCTCAAGATGGTGGATGAAGGAAGGGCATGTCTAATGGCATATATAGGTCTGCCCCTGGCTTTCCACTTCACCAAATGCATCTGAAGAAGGAGACTTAAGTCTGTGAAAGCTTATGCTGCCAACCTCTTTCTTTCAGTTAGTCTCAAAGGTGCTACAAGATCACTCTACATACTGATACTACAGACTAACACGGCAGTATCTTTGAATCAAATCAGTGATGTAATTTATGAAAAGAATAGCTATGATTATTAGCAATCAAACAACTCTAGTACAAAATATTACATTTCCCAGGGGACGCAATACTAACTCACAGATGCACCAAATACAATGTATCAGCAATAGATAGAATTTTTTTTTGTGCTGCCTGAAATGGACTTTTGCTGACAGGACTCCCATGCTGTCTGCATAGCCCCTTTCTGTCAGGTGATTTCAGAAGTCAGCCAGCAGGGGATATAATGCCAAAATGGTGCTGGCTGATATCAGTTGTCAGAAGATGGAAAAAAATAGACCAAGAATGGAGGGAGAGAGGGAGGGAGGGTGTGTGTGAGTTATGTCAAATCCAAGCATCCCCCAAGCCCTGGGACACAACCATTCTGTTGGCACCTGTTTTGGGCTGTGTGGAGTAATTTGCAGCAGGCTGAGACGGGACTGGATTCAACACAGCTTCAGCTGACCTAGAATCTCATACCTTGAGATCTTTGGTAAAAAGTAAAACAAATCTGCCTTCTGGCAAAGCAAACAGTTAGTTCCAAAATATCAACAAACTATTTTAAATTACATCCAACAAATCTGAAAGTTGGGAGGCTTATTCTGTTACTTAATTGGCTGATAAATGAGTTGGTATACAGTTTAAGGCCTATCATGAGCCAGTTGTCTGGTGTTAACAAGTAGGCTGAGAAAAAATAAGACGATTATTGTAGTAATTTTTATCCGAGGCTTCCTCCAAGGAGCTGAGAACAACATTCATGGTCCTTACCCACAAATAAGGTATTCAATAAATATGCATCTTGTCCTTCAGTATAAAACATTTCAATCAAGTCAGCTTAATTACCACAGCTTAGCATGGTAGTTTAGGCCACTGTCTGGAAGACATTTTTTAATTATTATTTTAAGTAATCAGTTACCGTCATTGTACCAATTCCCAAGTATTTGGATGCTACGATACATATTTTAAAAGTAATTCTTTACTGACAGTTTTTTAAATTCTTTTTAAAAAAAAATTAAAATAACTACAAAATACCTGAACAGAGCAGCAAAAGTCACAACATTAGCCAGAACCTGAACCATGTGATTTTCTGCCTCCACTATTTAATGAGGCCACACTCCATAACTATAAAAGTAACTAAAAGTTAGTTACATCATGAAAAGAATGAAGTTATGGCATTTTCAATTAAGCTCATAATGCAATATCTTAATTGCTGGGAAAAGGGAAGGTGCCAAGATGGAAAACCAAACAGTGGCTCACAGACTGGAAACAATATATAGGGCCGGGCGAAACACTGCCCCTCTTTTCTGTGCAGCGTTGCAATGAGAAATGTGAATCATCCAAGCTGCATTGAGAAAAGAAAATGGTACTATGTCAGGAGTTGCATATGCAGCTTGCCTGCCATAAAATATTGGGAAGTTGGTGTAATGGGTTATACAGTAGAAATGGCTATTTCTGAGACATGGTGATCTCAGATACAGATGCTGAGATAATACCAGAGGGGAGGCAAGCATGAATCAAGTCTATTCAAGGTTGTTTCTGTGAAAAGAATCTAGCTGTAACAACAAAGGAGGGGTCATATGGGAATGAGCAGGACATATGTATTTATTAATGATAAGAAATGAGAATTAAGCCTACCATGAATTTGCACACAATACTACTAGCAAAAAATAACAAAGATTTAGAATGACTATTGAGGAATGTTAAGGAAGAAACTGCAAAAGCAGAGCTGTAGTTGAATATTAAAAAAAACAAAACCCATAAACACAGATGATTTGCATAACTTTGGAGTGAGTGATGAAGACATCGAAATAAAGATTTTAGATGCCTCAGCTCAGTCATTAAACAAAACGGAGACTGTAGTCAAGAAATCAGATGGAGGTTAAGACTTGGAAAGGCAGCTATGAAAGAACTGAAGTATAAGCCAGGGTACTTCCAACATCTGTGCATTCTTGTGAAATCTGGACATGGAAGAAAGGTGACAGGAATTGAATAAACTCATTTAAAATGTGATGCTAGAGGACAGTTCTACTGGTACTGCGGATTGTCAAAAAGCCAAATCAATACGTCTGAGATCAAATAAAGCCTGAAGTCTTACTAGTATTGGAGATGACTAACCTTAAAGTATAGTACTTTGGATACATCATGAGACTACATGGCTAATTGGAAAAGTAAAAGGAAGTAGAAGAAGATGAAGTCCCATTACAGATGGAGTTATTCAGTGAGGAAAGCTACAGCCCTCAGTCTGCAAGACCTGAGTGGGCTGTTTTGACCAGGGGTCTCTCTTGTCCTTTGATGAGCGCAGCATTTGCTGGATTTTCTTGGTCAGTTTGTAAACCATTTGGAATGGATGTTCTATTTCTTCACCAGTTTCCCTATTCTGTTTGTGACTCCTTTGATGTATGGTAAAAAAAAAACACCCTTCCTTTTGGGTTTTTCTTGGTCTTGCAGCCCTTCTGATATCTGAGCTGGAATAACCATTAGCCTGTAGAGCCCGGTCCAGGTGCTTCATTTCATCTTCCAAGAAGTGGGGTTCACAGATCCATTTTGCCCGGTCTACCAGTGTTTTCCTAATTTTAATTTCTGATTTGTGCTTTGGTTTGGGGGTGGGGTTGTCAAAACATGCAGTCTCTGGAATCATCATATGGGCTCATGGGCTATACTTTCCCCATCCTTGTATTATATCAAAAACATTAAACAAAGCTGCAGACAATGTACATTGTTAATAGAATGTGGAATAACTCAAGGCAAAACAAGTACATCTTAAACAAAGATAAAGAGTTTATTATTGTAGAACAGAATTACAGGCAGCTTGGAAAACACACACTACATAACATGCTAGCTAACTAGAGTGCAATCTAATTAATATCTACAGGAAAAGAGATTCCACCTCAACATTAGGAGGAATTTCATGATAGTAAGAGCTGTTCAACAGTGAAACATATTCCTTTGGAGCGTAGTGGAGTCTCCTTCTTTAGAAGTCTTTAAACAGAGGCTGGGACTCTGCAAGCCAAGCAAGCAAGCTGCAAGCAAACAAGCCGGCAAAGAAGCAGCCTTCTTTTCTCCCCAAACACTGGGACCAAGGGCAAAGCCAGAGGGAGTGGGTGTGGCTGTTTGTATAAAAGTCTCTTCCTTTCACTCCTGGCTGACTCTGCAAGCAAGCAAGCAGGCAAAGAAGCAGTCTTCTTTCCTCCCCAAACACTGGGACCAAGGGCAAAGTCAGCGGGTGTGGCTGTGGCTGTGGCTGTGTGTATAAAAGTCTTTCCTGATGGTGTGCTGGGGAAGCTGACTCTTTCCCTCTCAACATCAAGAACAAGTCAGCAATGGAGTCTTGCCCTTCCTCATCCAGCTGTATCTCCTGCTGAAAATATGATCCTCACAAGGAATGCCTGTAAAGAATTGGGAATTTCTTCTCCACCTGTGTTTGATTTACCACGGAGAAGGAGGAAGATAGTTCAAACAAAAATCTCAACTTTTTTTCCCATAAGGCTGCTCCTAGCGAACCAAGTGAGTTAAATTAATGTTTATCCTCTGTTGAGCAAAAACCACATGATTGGTCAATAGAATCTCCTTGGAGAAAGCTGGAAACTTTGGTACCCAACAAAGTCCATGCACCCTTAACAGATCTAGCCACTGAAATTGCAGAAGCTGAAGGTTTGCTAGGATCAAATTATTACTGCCGTTCTGATAGTGAGGAATTGGTGAATGCCTGCAAACAAATAGAACACCTCCCTTAGGGCATGGCTAATCCCCTGATAAATCAAATCCAACTGTTATCCCTCTTGATATCAAACTGCACATTGTTGGCATAGAAGATCACCTAATCGTACTGACAGATCTTTTTGGAAAATTTTTATCTGAACAGAGCAAAGATCTGAATTCAATCAAGAATTTTTTGTCTCTATGTTAAACAGAGGCTGGATGGAAATCTGTCAGGGGTACTTTGAGTTCCTGCATGGCAGGGGTTTGAACCAGATGGCCCTTGTTGTTTCTTCCAGCTCTACAATTCTATGATTCACAGAATGAGCCAGACATTCTAACATCTTAAGTACAAAAGCTGCCAATATTTGTAGCCCTGATTCTGTATGAAAAGAAACTTATCTCACAAAAGGGACTAAAGCAGCTTTGTGAGGCAAGGTGAGCAGGAGGAAGTGCTCCTGGGAGTTCAGGAACAGTAAGTGAAGAGGTGATGTTGTTAGAAGAACAGTGCAAAGGAGGCAGTGGGCTGAAATATGTAAAGTTGAAGGAAACATGGAGGAATTAAAAGGGGTTGAGTAAAAGAGCTCAGGAGACAAACTGGTAACAAGGGACAAATAACAGGAGATAGGTTGTTGCTGCTGTTATTAGTATCCCTTTTCCCAAGCTGGGACTCAGAGTGGCTTACAATATTGAAAATCAGTACTATTAAAAGCATACCAAAGTCATACATTAAATAGAATTAAATCATGACAATACTAAAACAGGTTGCATGTTAAAGGCTAAAGAACGAAAGAATGTTAAAGGCTAAAGAAAAGGAGACAAACATGACTGTGATCTTAGATACAGATATGTGAGGAAACAAAAGTTCATGCAGACATGGTATTCAATATTGCCAAGGAGAGAGCACGACTAGGACCAAACTCACAAAGTGTTGAATGCCAGGTGGGGATCCCCATATGTCAGATTCTGGGTCCTTCTTGTCCAGTCCTCAAGATGGGGAGGAAGAATCACAGAGTGAGTTGTTGTTGTTGTTGTTGTTGTTGTTGTTGTGTGCCTTCAAGTCATTTCCAATTTATGGTAACTTAAGGCCAACCTACCACAGGGTTTCCTTGGTAGAATTTACTCAAGAGGAGTTTGTCCTTGCCTTCCTCTGACACTGAGAATGTGTGACTTGCCCAAAGTCATCCAGCGGGTTTCATGGCTAAGCAGGGATTTGAATCCTAGTCCCCAGAGCCATAGTACAACACTCAAACCACTACACCACGCTGAGAAAGAATACTGCTTTGAAAATATGTATATAAATACATTTTTCTCATGTGTCAGACTTTGTGGTTTTACTGGAAGAGCATACTCTATGCAACTGTGATTGATGCTTAACATGTCATATTTAATGATATCACCAGAGCTGCCCTGACATCATCAGGGCTACCTCCTAACAACAAGGGGTTGTTCTTAAATTTTAGATTCTGTCTCTAGGATCATCCTGATCATCTGTCTCTAGGATCAGAAAGTCTGATATGGCAGACCTTCACTGAAGTTGCCACCTTTTTGGTACCTGGCCTGGCAATACTATCCTAAACACTTTGCAAGTAATGATGGAATAAACATCAAGAGCCCAGCATGTTGTAGTGGTTTGAGTGTTGGACTATGGCTCTGGAGACTAGCATTTGAATCCTTGTTTAGCCATTGAAACTCACTGGGTGACCTTGAATAAATCTCAGTCTTTCAGACTCAGAAGCAGACATGGGCAAACCCCCTCTGAACAAATTCTGCCAGGAAAATCCCTTGATAGATTCACCTTAGGGTTGTAAGTCATAAATGACTTGAAGGCACACAACAGCAACAAATAAAAACAAATAGATACAAGTCCAGCATTCTGTTAACCAGCCAGAAACCCTTGGGAAGCTTACAAGCAGAGATTGAAGGTGATAGTTCTCTCTTCTTCTTTCTCTTTAGTATCTGGTATTCAGCGGTATCCAGTGACTGCGAGATTCTGAGAGTTGTAGTCCAAACAATAGCTTTCCCAATCATATACTAATAGGCACATTAATAATTTTGACTTAAAGTAGAAGGCAGCTGTATACTGGCCTCAGTTTAGGGCAACAAGTCACAACTTGCCTGAAAGCCAACCCAACACATCATCTGCTGAGGCTTTTTGGTGTTGGGGTGGGATTAGCCATTTACCAGCTGACCCTCCACATATTTAAAACTGTCTGGTATCACAGAGGAAAAACTAGAATGAAACACTTACTCAAAATCTATTTAGTGAGAAAAAAATATTCCATCTGAGCCTTTTACAGGAGACTGTGAGTGAACGGCTGCTTCTTTTTCCAAAGCAGTATAAGCCCACTTAAAGCCAGTGAATTCACCCAAAGGTAAGACAAGAGCAGCTCTGTGAACTATTTGAAATGACAACTGAGAGAAGCAGTAGTTACAAGGCAGCCATTGCAGTAATCCCCAAACTGTCAACACTGTGTGTGTGTTGCTGGGTTTTTTTTTCCAAAGTACGACTAATTTTTTCCCAGGTGAGCCATTAAATTTCATAATCAAGAGAAAGTTGTGGTGGCAGCTAGACATCCATTGGTGGTGACAGAGTACCTGCCTCTCGCCACCACTGGGAATAATTAGAGTGAAATGAAACAGCAAACATCAATAGCAAGAAGGAGTGGAATGGCTGAAAGTTGGGTGGGGAAGGAGGAAAATGTGAAGAATTCCAGTTTAAAATCTTGAGATTTGTTCTTGCTTGTTAATATGAAATATAGATTTGAATGCCCCGAAGACATGAAACCAAAATGCCCACTAAAAAGGCAGAAATAGAAGGAAGAAAGAAAAAAAAAACAAAGCTCAGTGCTTTCAAACACAGGAAAACAAGATGGCTATACACACACCCATTTACATATGTGCACAGACATATACACAAAAAGAAAGGGAGAGTCAAGTTTGGAAAGCAAAGTCTAGAATAAACAGTTACATTTATTAGTCTAAGTGTATAATGGCAAGACTGATGGGGCAATGCAAAAAGATAGTAGAGACTGGAGCTATTATCTCCCTCACTGAGAAAGGTTTTAAATATTACAAGACACATGAAGAGGCGATGGAGATTATTGCAATGAATTTAAAGCAAGTTATCCTCAGTGGGATAAAGTCGTGTTTAATTTTAAAAGCAGATGTTATCACACACAGCTGTGGCTGGGTGAGTGTAACCCATATGCAGCCCAGATCCCAGCTGCACTTATCGAGTGGCTTTTCAAAAACAGCAAGCTCTCATTTTTGAAAAGATGCTGGATAAGCACAGCTGAGATCCTGGCTACATACAGGTTGCACTTGCATGGCTGCAGCTGCATGTGATAACACCCACTTTTAAAATTAAACGCTACTTTATCCTGTTGAGGAAAAGTTGCTTTAAATTCAATACAATGATCACTGTCATGTAAAGGATAGAGCAACCTCATTTTTTGCTGCTCCAAAAATTATAATAAAAACTGATGGCTTCAAATTACAAGAAAAGAGATTTCACTTAAAGACTGGGAAGAACTTATTCACTGTAAGAGCCATAAGAGTGGAATAGACTGCAAATATTTTCACATGGAGGAAGCAAGCATCCTCCTCCCATCATTAAATCTCCAATAGAGGAGGAGTTCCGTTAATACCAAATGATGCCTCCACTACTGTTTACAGATCGGACAAGAACAAGAGAAGGATGTGGGGATATGATAATCTTCCCCCTGATCGCACTATTTAACAGGATTTAACAGGAGCCCTGGTGGCGCAGTGGTTAAATACCTGTACTGCAGCCACTCACTCAAAACCACAAGGTTGTGAGTTCAAGACCAGCAAAAGGGCTCAAGCTTGACTCAGGCTTGCATCCTTCCGAGGAGGTCGCTAAAATGAGTACCCAGATTGTTGGGGGCAAATTAGCTTATAGTTGTAAACCACTTACACACTGCTTAGGCGCTATGAAGCGGTATATAAATGAAGCTTGTTTGTTTGTTTGATTTAATGAACATTTAATGAAGGGATGAGGACGTATGCCTCCCATGTGATAAAGTCCTGCCTCAGAGTATAACAGACTCTATTTCTCTAGATGCCTTTAAAGAAGTCAGATGGCCATAGGGTTGCCATATTTGTCCTCCACCAAACTGGGCTTCCGGGGCGGGATTTCTGATCACAATGGCCGCTGAGGCTGGTAGTCACCAGTAGGAACCCACTGCAACTACAAGCCCCAGGGGTCTTTGTGACTGGAGGTCCTGCTCCAGAAGCCTCTCTGATTGGTTGCGAGGCCAGGAAGGGGCAGTTCCTCCTGCAACTACAGGCCCCAGTGGCCTTTGCAGTCAGAAGTCCTGCCCCTTCCTCCAGCCAGAAGCCTCTCTAATTGGTTGTGAGGCTAGGAAGGGGAGGCTAAAACCTGTGATTGTCCCGCCTACAATTGGTACATGGCAACCCTAGATGGCCATCTTTCAGGAGTGCTTTAGTTGTACATTCCTATACAACTACAGCAGAAGGTTGGAGTAGATGGCCCTTGATGTCACTTCCAGCTCTATGATGGTGTAGTAGTTTGAGCATTGAGCTACAACTCTGGAAAGCAGGGTTCGATTCCCTGCTGGGCCTTGAATTCCACTGGGTGACCTTGGGGAAGCCACATACACTCAGCATCAGGAGAATGGCAAGCCTCTTCTGAACAAATCTTGCCAAGAAGACCTTATGATAGGTCACCTTAGGGTCACCATAAGTCTGAAAGTACTTGAAGGCACACAACAGCAACAACAAGTGGCATTACAGGAAGTGGAAATAATTTCTGGGTACGGAGGGTCACACGTCACAGAAAACATTAAGGGGAGCTGTGTTGACCATTTAACAAATACAAACAAAAAAACCATCAGTGATACCTCGTTTGTAACACCTCACAGAGTTATTTTCAAATGAATTATTTTGTTAGTTTTTAACTGAATTTTTTTTTAAAACTGGGGGTTTGGGTGACAGTGGGGGTCCAGAAGCATCCCCAGGGCTATACAAGAGCCATGGTTCCCATGCCTGGTGTACATACACTGCTTTGGGCTATAAGGAATGGAATGCATTTTCAAGGGCCACAGAGCCACGAAGCAGATTTGTAAAAGTGAGATTTTTTGGCTTTCTCGCAACCAAAAAGAAAAGGGACAGGAAAGTATTCTGTAAGCAATAAGGAGACTGGTAATTAATAATGTAGAAAAAGATGACAGAATAGAAGGAAGTAAATGCTTACATGGTCAAACACAATTTGGAAAGCTTTTGTGCTTCTTTATTAATGAATAGGAATATAACTGCTATATTTTGAGCTAATTTTTAGTGCTCACAAACACTCCATCAGTGAATTGCTTGTGTTTGACTGCAGCTGTTTGCTTTTTCTAAATAAGTGCAAATGGCAAAGAAATGTGAATTTGATTCTTGCTAGAGGATAGCCCTATTTACAAACATAGTTTGTGGAACATCCAGAACATTTAGGTAATCAAGGATTTGATAAATGGAAGTGCTTGAAGTGCAGGGTTAACTCAGCAAAGAGCTATATTGGGGATGCATGGTGATTTAAGCTAATGGATAGTTTTGAATGAGTAGGGATTCATTCTAAGAGCTCACTCCCTAGAGAATAAGCTGTATTAGACAGGGTAAGACTTACATTTAAGTAAATACATATGGGCTGCAGTCCAACATCCCCTCAGCGTAGCCTAAATATCCTCATGCAGATACATGCTATGTAAGCACTATGCACTCCCCATGCAGAATAGCAACATTGCACCACATATGCCAATGACTAGCTGCCATTGTGCAATCAAAAGTATACAATGCACAACCTCAGTATACAATATATGATGCATGGCTGCAATGCACAATGTAGGATGCATAACTCACATTCACAAAAAACTATTCACAACTGCAACACACATTGAACAATCACAACTTGCAAAGATAGGGAACAGTAAAAAGCTACATAGCTTGCATTTTACAGTATACAACTAATCTGCACTTGTATGCACACTACTCATTCGAATCATTTTCAGATGGTTTCATGCTGCCACACAATAAACTAAGAAAGAGTACCACCAGACAGTTCATGTAACCAATATGTATTATAATGCTCCTTTTATTTTTACTTGAACTGCAGTGTTCCTCTAAACATGAACGCAAATAAGTTTGTCCTCTCACATTCAAACTCCTAAATGTGAGCTGAGAAACTGCATAAAATTACAACCATTTGCTACTCATATGTTGCAAAGTTGAAATGAAATGGGGTTCTTTTTATGATTAAAACTAACAAACATGAAAAGCATCCTATATTCTGAATAATGGGGAGAAGTAAAGCAATTTAGGAGGATTTAGGATGCTGCTGCCAAAAAGCACCTCCAGCAAACAGTCAAACCCCATACCTGACAGCACCAGTTAGTTCAGCTTCAATGTGATTTTTTATTTCTTCCAAATCACCCTTCCTTCTAGTAACACTTATGGTAACACTTTCTAGTAACAATGAGATCATGTTAGTATTAAAACAACAGCCTCATAACCATCAGTTAGAGCAATGAAAAATGGAAATCAGAGATGTTACTTTTTTGGACTACAAATCACTAAAAATTACCTACAAATCTGGCAGTGTAGGATTCTGGGAGCTGTAATCCATCAAAGTAATTTTTCCAATTTCTAATGAAATAACTGATATGATAGTACTGGAAAAGAACAGCAAATGCAGTAGGCAATGGGCTGCTTGTGGACACCAGGCAAATGTTAAAAGTTTTTTCTGCCTTAATTTCAGCACAACTGACAAATGAAAGGAATAATTGAAATGTAGATTCAGCCAAGGATGCGTTGCTACTAAAGTAAAATTTTAAGCATTTGTCTTGCTCAAAATTCTATAAGTATATTGCAAGCTAACTGGGCATTTCAACAAAAATAATTCATCAGAAAAATGTAGTTGAGTACATAGTGGTTTCAGCATTGGACTAGGACTCTGGAGAACAAGGTTTAAATCCCAGCTCAGCCATGTAAACTGACTGGGTGACCTTGGGAAAGTCGCACTTTTTCCTCCTCAGAGGGTGGCAATTACAAACTCCCTCTGAAGAACCTTGCCAAGAACTGCCCCGTGAAAGCCGCACCTTAGGGTTGCCATGCCAGAAACTACTTGAAGGCACACACAACATATGTAAGATAGCTGTAAATAAGCCATATGAAATGGAATCATATTTATATTAGTGTTTTAGCTTCTATTTTGTAATTCCTACATTTTTCTTGAATGTCCTACATTTTTCAGTGCCTTGTATCCCTTTGCAGTTATGACATCTGGTCACCCTGTCCATATTAGAATAGCAAGACATGTGGATCAACTGAGCTGATACTCCAAAAAGCTGTAAATGTTTTACAGCAAGCAAAGAAACCATCATTCACTTAAGTAAGAAACTAACATGATGACTGCTGTGAAGTTGAAGGCTTTCATGGCCGGCATCCATAGTTTTTTTTGTGGGGTTTTTGGTCCATGTGACCATGTTCTAGAAAAAAAGTTTGTTCCTGATGATATCTTCACTGAAGATGCCAGCCACAGATGCAGGTGAAACGTCAGGAATAAACTCTTCTAGAACATGGCCACATAGCCCCCAAAACCCACAAAAAAACTGATTGCTGTTGATAAGAGAGAAGCAAAAATGGGACTGCAGGGAAACACGAGGGGAGGTTATCAACATACTTAAGAAAACCCATGTAAATGGACAAATTTTTCTAGGCAAAGGATTCCTGAGGAGCAAGAAGAAGAAGAGGAAGAAACAAGTTTCTGCCAGTGAGGACTGAGCATGCTTAAAAACAGAATTATGAGTCTCAGCTGGAAAATGAATGTGGAAAATGAGGAGGAGGGGGGGAAATTATCCTGCTTGGAAACCAGAACACTGCTGTTAGGAGAGAGGATACATTACAATATATTGTTGCAAATCTGGCTTGTTCACATTTGAACACAATCTCAACATGTATCTAAAAAGAAAGGCTTTTTAAAATGATGCTTAGAGTCAGCAAATTATAATGCAGTATGGTTTTAGAGATACAAATGAATAATACAGTATACCGAACTGAGGTAAAATCAGTTAGCAAATGTAATGCAATTCCAGTAGAACAATGCTATTCACGCAACCAATTGCATGAAGGGCTCCTCTATTACCACAGCCTTCAAAATAAGTTTCAGAGAGGTGGCCATATTAATCTATTTTTATATTAAAAGAAAAGAAAGGCGAGGGGGCGTTTTGTGTTAACATTTCTTTATTTATTTTAGTACTAGCTTTTGTACATTATGATCCACATTGGAAGAAGGAGATTGCAATTCACAAAAACGTATGCAGAAATAAAACAGTGATAAAGGTGCCATGAACCTTATTTTCTCTGATGTCCTTCCCTACTGTTTAGCTTTAGAAATCGTTTCACAGGGCAAGATTCTGGAGAACAGAAACTTCAAAGTATAACATATGTTAAAATCAATGACCAATTATCATTGACTCTGAAATCAATACTCTTTTCTCCATACTGGATTTGACACTCAAAATGGATGCTTATTAATGGGCAGCCAAGGCTAGGGAGAAGCAAAACGATATGGTAAACCAGTGCAAATTACCAGAGTTCTGCATTACAGGGGAAACACAGGACCTTCAACAATGTGGCAGTGAATGGAAACCAAGACCAGAGCCAGTAGGTAGTAGTAATACAACTGTTTGGCCCCGTTTTGCCAGAAAACTCCAGTGGAGGAGCAGGAGAGAGTGATGATGTTGATGAGCATCCAGGCTATTTGACACTGCTTTAACTGTCATGGCTTCATCCTATGGAAACCTGGGGTTTGCTTATTGTTGTGGCATTAGAGCTCTCTAACAGAGAAGGCTAAAACTATTTCACAAAACTACAAATTCCAGAATCCTATAGCATTGAGCCATGGCAGTTAAAGTGGTGTCAAACTGCATTAATTCTGCAGTGTAGATGCATCTTAGGAAGTTGTTAGCCCCCTGTGGCCTCGTCTTCCCAGAAGAGGAGCAGTGACTGTAGTAGCAGTATCACCATCACTACTACCAGCATCACCACCATGGCCTGAGCAAGTAAGTTCTCCCAGTTTTTCCCCAACTCTGCTGCTGCCAAGATCCATCTCTGAGCATCTCTTGGCTGGCCTGAGGGGTGTGTGATGTAAGCAAGAGGCTGCCTTTGAATGTCTCAAAGACTGAAAATGCTGGTGGCTGGCGAGGAGGGTATTGATTGTGGGTGGCAGTGACTCTGCATTCCTCTCTTCCCACAGGGACTCAAGGATTGGGAACAAGTGAACTTTAGTGCCCCCCCTCCATATCAGTGAGACCCAAACCTGCTCCCAGCAGCCTTATTTGGGAAGAGATTCAAGGGAAGGTTGTTGCTTTCAGGAAGCAATGATGCTTTTAAAAACTAGTATTGTGTAAGTGTGGAGAAAATCTCTTTAATAGCTATAGTGCTTGAAGTATTATATTTCAACTTATTTATAAATATGATAAAATTGCTATGTCTGGTAACATTTTTAGAAAGAGCAATTGACGGGGAGGAAAAAATTCCCAGTGGTAATCATTGCGACAATATTTTTCTTAATAAACTAAACCAACATCAAATTAGCAACTAGGCAGAGAAACAATAAGGAAGGAATAAACTACCTTGGAAAGGAAAGTGTTTGTTTTATTTTGTAGTCCTAAAATTGAGAACAGGTTACCTAAGCTTTCAATCATTTGTTTACCATGGCTTATGATGTAATATTTCTTGAAGAATTAGTGGAATCCAATTTAATTTGGTGCAGTAGTCTAGTGGAACCATAGCTTTCAGGGTCAAAGCACTGGATTTCTAGCATTTCAGAAAGTGATATAACACTGAAAATTGTTCACATCTAGATATCTTATATTTGCTGTGTTAGCATTCCCTTGCTAACATTATTTGCCCATGTTCCTTGGATGCCTGAATTGAATTTCTAGATGCCCTGGTTTTAAGATACTGCAATGCTAGAAATTTTTGGGATGAAGGAACATGTCACTGGGTAGTAGAATTCTTATTGGGAAGGCAATGTTCTCATTTCTCCCCTGCCCCCAGCTACATCCCTGAATCACACTACACAATTACAGTCAGCCCTATGTACCTACAGTTTCTATGTATCCACGTATGCATGGACTCAACTATCCATAGCTTGAAAACATTTTAAAACTACAATGGACCCTCGCCTTACGCAGGGATCCGTTCCGGACCCCCCCCCCACGTAAGGCGAATTCCGCTTATGCTTGCACCCCATTCACTTGAATGGGGCTCGTGCACACGGTGGTGCAGCGGTGCAGCAATGCCACATGCGCCCCATGGGCACACGCCCCATTCATCTGAATGGGACGAGCCGTCCCTTGCACCTCGCACGCAGCTTAAGCACGTACACTCAAAGTCGTGTATAACACGGGTGCACTGTATATAAATTCTCAAAGCAAACCTTGATTTTGCCATCTTATATAAGGGACACTGCTATGCCATTGTATTTAATGGGACTTGAGCATCCACAGATTTTGATCTCCACCGGGGGTCCTGGAACCAAATCCCAGCATATAACTAAGGCCCACTATATAGCAGCTTTGCAGCTTCATTGATATACCTCAGAAGGATGCAAGCCTGAGTCGAGCTTGAGCCCTGGCTGGTACTGAACTTGCAACCTTATGGTTTGTGAGTGAGTGGCTGCAGTACAGCAATTTAATCACTGCACCACCAGGGCTCCTCCTGCCAAATAGCCACACACCTACATCTTATAAAACATGTGATTTGTAATTTGGTGAGGTGCTACAGTGTCCTGGCAGATAAATACCTCACAAAACTACAAATCTCAGAGCTCCATTAGATGCAACCATGACATCTGAACCATAGAATCACAGAATCTGAGAGATGGGAAGGACTGCAAGGGACAAAAAGTCCAACCCTCTGCCATGTAGAAATGCACAACTAAAGCCCTTCCAAAGTGTTTAAAGAGCTCTAAAGAAGTAGAGTCCACCACTCTCCAAGGCAGTGCATCCCATTGTTTAACAGTTCTTGTAGTCAAGAAGATTTTCTAAGGTTTAGATGAAATTCGTTCTTTCTAATTTAGGTCCATCAGTTCTCAGTCAAGTCTCTGGAGCAGCAGAAAACAAGTTCATCTTCTGCAAAAAGTGTAAAATATATAAATAAGCTTTCTGATGCTAAGCCAAGGGAAATGGAGGTAGTGGTGGAAATACTGGCCGGGTTTATGGAGCTGGTGCCTTCACTGGCAAGACCAGGTGGGATCTGTATGTTCTGCCCCTCTGCACATAACCTCTCCCTTTCTGAATGCCCCAAATCAAATCAACAGCACATTCAGAATCTTTTCAAAAGATGAGAAAATCCCCTGAATATATTGGAATAAGTGAAGTTTGAGGCCGTTCCCCCCCCCCCCCAGTAAACTGAACCCCATGAAAATAACCGGATTTCCACACTGGGTTATTTCATAGTGTGAATGAGCCACTTTACAGATATTTAAATATGGCTATCATGTTCACTATTCAATGGTATCTGAAGTGGTATCAAAGTACTATAACTGTGTTGTGTGAAAGAGGCCAGCGACTCAAGACCACCCAGAGAGTGACCCAACAGGAACTAGAAATGGGATCACCCAAACTGGAGTCAATCACCCTCATAAGTACAGCTCACCCAATCAAACAGAATGAAATGCTGGATTGATGAAAATGACCTTCTGTTTTCCAGCAAAATGTGTCAGCAACTGTTGTGTTGCATTACCAGTGGGATGCCTTTGAATAATGTAATCTCATTCTTTCACATGATTAAAGAACTAAGTTCTGAAGTTATCACTTTCTTTCCCTGGAGACACTTATAAAAATGTCAAGTGTCGCTCCAAGAGAAACCAAGCACCATCCCCTTAGTACAGCCAAATATATTTTTCAGTATTATTGCAAGCAAGAAAATCTTGCCTTTCATTGTGTCACTTTCTTTTCAATTTTGAGCAAGCAAGGCATGAAATAGCAATGGGTGGGGGGCAGAATTTATGTTCAAAGGAGGGCTTGGTATTCTAGAAACAACCTGATAAGGTATGCAATATCACAAATAAATTATCTGCCCTTTCTTTGTCTTAATGCTCCCCCCCCCCAGTGCTAAGCTAAACCTTTAAATGTTTGTTTATTGACAGCCAAAATTAAATGCAACAAAATGCTTCCCAAGACTTTCATTAACAGCTTTCACTATAAAGAACAGTCTTACAGTGCCACTGTCTGGACAGATTGGAAATTAAATTAGGCGGATTTTATTTTTCCTTTCTCTTCTTTGGTATCAAAGTAATGTGTGGATTTTTTTCCACAGAGATGCTAGACTGTGGAGAAATACATCTCACTGATGTATTTCTTCTGGAAGGCATTTTTTTTTGGGGGGGGGGTGTCTGCTTGTTTGTTTAGGCAGAGTTTGGCAACTGACTATTAAGAGAATACAGGAGGACCTGATGTCACATCCGCAAAGGGGGACAAAGCACCACAAAATGTAGTCCATTCAATAAAAATGTAAGACATTACCAAATAAAAGCTCAAACCACTAATAAAATAGACATTCATTCCATATGGTTTATTTACTGCTATATTACATATACCATATTTTATTATGTACTCGCAGTGTGCAAACAAGAATCAAGGAACATGAGAGGCACTGCAGACTGGACCAGCCAGAAAAATCAGCAGTAGCAGAACATGCCACAAACCATCCTGGATATAAAATACTGTTTGAAAACACAGAAGTTCTGGACCATGCCAACCACTACCATGTCAGGATGTACAGGGAAGCCATTGAAATCCACAAACACCTGGACAATTTCAACTGGAAAGAAGAAACCCTTAACAAAATTTGGCTACCAGTCCCGAGGAATAGCAAAATAAGGACTCAGCAAATGCAAATGGAAAACCATTCAGAGTCAGGGACTTTCCCAGCAGACAATGATCACCAATTAGCAGACATTAATCCTCTTTTGCATTAGCCTCCCAGCCTGAGGTCAGCCATCAACACAGAACAATACACATGCAAATTACTCCTGCATTCCCAGGCTCACACAGGATATATACACCCAACTTTTTCCAGGCAAAGCATTCTCTGAAGATGCCAGCCACAGATGCTGGTGAAATGTCAGACAGAAACTCTTCTAGAACATGGCCACATAGCCCAAAAGACCCACAAAAATCTAGAGATGCCAGCCATGAAAGCCTTCGACTTTACATTTAAATTATTTTCCCAAAAATGG
Organism: Sceloporus undulatus; assembly: GCF_019175285.1. Classification (NCBI taxonomy): domain Eukaryota; kingdom Metazoa; phylum Chordata; class Lepidosauria; order Squamata; family Phrynosomatidae; genus Sceloporus; species Sceloporus undulatus. The sequence goes on along the minus strand of NC_056523.1, from coordinate 297,066,626 downwards.
ATTTTATGGAAAAAATACAAGATTAATTCCTGCTGCATTTAGATACTGAAAGTTTAGGAAAAGTAACATGCACCTAAAGATTATTCTGGCATAAAATCATCATGTTTGATTTATTACAGTAAAGTTTATGTAGAATATAATTAAAAATTAAACTTTTTTTTTTTACAACTGAAGCTACAAGGGACTGAATTATAGGGAATAGATGAACTATAAGGTCCTCTTTGATGTTGCCAGATAAAGGAACAGGTAATAAAAACCACCAACAATAAAAACATAAGGAGATAACATTAGTAAAACAGAGAAAATGATTTTGCTTCCACCAGTTTTACACAGTGTGGGACAAACATAATACACTCATTCTTATGAAAAGAATTGAGAAAAGGTAAACAAAACCAGTGATTGCAATATTGTAATAATTACACAAACTTGCATAAAAGTGTTCTATTTACATAATTTTTAAAAATTATTTTGGGACAATAAATATGTAGGCTATATTTCAGAGGAAGTACTGGAAAAACTACCTCTGGGTATTCCTTTCCTATGAAAATCATGGGGTCACCATATGTTAATAGGCAACCTGAAGGCACATACACACACAAATATGTGAACACTTTGTCTTAATCATTTTATTCATCAATGTAGAATATTTTCCATAATCCGTTTTCCCCCCTCATTTTTTCTGGGAAAAGGGCATTAGGGCAAAAAGATAAAGAAAAAAACCCACATATCTTTTTAATTCTTTAATTCTTCTGGGCCCTCACATCTCTAACAATATTGTGTCTTTAAAGTGCATTTTAAAAATTCAGTATTATATTATACACTTGTCTCTCCACATTTGCAGCTTTGACTTTTGTGGGTTTGATTATTCATGAATTTTATTAATATATTCTCACTAGGAATATCTAAGTCCTCCAATGTAACTCTATGATGAACTTTAACCAAGTGTCACATTGAAGGACCTAGAGATTCCTAGGCTTTTGTAACTCCTCCAGCATGGTCAATGTCTGGCAGATGTTGACCACAGAGTTGCACTGGAGGATCTAGATATTCCTAGAGAGGTGTTCTCTCAGGTAAAAACATAGTGTTTTTCTTTTTTGTGGTTTTTCTACATTCATTGGGGTCCTTCACCCCTAACCCCAGGAAATGTGGAAAGACAAGTGTACTATAATTTGTTTTATAGCATTTTAGCAGTACAATTTTCTTTTTCTGTTTTTGTTTTTCTGTTTATCAGATTTTATCTGGACATATTTTAATCTTGTTGAGAGCTGTTGAGTCCCAGCCTTGGGAGAAAGGTGGTATATAATCCAAATAATAAATAATTAAACAAGAAATATTGGGCATAAAATGTTTTAAAATTGTAGATACTTTTATGCCCACTGATTGCTGAAGATTGGGGGGCATTCAAAGGGAGAAATGTGGAAGTTCCAGTTTTGCAGATTAGAAAGAAGTAGAAAAGAATAAGTGATGACACTGAACAAAGGTCGCCATGCTTTCTACTTTATGAAGAATAGCCCTTCCCATTGAAGGACGTCTGGCCCAAATCTCATTTAAAGAAAAAGAATGGTAAGATGTGAGAGTAGGATTAGGGACATCCAAGTTTCCACATATCATTGGAAACTGCAGAATAGACTGTCTAAGGAGCTTATCACATGAGGCACTTAGCGCACTGAATTGTTGCCCAACGCTTCAGAAGCACGGAGGTAGGATAACCAGTCGCACTTCTGAAGCGTCACTAAAATGCATCCCACTCTTCTTCCATCGGCAAATCATTCATGGAGAAGCCATTTCTGTAATAAAAGGAACTTCCATTATTACAAAAATGGCTGCTCCGCAAATGATTCGTTGACAGGAGAAGAATGGGACATCTCAATGACGCTTCAAAATGACACCCCTTAAGGGGGAAGAGTAACATTTGTGTAGATGAAAATTTAGATTTGTGTACATGAAAATTTCACATTTCATTTTACTGGAATAGTAAACACCATGACCAAGTAACTTCTGTGGTTTCTAAGGAGCTTATCACACGAGGCACTTACCACTTCTGACATTTCTCAAATGAAAACTGAGACAGAGTGTGGTCAAGATGGCAAAGGTTCTTAATGAAAAAGGAGCAAGAGGATGCTGCAGGAGTTTGCTCTTGCTTGAGCCTACTGGGAAGGGAAAGATTCCTCCCTGTCTTCTCATCTCCCTGCTCTGTTAACTGAGTGCAAACTACTTTTCCACTTTGAGCTCAGTTTACAACAATGGCAGTAAGTTGAGGACAAAGGGAGAAAGTGGGAGGAGGATAGAAAAACTGGGACATTTTGAAAGCAGATAAAACCTGTTTTGCCAATTTTTCTTTTCTTTTTCTTCTTTAAATAGCCACCTTACTCTTACTCATTATTTTTGATCTGGCTAGCCTCCTTCAATTACCTTTGGCAAAGTAAAGCAAAGCCATTGGACAGGTAAAGGTAAACCCAGGGATAAAGCAACCTCTTTTGTGGAAGCAGAAATGAAAGGCTCGTGTCCCACTCACTTTGCCAGCACTGCAGTGTTGTTAACAAATAGTATGCTATGGTTGTGCTTGGTGTGAGAGGTAAAAGCAGACCTTCATGAGAGTGGGTAAGAATAAAAATTGGGATAACTTATTTATTTATTCATTTATTTATTTCCCAAAGAAAGAGGGATTGCTTCTATCATTTTAACAACAGATGGACATGCAGCATACTTTTAGCAGGCAAAGAGATACCATCTCTTAACTTCAGGGCAGGAAAATCTTCAGCTGCAGTTAAAAGTACAGATCAAGATAAGAGGGGAATCTATGACAATCCTAAGACATGCAGACCCTTTGGGGCTTTTGTTTTCTAGTTGCTGAAAGTTTATGGAGCCCTGGTGGTGCAGTGGTTAAATGCCTGTACTGCAGCCATTCACTCGAAACCACAAGGTTGCGAATTCAAGACCAGCAAAAGGGCCCAAGCTCGACTCAGGCTTGCATCCTTCCGAGGTCGCTAAAATGAGTACCCAGACTGTTGGGGGCAAATTAGCTTACTTGCTAATTAGCTTACTTGCTGTTCACCGCTATGATCTTTGGAATAGCGGTATATAAATAAAACAAATTATTATTATTATTAAAAAAAAACCACAAACTTTTTTTCACAGATTTCTTTGCATCATTGGTTCTTTCTCTGATCACATTTTTTTGCTTTGAACACTTGTATAGTATCAAAACAGCCAGCTGGAAACTAATAGCAGTAGTTGAATAAAATTTTCAGTTTCAAAGGAGGAGGCAACACAGGGTTTAAATCAGCATCTCTGTTATCTTACAGTAACACTGTTTCTAAACATCATAATTATTTCTCCAAGAATAAGCTAAAACGCCTCTCAAAAATGAGTCTACATTGGTCTTTAGTTAAAAGGCCTTTGATATTTTCATTACAATTTATTTTAGGATAGCTTTACTGACATATAGATATAGGAAACTATTCAAAAAATATGTTGTTTCTCCCTGTATCATGCATCTAAAGAAGTAGACTCAAATCTAAGAAAGCTCATGCTACCATCTTCTTTCTTTCAGTTAGTCTCAAAGGTGCCACAAGATCCCTTTTTACATTGATTTTCCACACTAACACAGTGATATCTTTGAATTACTTCTCCCTGTAATTTCTAATTTGATCAGGTACAAGGTAGAGGATTACACAAACCATAAGCCAAATTATATCAGAGCAGGAAAGTATTTCAAGCATTTATATTATTGAAATGGCCATCTATCTGTCTATCCTGCTGATGACAATTACTTCATAAGGCATCATTTATGAAATACTACTGGCAACTCAGTTTTAGCTATGGGTGAACTTGCTGTTAGCTGCCATCAAGCTGACTTTGAATGTCTTGCAGACCCAGAGCTGTGACTTCCTTGATTGAGTCTATCCATCTGGAATGCAGTCTTCCTCTTTTCCTATTACCTTCAACCTTAACAAGCATTGTTGCCTTTTCTAGTGAGTAACATCTTCTTGTGATATGGCCAAAGTGAACTAGCCTTCTTTTAATTACTAATTTGCTTTTTTTTTTGGGGGGGGGGGTGAAACAGACTGGCTAAATAAAGTGGTTTCCAGTCTCTTTGAAGGTGGAGTATTTAGATGCCAAATGTCTTGAAAGTGGCTGGAAACCAGACCGAAGCAGCGTTCCAGGGCTAAAAAAATGGAGCAGAAAGAATATTCAGGATATTCCAATTTAGCCCAGAAAATGCACATCTTTGCTGCTGTATTTAGACACCCTGATGCAAATGTGGGCTGCAGCTAAGCAAAGAAATGAAAATGCGACAGTTCAAATGGCTAAAGGGGCTATGTATTGGGGGGGGGTCCTCCATGATTGTGCTTTGCCAATGTATCACTCACACATCTATGCACTGATGTCCTGTACTGGCAGAGCACTGCATGTGCAACTGTGTGGCCAGTCAAAGATACAGTCATGCAATGGGATGGCACCTAGGCGGATGTGGAAGGTACTGGAGATGGACTTTCCTTCCTCTGGAGGTCAGTTTGGCCTTCTCCCTGCTCTCTTTTCACCAGCAGCTGAAGACATTCTTATTTAGACAGGCTTCTGATGTGTGAATTTTAATTAGGCAGTGTATGTGTGTCTGATTCATGTACTGTCTTTAATGCTTTAAATTTAAAAAAAAATTAAAATGGTTTTACTATGCTGCATTTTTAACTGTTATGTTTTAATACAGGCAGCCCTTCCCAACTGCAGGCTTGCCATCCATGGGTTACAGAATTTGTAGATGGCCCTGTGCTTTCCTCCCCAATGGTGGCTGCATCATGCTGCAATTGCTGAGAACGGGACTTGAGGTCCCACGGTATTTGCTATCCATGGGGGTGGGGTCTGGAATGGAACCCCTGCAGATACAAGGAGCCAACTGTACTAGTATTGTTTAATTCTTTTTTTTCTAATTAATATGTTAGATATATCATTTCAAAATTACTGTAAGCTGCTTTGAATTGCATTTTGGGAGAAAGGCAGTATCCCACAAATCCCATAAATAAAGAAGTAAGTAAATAAATAAATAATATCTCATCTGGTCCACAACAAAGACCCACAAATTCTCCATCACTAAATAGTGGTCTGTGCATGTAAAGCACATATGTTCAAATGAAACAACTTTGTTTTGTCTGTTTCACATTCATCTTAAAAGTAGACACAGTTCTAAAAAGACACATGCACATTAGCTATTTGGCTACTGTACTGTACATTAAATGTTTTTGGTAAGGAGCTCAGGGGTGGATGGGTGCATTTGGAACTATGAATCAACTACAAATTTGCAGGTGGATTGGAAACTAATCAGAAATTAGAGATGAAAGGTGAAAAGAATAGAAATGAACAATACTGCCATCTAGTGTCAGAGTTGTCAATGAATACATCTATTAAATGACATCTGGAGTACATATGAAAAAATATCAGCCTTTTGGAATATCCTCACTTTTCTTTTTCCCCTTATAACACCTTGCCTGATGAAAAAGCCAGTGAAACTTCAAAAGCCTGCAATTTGTATACTGTGCATTTTCGTTTGCCAATGAAGGTATCACTGTTTAGTGGAATTTTTTTATTGGATTTGCTAAATGGCTAACATGGCTACTCCTGGATGTTTTCTGGATTTTAAGATACTGCATTATATCTGCAACAGAAGTATCCTAAAGAGTGAGCCAGTGGACTAGGACCTTTCTATTTGAGGTTTTGGCCCCCAACAAAGGTAAAACCATTTTTTTCTCCTTAAATCTGGACTGGATTGGCATGTTTTACCTCAACATCACATAAAGTTTTCCTGATGCAAAAACATGGAGGCTTCATGAGAAATCCAGTGTTGTCTGCCTAATAAAAGGACCTGTGTCCTCACAAGGATGGAGACATATTGGATAGCAAAGGAAGTGTCTTTGTTGTGATGCGAATAGATATTAAATTTCCTGGACTTTGAGAATCACCGAGTTGCCATATGGTCAGAAGGAGGAGGTGCTAGCCTGCAAGATATACCCCTCCATACCATCTTAACTAAGAGGAGAAACAGAAAAATGAAGGCCTTTGACTAACATTTTTTTCCTCCTGTTTGGTTAGTAACATCTGATGAAGAAGCCAGTGAAGCTTTGAAAGCTTGCAACATGTATATTGTGCATTTTGGTTGGCCAATAAAGGTATTACTGTTTAGTGGATTTTTGATATTTCTCTATGGGCATACCTTTACTGTCAAATTACAATCCAAATCAATAACTTTTCAAAGCTCTCCTGAAAATGTTTTTCAAGAAAATAAAGTTGGCAGTCCTTAATGATTTAGTGTTGATTGCACTTGTCACAATGCTGAGAGGGCCTAATTATTTGTAAATAATATTCACAAGCAGAATTTTATCCTGCATGCTTGGAGTGGAAATGAGAGTCTATGTGCATATGTGCCTTCAAGTCATCTGTTGATTTATGAGGACCCTGGGAAGTTTTAACAGGGTTTTCTTAGGTGTTTATCACACTGAGGTTTTTGCAGCTTTTTGCAGCTCTGATCTGACGTGACTGTGGGTCCAACAATGCGAATTCACGCGATAACGTGATGTATTATCACATGTGATTGTTTTCTATGGGGGGGTTGTTCTGTGGTGCTTCCGCAGTGATTCCAAAGTGACTCCTCATTTTGGTGAATTCAGTAAGAAGCGTATTCACAGAAATTGCTTCCAAGCTTACTTCGATTTTACTCCAAATTGGTCTGGTGTGGAATGCAACTTTGCTTCCATCCTGGTACACCCCCCAAACCTCCAAAGAGGCAAATTTCCCATGATGCTGCACTGCAGTTTTGCCCCAATTGCTTCCATTGCTCGGAAGGGTAGGTGACAGGGATGGAGGGAATGAAACAGGAGGTTGAGGGGAGAGATGGGAGTAACAGAGGGGGCCATCAGAGGCTGGGGGGAAGCAACAAACTCCAGTTCCCAGAATTCCATAGCCTGAAGCCAAGGACCCCACAACAAACTCCAACTCCCAGAATTCCATAGCACTGAGCCAGGACAGTGAAAGTGGAGTCAAACCAGATTATTTCCCAAGTGCGGGTGCAACCTAAGAGAAGGCAACTATTACAAAGGGAAGGAGAATGGATTGGATTCAGGGAGGTGGTACTTTAGGGAGCATGGAGATTACTTATAATTAAAAAACAAAACAAAAAATGTTTTAATAATAATAATAATAATAATAATAATAATAATTTGTTTTTAAAATAACAACAACAACAACAACAATAAGTTCTTAGTTTGCTGAGGCACCAGAGCTCTCTGGCAGAGAAGGCTCAATGTCTCACGACACTACAGTTCCCAGAATTCCATAGCACTGAGCCAGGACAGTTAAAGTGGAGTTAAACCGGATTATTTCCCCAGTGCAGATGCAACCTAAGAGAAGGCAACTGTTACAAAGGGAAGGAGAGTGGACTGGATTCAGGGAGGTGGTATTTTAGGAAGCATGGGGAATAAGGGAAACTGGATCATTTCTGCAATCCTCCAAAATGGGTCTCCTTCAGATCCAAAGGATTTACTTCCAAATAAACCTGCAGCTTCTACACTGATTATTTTGCAGTGAAAGAAACGTTTTATTAGTAGTAATAATAATAATAATAATTCCATAATAATAATAATAATAATAATAATAATAATAATAATAAATGGATGGGGTTTTTGACATGGAGGATAGATATAAATGTGGCTGAAATGGATGAGGAGAATGACAGGAGAATAGATATAGATAGATGTGGCTGAAATGAATGAAGAGAATGACAGAAGAATAGATGTAGATGAGACTGAAATGAATGGGGGCTCTTACACGGAGGACCCTGTTTGAATTTGGCTGCCAGGGATGGGAAAATAGAAGGGAGGAAGAAATGTGAAGCAATCATTCACGTGAGGCTAGCATTCACGTGAAAGTGGAACCAGGCTCCCTTCTTCACCCCGGAAGTGCAAAGGTTCAAGATGTGTTCAGACTCCCACTGAGCATGCACAAGGGTCCCAATTCGAATTGTTGAATCTGTGTGGTATGCACCAGTGTGGTAATACAATGTGCACTCACTCCGCTTTGCGTGAATCTGCATCACGTGACTTGCCTTGAATTTGATTCCCCCTCGATTTGGAAGGGCAACGGAAGGGCAAACAGGTGTGATAAAACATGTGCGTTGTAATGTAAATTCTCATAGCTGAACCAGGAGTCACCCGGATCTGAGCTGCAAAAACCTCTGTGTGATATACACCTTAGGCAAGGAATACTCAAGAGGTTATTTTACCAGCTTTTTTTCCTCTAAAATATATCATACAGCACTTGGTATTTGTTGGTGGTCATCCATCCCAGTACTAACCAGAGCTGACCCTGCTTAGCTTCCCAGGTCAGACAGAGTCTGGTGGCTTCAGGATATTTAAGCCATCTGGAGGATGCATAGCCTCAAACATCTTCAAAAGAAGGTACCTGAGAGGGCCAAAATGTGTGTGTGTGTTCATCTGTATTTGTGTGTGTTGAAGTCACCTGTCAACTCATGGTGACTCCAAAGGGTTTTCTTTGGCAAAGAATACTCGGAAGTGATTTTGCCTGTTCCTTCTTCTGAAATATAGCCTACAGCACCTGGTATTCGTTGGCAGACTCCAGTTGAAGTACTACGCAGAGCTGACCCTGCTTAGCTTTCAAGATCAGACAGGATCTGGTGCCTTTAGGGTATTTAGCAAGGTTAAATGGGCAGTGACATGCTAAAAACCTCTGCTACAGACCAGCTGTTAGTGTCTCATTAGTATTTAAAGACTGGAGCTACATGATGAGGATTTTCTAAAATGTGCACAAAGCTAACATATGAAAATGTAAGCACTTCATAAGGGAATGGTTGCAGATCCCCAACATCAAAAAAATTGAGCAGTATGGTTTTCTGACATCGATCAGCAGCAATATGATAAAAGAAATAAAATAAGTATTTTCATGGAGCAGCTGTAGTTATTCAAGAAGGAAAGGAAAGGAAACCAAAGGGTAGCAATAGCAGCCCCAACTCTTCTACCACCATAGACAGGAGAGGTACCCCCCCAGCTAGGGTTGCCATATTTTTCAAACAGCAAGGGGATAATTCTCTGTGCTGCAAGGCCAACTCAAGTCTGGCCAGTACATGTGAGGCAAACCTATATAAACCTTACCATATGGCTCTCAAAAGCAAAGCCTTTCATAAAAGCTTTGGAGTCCCACAAGGTCAGAAAGCTTGCAGGAACCAAATGTTGGGAGGGTGGTCACTTCCTTTAGTGCAACTATAGGTAGGCTTGTATAGGCCTGCCTCAGCCACCATTGTGTAATGATTTCAGCATTGGACTATCACTGGAGATCAGGGTTTAAATTCTTGCTCACCCATGAAAATCCACTGGTTAACCTTGCACAAGTCACATTCTCTCAGCCACACAGGAAGGCAAGGCAGACCCCTTCTGAACAAATCTTGTCATGAAAACCCATCATAGGGTTGCTATAAGTCAGAAATTACTTGGAGTGTATCCACTGCAGAAATAAAGCCTTTTGAATCCATGTCATCCTGTGAAATCCTAGGATTTGTAGTTTGGTGAAGCACCAGAACGCTCTGATAAACCAGGCTGAGTACTTCACCAAACTACAAATTTCAGGATTCCATGTGCTTTATTTCTGCAGTGTGGAAGAACTGTTGGACATACAACTACAGAGACTACTTCATCTGGTAAAGTTGTCAGATTGAAAACTGGATCTGAAATTGAAATTTTTTATTACGGTCAAAGACCAGCATCTGGCTCCTGCACTTTTATTGGTTGTGTAGAAGAGTGAATTTCAGCAGATGTTGCCATGCAACCAGGAAACAAGCAACAAACACCTGATGAAATTCACACATGGGACAGAAGCTGTTTCCAGTTTTCACTCTGGCAACCATTTCAGACACCTGGGCTGAAAGTAGGAAGAGTGGGCACCAGCTGTGCTCACAAAAGATGGATCCAACAGCATTGGTATGTAATATGAGGCCATTTTGCTGCATACCACATGCCCAGAGGTCAGTGTGTTGAGAAAACATCTATTGCTTGCTCTTCTTGCTTTCCGCTGTTAATAATAATAATAATAATAATAATAATAATAATACAGGGTTTGAGGATTATTGTAACACATAATTCAAAAAGGCCCACAATAAGAATTCTAACCCCGCACCCATGAAAAATGCCATTCAAACATTTAGAAATACATTTTAGGCATCCAAGGAAAAGTGGGGGGCAAAGTTACCAATGGGATATGAACACAGTAAATATAAGGGATCTTAGGCACAAGTGATTTTCTCCGCCTCTTACTCTCTGCAATGCTAGAAAACTGGGGACTGAAGCAAAATTTCATTGCCATGGCAAAAAAGTTGGGGAGCACAATACTATCATTTTGACGGCTTGTAGTTGCACCCCTGTGAGAAGAGAGATTGGGGGGCAGGCAACCTGCAGCAAGAACTAGGCGGAAGAGGAGGTGCTGCCACTGAATGAAAGAATGGAGAAGGGAGGGAGATGGGAACAGTGGTGTCATTAGGGGCCATACAGTGGTGCAGCCCACACTGGGTGACACCCCAGAAAAGAGGTGACACCCAGTCAGCACCCTCCCCCATGCTGTCCCATTCTTTTCCTAATGAGAAGGGCAGGGTGGCACCAAGGGAGGTTGTATATGCCACCACCAGATGCCCTGTCCCCTGGAGGTCCCACAGCCATACCAGGTGAAACCAGGTGAGAGGACATCACTGGATGGAAAGAGAAGTGTGGCAACAAACTCCAGTAAGGGCTAGGAAGGGAGATGGCTCAGAAGTAGTACACACATACTGTATACTTATAGGGAGGGGGGCGGCCAAGCAATAATGATGAGGTGAAGGAAGTGATGTGGTGTCAAGATCGTAGGGTTTGGGAAGGCACTCATGGCTGCAGCATTGAAGGCTTCCCCTGGGAGAAGCAACACAAATCAACGCTTCTAGCCCCCTGCCACTCTGGCTAACAATAGAGTTGCTTCTGGGAGGGACAGGGCTCTTGGTGTTCTTTGGACTACAATTCCCACAAGCTCCAGCCAGTATGACCAAAAGGCAAGAATTATAAGGACATTATCACACAAGGTTATAAAAGCAGTATTTTAACAGGATAAAAGCATCTTTGGTTGGTCCTGATCTCATGACATCGTGTCCATCCTGCTGCTGCCTTGCATTTCATTCATTACTGTGCTGACAGGCAAAACCTGTCAATAGGCTGTCATTGCTATTCCATTATTGCCCTTGTGTGATAGCTCCCTTCCATGGCAGTTCTGCTTCTCAGGCAGTCAGGTGGGATGAGTGGGCATGATTCTGCTCCTCTCCTTCTCCCTTCTACCTCTCACAGTGATCATAGCCACAAATAGCCTCCCAAAACCAGCTACTGTGTGCACATTCACACAACAGCCAGCTCCAGGAGGCAGCTGGCAGCCACAACTGCTTGCTCCCCCACACCTTTCCTCCCAAACCATGGGGCTGCTGTGTGAATGAGAAGAGAGAGGAGCCATGACCACAGCTGCCAACACCTTCCCAAAGCTGGCTGGTGTGTGAACATTCACACACCAGCTGGCATTGGGAGGCGATTGACAGCTTCGATTATTTGTTCCACACCTTCCTCCTGGAAAGCAGCATTTGACAGTGAAGAAAAGAGTGCACAACCATGAATAGCCAAAGTACTATTGTGGGGTAAATTATGATTAGAAATTATACCAGACTGGTATGCTTCTATTCTTAAACTATTGTGGCAGGACTGCACGCAGGTGTGATAAAGTCCTATGAGGCACAATCAAGAACAATAGCAAGAGCATCAGGCTGCTTATCCCTGAGCCAGGTAGAATCATTTGGCAGCCATTGCTCTATGTCTGAATCATTATTAAGAGAAACAGCTGGTATTTGTCAAGCCACCACAAACCCTGCAAATCTGATCTTTCAGTAAGATGAAAAACTAAAAGTGGCAAGTCATTCAGGCAAGACTCTTTGTCATGAAAAGGGGACCAAGGTGCAATTACCACAAGACAGAATGTAATGGCCTTGGGGCAATTTTTGTTCTAATGATTTCTGCGAAGAGGTCTGTTATTCTACTCTCATGGGGGGGGGGGGTAAACCTTAGACTTATAAGTTGGAAGAGACTCCACAGGCCATCTAATCCATGCCTCCTCCCGACCACCATCTTGAGGGGAGAGAAGCAGGCAAGAAACAACAGGCCTCTGCCTGCCAAGAAGAAAAGCCCTCCTCCCAACCACCATCACAGTAATGAAGAGAGAAGCAGAGTCATGATGTGTTATGTATTGTTAATCTGATATTGGAAACCACTTTGAACATCCATGGAAAAGCGGTATACAAATAAAGCTTATTATTATTATGCAGAAAACCACATCTTAAACACCCCTGACTGAAAACCTCACAATCTCTGTTTAAAAGTCTCCAAATACAATCTATTCCACATATGAACAGCAATTACCATCCTAATATTTAGGTGGAGTATCTTTTCTTGTAATTCAGATCCATTGGTCCAGGTCCTCTCTAACTGCACAAAATAAGCTTGCTACATTTTCTCCATGACATCCTTCAGATATTTAAAGATGGCTATCTTATCGCCTCTCAGTCTTCTGTTCTCCAAGCTAAACATTCCCCACTTCTTTATCTATTCCTCATAGGTTTCCAGAACATTTATCATTTCATTTGCCCTCCTCTGAACACATTCTAGTTTGTCAATAAACATCTGGTAACGATAAGTGAACACAGTATTGCAGGGGAAATCTGCCCAAAACAGAATGGAGTGGTACTGTTACTTTGCTCAGTATGAATACTGTGCCACTCTGGGGACAGCCTAGAGTTGCATCACAGTCTTGACTCATGTTCACATTATGAAAAAGTATAACAAATGATTTCTATATGACCCACAAATGCCCAAGTGTGGATCCCATCATCCTCTGGATCCCCTGGTCTAGACCTTCCTATGCCAGGAAAAGAAAAGATCAGTCACATCCTCATTAGCCTGGCAGGGGTGTGACTGTCCATTTAAAGTTCACACACTCTTGGTCTGTTTTAGGCCTGGCGTAAAGAAAAAATGTATGTGTGTTCAAGTCACCTGTCAACTGATGGCAAGCCCACGAATTTTGTAATTTTTCTTAGGCAACTTAGGTAGTTTACCATTTTCTTCCTCTGAATATAGTGTACAGCACTTCATATTCCCTGGTGGTCTTCCAAGTACTGACCCTGCATAGCCACCAAGCTCAGGTGGGACCTGATGCCTTCAAGGTATTTAGGCAACTAGGTCTAAAGCAGCCTGTTTAAAAAAACAAATAACAAAACAAATGACTTTTGGGTCATTTCCAGTTTCAAAAAACAGCATGGGTGAGGCCAATGAGATCAGGGTGTATGCGAAAATGGGCCCCTTGGTGGCTGCCCTTTCTGATTAGAATCTGCATGTGAGACTGAAAGCATGATGCCTTGCGTTCCATGGCAGGCTATAAAGTGGGATGTCATCTAAGAAATACTGCCACATGCCATCTTCTTGCACCTTCAGCATGAACATATTAATGAACTGAGAGTTTATAGAAGGGAAGGCAAGTATAGCCCTCCATTTTTGGATTGTAAATCCCAGCATCCCTCACTATTAGCTATGCTGGCCAGGGCTTGTGGGAGTTGCAGCCTAATAGGCCTTTGTGTCCCCTATCTTTGGTTTATAGCCTGATCTTAAATTAGAATGAAAAGTAACGCATACAAAACAAACAATACAATCCCATCTGTTTTTTTTTCTGTTCAGGGGCAAGATCCACTCCTAAGCAGAACCTTCTCACAGATATATATGCATAGGATTACAGCCGCACTGTTCTGATCAGGTCTACATCCTCTTAGACCTACCCCCCACCATACTGACATGATGGGCTATTTATGTTAGTGCTACCAGGGTCCAGGCTTTCAGGCAAGTTCTCATAAAAGGCAATGCTGATCTATGTTGATGTTAATTCCCAAGCTCCTCTCATATATTAAGTGGCATGATGCTATGGCAACTGTCACACTGTCAACATAACATAGTGAGGACTACAGCTTTAACAATATTACAAACTGATTGTTGCTGGATCACCCACATATAGGAAATGGCCCAAATAAAACCACATTACCTCCTCTCAAAGCCAGATGTATTTATTTATGTATAGTCCTGGTTAGTTACATGATCCTCTCCAGTGGTCCTGCTGGTGGGAAAAGGAGTTAATATTCAGTTGCATCTCAGTACTTAGTGTTCATGCTTGTAAAAGGGCAGGTCAAATTTTGTAAGAAAGAGTCATTGAAGGATAGCTGTTGTCACAATCACACCCCAGTTTGCAGAGATCAGATTTCCCATTATGAATAGGCATCTCTTTGAGCTAGTCTTGTGAGCTGACCCTTGTCTGTGCACAGCCATCAGCAGCCAGCATGCGTTATTGGCTGAAAAGGAAGCTTTGACTTCTGGCATCTCCTAAAATAAGGGTGAGAATCATGTGACCTTCCAGATGTCATTGGACTGTAAGTCCTAAAAGTAAGAAATGCTGGGATCTGAAGTCCAACAACATTTGGAGAGCTACATAATTCCCATTCCTATCATGAAAGAACTGCAGTGAAACCTTCCTGTTTGTGGGGGTTTGGTTCCTGCAGATAGGAAAAAAGACAGTCACACCCCATATTACTCAATGGCAGCAATGTGTGGCAAATGCATCAGCACATCTATGTACACAAGTCCCATTGAATAATATGGTGCATGGAGATCCATGGTCAGTCAAATCTGCAGATGTGATATGAAGGGTCCACCATACAACCAGCATTGGCCTGATGATTAGGCAGAGAGAGACAACACCTGCAGGTTTCAGATATTAAAAAGGAGTGGTAACAGCTTACACTAATCTCTCAAACCTCTCCCCCACAAAACCCACCTTTTAGCACAGTGGTTCCCAAACTTTGGTCCTCCTAGATGTTTTGGACTTCAGCTCCCACAACCACCCAGGCCAAGCTATTTACGGCTTTTGGGAGCTGAAGTCCAAAACACCAGGAAGACCGAAGTTTGGGAATCCCTGTTTTAGCTGATGCACACACACCCCAACCCACCCACCACATATTATCTGGCTGTTTCAGGCTGTTGGGAAAATATAGAACAGGTTAAAGGATAGCAATGGCAAATATCCTCTGAAGAAACTTTCCAAGAAAATCCTACAATAGGTTTTCCTTAGGATTGCTATAAATCAGGGGAGTGGAGATGGGAATGGAGAAGCATCCAGTTCCAGGAATGTCCTTAGACTTAGTCCAAGATGAGATTGAAGATGCTGGACATCCAGCTATCTCCAACCAGCTCTCTACCAGCTGTAAATAGCAATATCAACTAAAATGTGGGTTTGCAACACGGGTGGAATCGTGTTGCAGTTTCACTGTATGTCTTTTTGATCCAGGATCTGCTAATTTTAAAATCCTATTTAGCTGCCTGCTGGAAACTCAGAAGTAATGGAGCCGGTTTGGCCTCCTTTGAGGGGAAATTTCACAATCAAGATACTGCTATAGAGAAAAGTTTGTCTCCCATAATCAATTCTCACGGAGTGATGAGATACAAAACAGAGCCTATGTTGAAGATCTTAAACAGGAGGATAGTTTATATGGGAAGAGGTGGTTTTTCAAATATCCTAACTCAAAGCCATTTACAGCTCCCTTCCTTGCATGTATCTTATCCTCCTTCCCTCCCTCCCTCCTTTCCTTTCACCCTCCCCCTCATTGTGCCTTCTTCTCTTACTCTTTGCACTCTGCCACTGCACTTATCTCTACTTCCTTTTTCCTTGCAGAATAAATTACCAAGAGCTGGGTGTGATGGTACAACTAGCTCCCATACCCACAGGGTTAGTAATCTGTCCTATTGTTGTTGTTGTGTGCCGCCAAGTCATTTTTGGTTTATGGGAATCCTAAGGCACACCTATCGTAGGGTTTTCTTGGAAAGGTTCTTCAGAGGGTATTTGCCATTGCTGTCCTCTAATCTGTTCCATATCTACTTCCTATATGCTGTTCATTTAAAAAAAGGCCTATAGAAAAAATAATCCAGATGGATTACTTTGGTTATTTTGCTGTATGTGTGGATACCTGCTCTTAGCTGGCAATCTCCAGCCTTAATTGGATACTTATCTTGTATTCCAGATCTAAAAGATATTTGGAATCCCTAAGACATCATTGTGCTCCAGTAACAACCCGGGAAATACATTTCCCATAAGACTTGCAGAATGTTCTGGAGGGAT
Organism: Sceloporus undulatus; assembly: GCF_019175285.1. NCBI lineage: Eukaryota > Metazoa > Chordata > Lepidosauria > Squamata > Phrynosomatidae > Sceloporus > Sceloporus undulatus. The sequence goes on along the minus strand of NC_056523.1, from coordinate 297,050,363 downwards.
CTTATGTGTCTTTTTTAAACAAACAAACAAAACAACACAACTTGCTTTCCATATTTATACCACAAGTGAACACAGGAGCCTTCAACAAATGTATCAGTTTTGAAGATGTTAATTTTTCAAGGTTCTATCTTCTTCTGTCTTTGAATCATAGAATCATAGAATAATAGAATAATAGAGTTGGAAGAGACCGCAAGGGCCATCCCGTCCAACCCCCTGCCATGCAGGAAATCCAAATCAAATCATCCCTGACAGATGACCATCTAGCCTCTGTTTAAAGATCTCGAAGGAAGGAGACTCCACTACACTCCGGGGGAGTTTGTTCCACTGTCAGACAGCCCTTACTGTCAGGGAAGTTTCTTCCTATATGTGAGGTGGACTTTTTTCTTGTAGCTTGCATCCATTGCTCCGGGTCCTAGTCTCTGGAGTCTCCCCTCCTCAGTATTGCATCCCTTCAAGTATTTAACCAGGGCTCTATCATATCACCTCTTAACTTCTCTTTCTCCAGGCTAAACATCCCCCGCTCCTTAAGTCGTTCCTCATAGGACATGGTTTCTAGACCTTTCACCATTTTACTTGCCCTCCTTTGGACACGTTCCAGTTTTCAACATCCTTTTTGAATTGTGGCGCCCAGAACTGGACACAATATTCCAGGTGGGAACTTGCAGCAGTAATTCTATCTGCTTCCGAGGTCACCCCCACGTATGTTTTACTCTTCTATTTTTAATAGTTCTGTGGCTTCTACATAATAGGATATGCCTAGCCCACAGGCAGATGAAAGGCCACACTCCATTCCAGCGCCATTGCCCTGATCTCGGAGGGAGGAGAGAACCAGCAATTCTCTGCTGGACTTGATCTGAATGACCTGCGTGGGCTGAGAGACTGCCCCTAGGGGCACCGGCGGTCGCCCCTTCCGTGCCAGATCAGGCTTTGGCAACTACATGCCAGGCTCGATCTGGCATTTCGTGGCCAAAAAGGAGCCACAAAAAGTGCTTCTTTTTGTGCCATGGAAAGCGCACCTTTGCCACACCGTGCACCTTCTGGCACCGTGATGCCACCTGCCATGCGGTAGGTGCATGGCATGAACAGCAGCATGCAGGGCAGCATTGGGGCATGCCTCATTTGGATGCCACGCCCCACTCTGCTTGAGACCGCGTATACATCGCTCTGTACAGTCTGTGCCATTCCCTTCTCCTTTTGTGTCATGCCTTTTTGATTGTAGCCTGAGGGCAGGAACTGTCTAATTAACAATTTGCCGCTGCTCTGCAGAAGAGGGGGTATAAATACCTGAATGAATTAATGCACTTAAGCACTCCCTAAGTGGTTTACAACTGTAATAAGAAATGGTGAGCATCTGTTTGTTCAACTTCTGTATTTATTGTCAAGGTCAGTTTTCTTTTTTTTAAAAAGAGCATGTTCCCCAGAAACAGGGGAAATATTAATAAGATCAGAATATTAGGGTACTTTTTGAAGACACCACTAAAACTCTTGAATCTAGATTTATTTATTTATTTATTTGAAAAAGAGATTTAAAATTATCAAAACTCGGGGGGGAATTAGCCCTTATCAGACGAGTGGGAAATGGGGGTCTTCAACATGGGGGTTCGAATTCACGTTATTTCGCACAATACCCCCTACCTGGGAGTCCCTCCGCATTGGCAGATTCAAATGGCCATCTGCATTCGCGCGAAGTGCATTCAGTGCAGAATGTTATGCACACCGGAGCTCATCATGAGGATTGGCCGATTCGTATCGGCCCCCTCGCACAGGCTCAGTGGTGCCCTGCCTGTTGCGACCTTAAACGCTTCCGGGGTGAAAGGGGAGGTCCCGTCATGACAGCCCGGTAAACAGCGGAGAGCCAGCTCATGCACATTAACAATCGGATACAACGTGCCCATTACATGTTTCCTCTCTACATTCTGCTGGTTTTAATGTTACCATGACCTTCCCTTGCAACAATTAGCAATGCCCGGTTCTACGTGTGTTGTGTGTGTGTGTGTGTGTGTGTGTGTGTGCTGTGAGTGTGTGCGTAGGCGGGATAAAACAGAGGCGCTTCCTCACGGGCGGCCCAAAACCGCGGCTTTTTTTTTCTTTTGACGCATGAGAGGTGCGCGCCTGCGCAGCTACAGCGCTAAGCAGCGGCGGCTCCCCTTCTGCCCAGGGCTTGGGAGCCAGCCTGGGCTGCATCCAGGCAGGGAACCGGTCGGGGCCGCTAGGAATCCCGCGCGATCGCCGCCGTTCCAAACGGCCTCCTCTCCTCCTCCCGGCTTGAGAGCCAGGGCTCCCAAGCCGGGAGGAGGAAGAGGAGGCCGTTGGAACGGCGGGGCGATCGCTGCGATTTCTAGCGGCCCCGCACCTGTTCCCTGCTGGGATGCAGCCCAGGCTGGCTCCCAAGCCCTGAGCAGAAGGGAGCGCCGCTGCTTAGCGCTGTAGCTGCGCACCTCTCATGCGGCAAAAGAAAAAAAAAGCCGCTGTTGGGCCTCCCCCCCCCGCTTCCCTGGAACTGGCAAGAGGAAAGACCCACCGGAAGTAAATTGGAATCTGGGGGTCTTGCGATGGAATTCAGGACTGGGTATCACACAGACCATTCGCACTGAGATCGAACAGAGCCCCAATCCAGGATATCGTCAATCCCCTTATCAGCGCACTGCCAACACGCTCCAAAAAGAGGAGCCCTGTACGCATTCAGTTCGGCAGCTCGCGCTTTCACGTTAGAGCGGATTGGGCCATTCGAATGCTGGTGTGATGGTATTGTGCGAAATAACGTGAATTCGAACCCCCCCAGTTGCTGAAGACCCCCAGTTCCACACTCGTCGTTGATAAGGGCTATTGTTTTAGGTACACTTCCGGAATTCCACAGCCACAATGACCCATATTAGCTGGGGATTCTGCAGCTGTTATCAAAACAATGCTTTCTGGACTTTAAGTGTAATTAATATCAATGTAACCTCTTTGCCTTTTATAAAAGTAGTCTTCCAGCCTCTGTTCATCATAGTCCCAGTTTTTGATAAGTTGCTGTTCACACAACAACGGCCAAGGTATTTTTTCTGGTCATTTGGCAACTATAATCACTATTCAGTCATTCATATTTTTATCCTTTTTCTGTAGACTAAATCTCTCCTAAGGGGTTTATCTTTAAAACACACATCATTACAGTGATGAATCACATTTACTTTTGAGTAACTTATTGTAACCTCCGCATTTGCTAATAATGAATAGGCTAAATAATGTCTCAGGGAAAGGAAAGGGTAGTGACTAAATCTTCTTCATACTTGCCTTTGAAGATTGTCTTCAAAATATTAAAATAAATGAGATTTACTCCAACAGAAATAGATTCCTGGATAAAGCAAGCTTATAGAGTTGATACCAAGATTTGTCACATCTGTCTAATCATCAGCTATGATCTTGCTTTGCCACTCAGACATCAAGCAGCCTTTTGTGGCTTTTTTACAAATGAGTGTGAGAATCCCGGTTCTTTTCTACTTGCAAAAGTGCTTCTGATTGCAGAATGACAAACATGTGTTGCAGTAAAGCCAATAGTCTCTGTCCAACTGATACTTGTATTTGTAGTTTTCTTAGAAGGAAAATTTCCTTCAGAAAAACTGTAACAGCTTGAAACGCTATAATACCACACTTCAAAGATGTAAGAGCTTTAAGCTGGGTACCATCAGTGTCCATCCTTATTAGCTCTTCAATTAGGAAAAGCTAGATTCTTGACCACCTTAGCTCTATTAATGGTCTGCCAACTCCTCTGGATTTACTCTGGCGAGATATGAAACCCAATATTGTCAACAGTTCTTCCTTTGTACAGTTAAGATAATTGGTTCCGGATTGGAACTGGCACTTTTAAACTGACCCTGTTGCCATTTTAAAAGTAGATTACATATAGAAGTTGAACAAGTAAATTGCTCCCCATTGCTTATTTCTATTCCATGCAGAATTATTCTTATATCACATGCTGCTGTTAAAGGCATAGGCACAGCCATCAAAACAGAAGCAACAACCTTATTGAACCTAGAATATTATCTGCATTTTGACTCCATGTGTATGGAGTATAAAATACAGTGGCTAGAGTCTGCTTTTAAATAAAGCATCTTTTCACTATAGTATTTTGTGGTTTTTTCGGGCTATGTGACCATGTTCTAGAAGAGTTTATTCCTGACGTTTCGCCAGCATCTGTGGCTGGCATCTTCAGAGAAGATGTTTACTGTTTGTAAAAGAAAGACGGAAAGTCAGAGAAAGAAAGAAATCTAAATGTAAAAAAAAATATTTTTCCTAGTACTGTACTGTAGTTTAAGTTTACTATAGAATCACATGGAATGAGATTGTTAACCATTACTGTTTATTCCTAGGGAGGAGAGTTTTAACACGTTGTATCTCACAAACAAAATGAACTGCTGGAGGGATCATCTGGCTACATGTAAAATGATGACTATTCAAATGCCTGTAGCAACTGCCTATAATAGTGGCCCATACTGAGGAAAAGGCGAAAGTGGTTTAATTAATGGCAGCAGCCAATTTTATTTCTCTGAGGTTAATAAGAACCTCAGAACATTGTTTTCTGAGGGGAAAAAACCCACAACAAAATGCACCTGTTAGAATTGTCTTTCCAGCAGCATAATCTCATTAAAGTCAGAACCATAGCTGAAATAAACAGCTGATTTCAAGCTCAGTGAAATGGCTAAGAGATTGGTCTTGTCAATTTGGTACACCTCTAGGACAAAATCCAGGTGATAGGGCTGACTGGAGTAGACCCATTAAATCAATGTGAGTTTGGTAAGTAAGCACTTGAGTTCCATTGATTCAATTATCTACGGACTAGTCGGAACTTACAGTAGGATTTAGGCCCTAGTCAGTAATAAGTAATGCACAGTTTATTTGTACTATTTAATTTACTAGTCACATCTTGGGATCAGGCAGATCATCCTCCCAGTAATCTCTCACTTAATCACATTCCTCATACCACCTATTCTGTTGTTGCCTGACATTAACCTGTTGGCAATTGTTTTTACCTTTCAGTCTTGGTGTCAGTATCCTATAAATCTTCACTATCCTCTCCTAGATAGCAGATTCCCTCCACAAAACTCCCACACAGACACAGACACACACCCTCTCTAGATCTCTCATAACTTTTGTAGAATTGTCTGTCACATATAAACACTATTTTTAAAGGTGAAACCACTTACTGTAATGACAGTTTTTGTTCAGTAACTGGACAAACTTACAATCCATGTCATGAAAAGGAAAGCACATTTCTCTTTTTAGTTCTGCAATGTCTGAGAGCTACGTGTGGTCTGAAATATTAAGGTTACAAAGGCATTACAAGATCACTCATGCCAACAGCATATCTCTAACTACACCAGTGTAAAGGATTTAGTAGCAATCTCAACTTTGTCTCACTGGGATTAATTTAGGACCGGACTGGACTGCAAGTCAATTTAAACATTACTTAGCTGATCCTTTCTAATGCTCCATTAGGGAAGGAAGTAATGAAGGAAACATTAGTTTCTTTGAAGCAGTAACTGAGACAAGAAGTTATTTATCACTGGGAATAGTCCTGGAAGTAGGTGGGCCTTCTGCAAAGTAAAAGAAATCAAACTTGAACACTGAATTCCTGTTAACATTTTAGGTCACATCAGAATGAAAGCCACTTAGGAGACAGAAATCTTTCCAAAATCAGGAAGAGCTTTATAACATCCAAATATCTGGACATTTGGACACAACTAATGGAAAAAAATGTTAATATTTGATGTATCTTGTAATTTTAATTAAGTATGCACTGAATATTGATATAACATTCTATTTTCCTATTATTTCTTTTGGTTTACTATAAATTAGATTTATTTTTCTTGTACTGAACACTAAGTAAGGGGCTCGACAGACCACCCCAAAGGGGCGGTCTGGAGCTGCCCATTTTTCCTCCGGAGGGAGCCTGCAGCAACCAAACTGCGTGGGCTCCCTCCACTCCAGTGCACCATTGGCACACTGTGACACGTCAATGATGCAAGCGCAGCACCCCAACGTGTGGACGTGGTGCCACACTTGCGTCATCGTGGTGATCTCTGTGTGGACCGGAGGCCACCATGATGGTGGTGCCACTCCGCATTAGGAGTGTGGGGTTGCTGCGTGCTCCTGAATCCTAATTATCACCCAAGGACGGCGCTTCCCACCCATCTGTCTCGGGCCATAGTTTCAGTTCAGAAAGTAAGTGTCAGTTTAGAAATTCAGTTCAATTTTTTCTTTATGTTTTAATAAACACAAATATTTACAAGAAGAGATGACCATTACAAGATTCAGCACAGTATAAACAGATGACTTCACAGAAATATTCTGATAAGTATAGGACTCTCTTAACAGTCCCTTCCTAGTAAGCTCACTCAGAAATAGTGAGAATCTCTTTCATACCAGCCTATACATCTCCTAAGCATGATGTGGAATGGGAAAATAACTCACCCTTTTTGCTGAGTTTTCTGTGCAGAGAATATTTGAAAGAGGAGTTTTGTCTATCCTTCCCATCCCACACACACATCCCACAAAAATGTGGGGGGAAGGAAAAATGAAGCCTGTCTCTAAGCATTTTGCAACACATAGAAAACTTTGGTAAAACAGAGACCTCTCACTTTATACTGAGCAATTAGCAGTAACGTATTAGTATATTTTGCAGTACAGGCTTTCATCCGTGGCCATAATCACACCAAATCCTCCAACTGTCCTGACTTGGCAGGAACAACCCCATTTTGTTATCCTACCTTTCCTGCTGTGTTTAAAATACCCCAGTTTTTCTCCTCTTCCTACTTTTCCCCTTTGTCCTCAACTTATTTCATTTGTTGCAAACTGAGTTCAAAGTGCAAACAATGAAGATTTTCATACCAATATGATGGTAAATCATTGTTAAAACATTGAGGAAGCATGCATGTGTGAAAGCCTGGCGTGCTTCCTCAACTTCAGGGAATTGTCGGTTCCCTCTAGCAACACTGAATTGTTCGGGGAGAGGGAATTTCCTCTGAATGCAAGGTTTCCATTTGGTATTGCATCTGAAGAACTGGGTTTATATTCACGTAAGATCATGCTAAAATAAAAACCAGTTAGGTTGCATCCACAATGCAGAAACAATCCAGTTTGACAGCACTTTAATCTGCCGTGACTCAGTCCTATGGAATTTTGGGAACAGTAGTTAGTCATTTCGCCAAAGCTCTCTCACAGAGAAAGCTAAATGTCTCACTAAACTACAGTTCCCAGAATTCCATAGCATTGAGTTATGGCAGTTTATGTGGTGTCAAACTGGATTATTTCTGCAGAGTAGGTGCAATGTCAGACTCAAAAGTGCTGCCACATTTCATTTTTTTCCTCCCCCTCCCTTCCTCCTTTTTATGATGTTGCTTGGCCACACATATTCTAGTTCTTATCTAGGAAATGTTGGAAGGTATGGTCACACCTTTTATGAGAACTCCAAATGGAGGCAGCAATAGCGATCTGTAATGGGGAGGGCAGCTGTAAAGGATCCATAGGCTGTACTTACCTCATTTTCAATCCCCAGTGAGACTGTAGCCACCGAGTTTTTCCAAACTGGAAGTGAATGGCAAAAGAAATAGCCTGTTTTAGGGACCCTCAAAGGTTGGGGGAAAATAGGTCAATAATAGAGAAATGTATTCCCCTCCCCATGCCTCTGGTGTGTAATTCTTCATTTTGACTTTGATTTGTTTCCACATATCATACCACAGTATGATCTTAATGCTTTAAGGGCTGTATGGTGGTAGTGGACTTGTGGCTTGTGGGCTGGACAGTTTCCATATCTTGTCTCTTCCATGAAATGAGTTCTAGGAGTTTTCATCCCAACCTTGGCCAAATCTTTTGTAAAATTAATAGTCCATCAGGCAGCTGATGTGTCAATGGCCTATTCAAGACCAAGGCACTCTGAAATACTTTGCATTATAATTGGGATAGCTCGGGACAGTGCATTATTGCTGTGAAAAAAACACATTTTCTTCTGGATTTGAGAACAGGAGGCAAGGTGCTCAAGTCCTCCCTTAAGACTGCTGGTGTGCATATCTCAAAATATCTTGCATCTCAAATCCTTAGAAGGGGATGCTGTGAAGAATGGCTTCACAGAGCCAATAGGACTTATTTCTTGGAGCTGTGAGAACTCAGGGAGGAGAGCTTGGAGTAGTCCTTTTTCAGTTTGTATGCTGGATGACCGCTGAGAAGTAAAAGTCTACAACACCATGGCTCAAAGACATTCTTGAGAGAGGGGTATCCACATATAATTTTCCTGCTTATAATGTTTTGTTCACACTCTGCCTATGCTCAGAAAATAATTTTTCTTAGTTCTTTAGAGATTTAAATACCTACAGTGTGTCTTAGATTCAAGTGACTTTGTTTGAGGTGGAGGCAGAAGATTGCATTTATGTATTCCTGTGCTATGGATTCCTATTCCTATGCTATGCCTAAACCCTTAAGTCTCTCAATAAATTTAAAATTATTTTTTTGTTCTATCATTATAGTGACAGAATACCTTCTCTGTAGCATGTACGATTTTTCACATATGTATGAACATATGTGATTAAAAAAAATGTGTCATCAAATAATATTAATTAATTTTGACCAGCTTGCCAGTCTGAAACACACTCTTACCCTAAAAGCAGGTCTGGGAACTCTGTATTTATCCGTGTGTGTGTGTGTGTGTGTGTGTGCACGCTTTCAGGTTGCTTGCTGACTTATGGCAACCCAAAGAAATTCATAGGGTTTTCTTAAGCAAGAAATACTCAGAAGTGGTTTTCCAGCTCCTTCCTCTAAAATACAGCTTACAGTGCCTGGTGTTCATTGGTTGTCTTCCATCCAAGTACTAACCAGAGCTCACTTTGCTTAGCTTCCTACATCAGATGGGATTTAGTGCCTTTAGGGTATTTAGGTCCTCACCATCCACCATCCCCTGCTGCTATAAAATTTGGGCTGCCTTAGATGAAGGGTATAGTTTTTGAGGAGGGAATATGTCCTGATGTGTAGGACTACAACTTCTGCCATCCTGACCATTGCCATGCTAGCTCACCAAACCTCTGGTGTAGGGTGTGCCATATCCCGCCCCCCGGCGGGGCAGTCCCGGTTTGGCGGTGCGTCCCGGTCCCGGTCCGGTTTGGCACCCAAACCGGGACGGCCCCGCCCACCGCGGCCCCCGCGGCGGCTCCCAGGCCTTGCTGAGGCCTGGGAAGGCTCTCCGTGGTTGGAGCTCCAGCCGCGGAGACGCTCCCTCCCGGGCCCCAGCGAGGCTTTGAGGCGCCTCCGCGGTTGGAGCTCCGGCGGCGGGGGCCTCCAAGGCCTCCGCGCGGCCAGGGAGGAGGAGGAGGCCGCTTCCCACCGCGGCCATCGCCGCGATGAGGGGCGGCCCCGCCTCCTTCCCGGCCTGGGAGCCGGCCGAGGCTTCTCCTCAGGCCGGGAGGAGGAGGAGGCCGCTTCCCACCGCGGCCATCGCCGCAATGAGGACAGCTCCGCCTCTTTCCGGCCTGGAGCCGGCTACCTCCCTCTCAGGCCGGGAGGAGGGGGAGGAAGCCTGGCACCGCGCGATCGCCGCGATGCCAAGCTTCCCCCCGCCCTTCCCGGCCTGAGAGCCGGCCTAGGCTCCCTCTCAGGCCGGGAGGAGGGGAGGAAGCCTGGCACCGCGGCGATCGCCGCCGATGCCAAGCTTCCCCACGCCCTCTCCCGGCTGGGAGCCGGCCAGGCTTCCTCACAGGCCGGGAGGAGGGGGAGGCTGCTTGGCACCGCGGCAATCGCCGCGATTCCAAGCGGCCCCGTTCCTCCTCCCGGCTTGGGAGCCGCCTAGGCGTCCTCCGAAGCCGGGAGGAGGAGGAGGAGGACAGGGTTTGAAAATGTAGGACTTTTTTTAATTTCCTAGGCAGGAAATAAAAAAAAAGTCCTACATTTTCAAACCTGGTCCTACATTTGTCCCGGTTCGGAGGTCCTCCATTATG
>NC_056523.1:296984036-297038446 GCF_019175285.1 Sceloporus undulatus | reverse complement strand
CTACATTTGTCCCGGTTCGGAGGTCCTCCATTATGGCAACCCTACTCTGGTGAGTATCCAGTTGAAGAAAGCCAAGATACACCTTCCTGAAAACAAACAGTAGCAGTCAGGATACAGAACCTCCCTTTCAACATTATCCTGTTACTGCAAGGGAATCAGCTAAGCCTAGAGAGTGTTAGTGGGAAATCTGAGGGGGGGTGGCTTATGAAGCCATTGTTTCTTATAATCAAAATGTTCAAGTAGTCCAGTCCTGTAAATGCTGGCTGTTCTACAACATTACCAATCAGGACCAGCCCCACACCTGTTAAAGAGCCTTATATGGGTTATAATTTGAATATTGCAGGCAGGTTGACTTATGCAGCTTTGCTACAGCTTCTGTTAATCAAAAAAGCGATGGCTGTTTCTCAAACTAGACCTTTGTTTTACTTGCAGCTACAGGCTGCTGCTTGAGATACCCCTTGAAAGGGACCTTAGTACATAAAAGATTATGTCATAACTATTGGTTAGTGTTAACAAGTTTCCCCAAGATTTTTTTTTTTTTTTAATGATTAGGATCTTTGCTGTACAGGAAGGTGGCTTATATCAGCTCAGGTCATCTATCGCAATTCCTTCCCCAGTTTTTCAGACAGGACTATTTTCTAACATGGATATTGAATATGAGACTTTCTATATACAGCGTGCCCTTGGTATCTGCTGGAGTTTAGTTCCAGCACCCTCCATGATACCAAAATCTGTGAATGTGCATGTCCCATTAAATACCGTGGATAGTAAAATGATGTCCCCTATATAAAATTGAAAAATCAAGCTTTCTTTACATACATATTTTAATATTTTCAAGGTGTGGGTGCTTGAATATTTTCAAGGCATGGGTGCTTGGATAGGAGGGCCAGCTGTACAAAACATTCGCTCAACCTCTGAGTTATGGTTTGCTATTCAAGGTAAGTGTAGACATGTTTCCCTTTATTATTATTATTATTATTATTAACCTTTATTTATGAAGCGCTGTAAATTTACACAGCGCTGTACATGCGTTTGTGTTTCTCTTTGCCACACTGTACTTCCATTTCTTGAAATACATGGTAGGCTGTGATTTGCACATTGTGTGAGTTGGTTGCCTTGTACTAGTGCAACCAGAATGTGCAACTGCTCCTAAAGCATAACTATGGCCCGGGATAGACCGCCAAGAAACAGCGGCCTGCCAGCGGCCTAGTTTCATCTGCAGGAACAGTGCAGCCCCCAAATGGTGCGCTGTCACTGCAGAGGAAAAAGAACCCAGAAAAAACAGGTTCTTTTTTCGGCACCGCAATGTTGTCGCAAGTGCGCCAATGGCGCACTCATGATGTAAGCGCTGTGCGGCAATGTGCGGATGCTGCACAGCACTTACGTAACAATAGCGGCACCGTGTACATAGGGCACTGACATTGTTATGCTGCCACGGCATGCAAGGGTTAGGGAGCGGTGGCATCAGGCGCACAAGCCCCATTATGGCGCTTCTAAAAAGAAGCCACTCTAGGCGGCTTCTTTTTAGGGACCATGTCAGTGCCATGTGGTGTGGTTGGCGTGGCACTGACAAGGGGTAAAGACAGGCGGCATGGAGCTGCTTGTCTGTATCCCCTCTTAATTTCTCACAGTGAGACAATCAACCGAATATGAATATCCAAAGAGAAGAGAAATGCTAAAATCTTGAGTAAGACACAAAACTATGTGCATATTGATTTTGAGTGTGTAGAAATGAACAGTTGGCCCTCCATTTTTGCAGGGGATCCGTCCCATAACCCCCCCCACACACACACACATAAACAGAAGTTTGTGTATATTCAAGCCTCATAGGTTTGAATGGCACATGCCATTGGAGACAGCGGAGGTCACCCCTCTGCAGGTAATCGAGGGTGCGGATCCCACATCCAATATGTTCCAATATGTTCAAATTCTGTACCTCTAAGTATATTTGTGGGCTTGGCTATAGCCAATTGGGAAAGTGGAGAGAATAATGCTATTGTAAAAATGGGAAAATAAGTCCCATTAAAATACCTATCTATGTCAAAATTCTTTGCTGACAGAACTATAGGAAATGGAACAGAATGTGTTGTGCATGCATTTGTGGTGGGGGTTTTTAAAGCTCTTACATGAAAGGCAACTTTTATTCCAGAGCAACAAGAATAAATATTTAAAGCCTTGCATCTCTGTAGATGTAGCAGTTTTTGTATCTGCACTACTTTGTGGTCTTGTTTCCTAATGGTATTATTCATGAAGTGTTATACCCAGCTGGAGGTGGCTTTAAAAAGCCACACCATACGGTGAAAAAAATGCTTAAAAGGGGGTTGAGTAGGAAGGAGGGATTGCAAGGGAGCTCAGCTGCTGCTGTTGCTTCAGTGAAGCCACAAATACTGGGCAACAAAATTGTGCATTTTTAGCTGACAGTTGGACTATCAAACTGTCTTTAAATCATGCCTTTTCTATTATGCAATTATGGATTTTCAAATACATACTTTTATTCATTGTTTTATGTTTTTCAGACACTGTACATAAGAATAACAGAAGATGGGATCTTACCGATGGTAACTCAATCCAGAGTATGCACTTAATGATGGTGTCTAGTACATGATAGCGTATAGGGTATATATGTGGCAGAGATTTTTGTTCTGCTACAGAGACTCAATAGTACAAAAAAAAGAGATAATTTTTTCCACTCCCATTTGTAGAAATTGCATTCAGTGTCATCGTTCCATGTGAACATAGGCTGTTGCCGCATTGCAAAATTAATGCAGTTTGACACCGCTTTAAATGCCAGCCTATGGGATCTTGGGATTTGTAGTTTGTTGCGGCACCAGACCTCCCTTGTGACAAGGCTAAATAGGTCACAAAACTACAAATCCCAGAATTCCATAGCATTGAGCCATGGCAGTTAAAGCAGGGTCAAACTGCATTAATTCTGTAGTGCAGATGGAGCCATAGTCTTAATTAGTTGAATTAGGAGAGTGGAATGGGTATGTGAATAGGTACCAAGTTACAGTATTTTGGTCAGTTAGCAGCAGATTTTCTCCATTTTAACAAGGTAAAATTGTTCAGGCAAGAACAGCCATCCACAGAAACTATTAATTTCACTGAGGTCATTTTATAATAGCTGCTGAAAGGAGGATATTTAAGCCCAGTTTTGAGTAAGTGTGCTTTGTGTATGTGTAGAAGAAGTTAACAATGTTGAAAACCTTTTACTCAAAGGGGAGAAAGGAAGGTTTACAAATACAGGCCATAGCAGAAATGCCCATATTTTAGGTCCAGTCATGTCATCTTTATGCTTCCGTAACAACAGATGGTTTGGCTTATTGTTCTCTTGCCCTACTATACCAAACCTTCCCAGTAATACTATTTATCTTACAAGGAAAAATGCACACATACAGACACTTGTTGTCGCAGTAGTGAACAATATAGGAATTCCAATCTGTGTTAAATATTTTCAGTTCAGGGTAAGGAAGAACGCTAGTAATCAAAACCAAACTCATTATAGTGAAGTACAACTATGGGATTTTGTGTGTAGGAGTTAAAAACTCTTTTGTGGTACTTGAAGAGCTATTGTTACAGGTCACTTGACTGGGCTGGTGAAGCTTTAACTACAATCCTAGAGATTATCAGACGGGGGACAAAACATCCTTGTCCTGTTTTTTCCCCGTCTGATTGCGAGATTTTCATACAATGTCACTCTTATCCCATTATTATCCTGTCCAGAAAGCATCACTGACTGTGATAGCGCAAAAGACTTTCAAACAACGTTGCGTAGATTTCATCGCTATCCTGTCATTGAAACAGCATTGCCCAGCATTTTGCATTAACAGGGGTTCGCTTCACTGCAATGTCGCTTCAATGCTGGGACAATAGAGCTGCGATCGGAAAGCCTTTTGCGGGATCGCAGTCAAAGACGGGATAAGGAAGGGGGAGAGATCCCATCTTTATCCCATCTGTGTGATAATCTCTCCTGTGTGATTCAGAAAAACAACTTCCAAAGTACTTCAGAAAAGCAACAAAAGATGCAAATTGTGACGGTACAGTACTGAAAGCATGCTGAGCTTCAGGTTTATAGTGGTAAAATGAGGGGGACCTGCTAGATGTGAATCTCTGGTTGTGCTAAACAACCCAGAAAACTTTGCCCACTTTTAATTGCCTCACAAAGGTGGATAGTCACCTTGAACTATGTGACGGAATATGAACTATAACTCTTTTAAATACAAGACACTGCCTTGTGTGAGTAATAACACTGACATTATTAAGAAGCAGCAAAGACACGCTTGGTAAAACTGGACAGTGCAGTAGACTGAGAGCTGCAGCTGAACCAACGTGCAAATCTCAGTCCTGGCATCTATTTGCCTTTGTAAGCACACACTTATCCCTGAACCTCACTTTGTTGATGTTGTTGCAGGCTTTTCCAGCTCCATTGGCTAGCAACGTATATAATGTGCATCTTGGCTGGTCCAATAAAGGTATCATTGCTTTGTGGGATTTGTAGATTTTGGATCATACTGTACGTTGTTATATGGCCAACACAGCTACTCTTGGATTTGTTATTGTTCACCGCCTTTGAGTTGAGTTTGATTCTGCTCAGATGCTGCAGCCCAGGCCTGTGTCCTCCCTGGTCAAATCTAACCATCTGGCATGTGGTCTTCCACCTCTCCTAGCATCATTGTCTCTTCTAATGATTCATTTCCCCTCATGATGCGGCCAAAGTACATATATCTGTATACATATTATTATTATTATTATTATTATTATTATGCTTTATTTATATAGCACTGTAGATTTACACAGTGCTGTACATACAAACAATAAAATGGATAAAGTAAACCTGCCCATGGCGTACAATCTAAGAAATGATAGCATAATACATATAAATAGTTACAAAACAGTACAGGAAAAGGGTTCAAGAAAGTAAAGCAGGCAACAAGTTAAAAATGTCAAATGATAAATAATCGTCACGCAATGCAATATATATATGTGTATACATATGAATGCATGTGTATATGTTTGTCTCTCTCTCTATGTGTGCATATAGATGTGTGTATATGTGTATGTGTGTGCATTCATATGTATGTATACAGGTGTTTGTATGTATGTGTGTATATATATATCTATTTATATACATATATGTGTGCATGTGTGTATATCTATATATATGTGTGTGTGTATATCTGTAGGGACATATGTATATACAGTATGTGTGTATGTGTGTGAGGTGAGGCTCCAGGCCTTTGGGGAGAGAGGGGCAGCTTCTGCTGGGCGTTAACAGTCACCCTGGAGGCCCCGCCCCTTCAGTGCCAGAGGTGCCCCATTCGTGTCCCCGCCCCCTCTCGCCCCTCCCACTCCCTCAGCCGGGTCCGGCCGTGACGCCTCCACTCTCTGCGCAGGCGCAGCCGCTCGCGGCCACTGTTGTATCCGGCCGGCGCCTTTTTTCTTCCTCCTCCTCCTCCTCCCCTTCCCCCTCCTTCCCCGTAGAAACGGCCGTTGCTGCTCCTGCCGCCGCCGCCGCCGCCGCCGCCGCCGCTACCCTCAACGCAGAAGAGCCGCCGCTTCTCCTCCTCCTCCTCCGCTCCCTCTCCCCCCCCGTCCTTCTTCTCTATGACGCGATGGCGACGGCCAACTTCGGCAAGATCCAGATAGGGATCTATGTGGAGATCAAGCGCAGCGATGGTGAGCCTGGGCAGCCCAGGGAGGCAGGGAGGCAGGGGGCGTGTGTGTGGGGCGGAAGGATGGCGGGGGTCGGTCGCGGACGGAGATGGAGGGATGCGAGGCGCCTTCCCTCCCTCCTTCCCTCCGCTTCTCCTCCTTTTTCTGAGGGAGGGAAGGAAGGGCGGCGGTCGCGGGGCCCATTGTCGTCGGGCGCCATGCCGGGGTCGCCGGGGCAGAGAGGGTCGCTGCTGTTGTTTTGTCCCTCTGCGGCCGCCGTAGCCAGGGCGGTTTCTATAGCGATGGTGTTGACTGACAAGGAAGGAAGGCAGGAAGGAAGGAAGGGGTTTGTGACTGGACCCCAGCGGCGGAGAGACAGGATGGGCGGCAATGCAGGGAGGGAGGTTGCTGCAGTGCTGGAGAGGAGGGAGAGAGAGAGAGAGAGAGAGAGCAGGCCGTCCTCCTTTTCCCGGACGCGCCCTCCCTTCCCGAAGTCTCTTCCTGCCCAGGTCCTCCCTTATCAGCAGGGCTTAATATATAGATAGATAGATAGATAGATAGATTTGTACGAGGGGCTTTTGATAGGATTTTATGTGTGTCTTTCTGGCCTTTAGGTGTCCTCCATTTCCCCTGGTTGTCCTCCTTTGCGTTGGGGACATCTGGTCTCCCTGTTTGCATCTGTATCTATGTGTGTGTGTTTGTGGGGGGGGGGCTGCTTGGAGATGGCGAAGGGGGGCCTGGGAAGGGCGTGACCCTTTGTGGCCTAAGAGAGGGGTGTGTGTTGTGGCTCTGAGAGGGATGTAGGAAGGGTTGAATGGGTGGGTGGGGACCACCAGAGGAAAGGGCGATCTAGGGAGGCTGAGGTGAGAGAGGTGAGGTGTGTTTCCTGTGTGTATGTTTGTGTCAAGGAGGTTGTGGAAGGAGGGCTGGCCTCCATCCCTTGCAGGGTGACCAGGCGTCCTCCTTTTCCCGGACCCCCTTTCTGTCCAGAAGGGATTTCAAAATGCCCTCCGTTTTGGTCATGGTGAAGAAGCATGGATTTATACTTATTTATATGTTTTGAGTTTGGGGCCTTTTTATATTGGGTCATGCCTTCCATTTTTCCTTGAAGGCCCTCTAATTTAGTGGGCCTGGTCCTCCTTTGCGGTGAGGACATCTAGTCACCCTGATCCCTTGCAGGAGGAGCCCCCAACTCTTTCCCTTCAACAAGTGCCTTGGGAAAATATGCCGCCACACAGAAGAGTGTGGGAAACGCCTGCATGGAGGACCAGCTGGGATTATGGTTCCCTGAACAGCAGAGGGATGCCTTGTGAGCTTCATCTCTCTCCCTCTCTTTCCCTTTCTCCCAGTTATTCAACAGAAATCTTGCTGTCTTGTGTGGGGCGAAGCCAGAGCATTGCCCTCTCAACACCCGGATGTTTTGTCTTTCTTCCCCTCCTCCATTCAGCAGGGATGAATCTCCTGCCCGGATTCAGGTTTTCGTCATTTTTGCCCCCATGATTCCTATGTAGGGATGGAGATGAAGTTCCTGGGCTTGCGAAGGTTTGGAACAGTTACCTTTGAATAATGAGGGTACAGTATAGAATGCCAAGGGATCTTCTAGTCCCTTTGAGACTGGCTGAACAAACGAAGCTGGTAGCATGAGCTTTGGTAGACCTGAGCCTACTTCCTCACATGGATATAATATAGGCTGCATCCATGCTGCAGAAATATTCCGGTTTGACACCATTTTTAGCTGCCATGGCTCAGTGCTGTGGAATTCTGGGAATTATAGTTTGTTGTGGCACCAGGGCTACCATGGCGATGCTCTGGAAGGATGCCCATCCAGCAGGCTTGAATGCTCCAAGAAATACAGAACGGTATCTGATGTTTGTATGGTGACTGAGCTCTGGTGCCACAACAAACTACCCTTCCCAGAATTCAGTAGCATTGAGCCATGGCAGTTAAAGTGGTGTCAAACCAAAGTATTTCTGCAGTGAGGGGGGCTCCAAATGGAGAGAATATGGGCCCAGCTCTAATCATGAGAGATGCTCTTGGCTTGTTCCTTGCTGGCTTTTGTGATGGTGGGGTGGGGTCTGGTTAGGTGGAGGTTCCTTCTGGAAGGATGCCCATCCATCAGTCCTGGATACTCCACAAAATACAGAAGGATACCTGATGTTTATTTGGTGGCTGTGGGATACAATGCTGATGTATTAAAAGGGAGAA
This sequence comes from Sceloporus undulatus, assembly GCF_019175285.1. Lineage (NCBI taxonomy): Eukaryota > Metazoa > Chordata > Lepidosauria > Squamata > Phrynosomatidae > Sceloporus > Sceloporus undulatus. Next base: position 297,030,589 of record NC_056523.1, on the reverse strand, counting down.
GAAAGCTCATAGTACTGTTGACCGTGCTTTCTCTTTCAGCCCTTAGGGCCTGTGTTCTTATTGTACCTTACCACTGCAGATGCTCATATAATAATGGAGTGTTAGAGATGGAGTGAGATGGAGCTCTTTAGTGATCAGTTGTGTCCTATAAGCAGGGTAAAATTCTTGTTTTTATTCCAGCTTCAAAGTGACCAAAGGATGTTTTCCTTTTTCCCCACAGAGGATAGAGTTGGGAGAACTAAGTAGGCAAGATAATTATATCTTCTGATTGAGCAGAAGTAGTTTCTGCCATGGAAATGTTGCATCCTGTCCTGATTCCCATCCTCCTTCAGTTGGTTATAACAAGTAAAACTCTTGCTGCAGCTAGTGGTGGAGGAAGAGGAGCACGCGAATGCCAGATTCCTCCGTGAAGCTATTCTCTGCTACATCTAGACAGTTTAAGGACTAGATCTTAAAACTATTTAAAATAAAGAGAAAATGGTTTAAGATTACTGTTTTGATTGATTGATATAATAGTTTACTTATTCGATCGGGGCACTTCTCATTAGACACTTGCCATCTTTCCAAGTGCTTTTGAGATTCTTTCTTTCAAAAGTCGTTTGACAGGGCGGCTGATGCTGGAAGAAAATGAGTCTAAAATCACCTTTGGTTCACAGAAATAACTTCGTTTGATTATAATCTGCTTCACCTCCCAGTTCTGTAACACAATAGGAACTGGATAATTGTACATCTCTTCAGAATCAAGCAGATACTCAGTATATTGACACTGATAATATCCAGAGGGATAATATTTTTACCTATTAAATAAACCGCATGGGGATGTGTGAAAACTCACCTAGATACATTTTCTACAGTTCGCTTGGCTGGTTTTAAAAAAGATGTTTTTTCCCTAGCTGATCTTTAAAACTGCCTTATGAATGAAACCACCTGAGAAGATGTTTATGTAGACTCCGATATTATCTTTTCTCTCTTAAAAAAAAATGTTGTGTTTCCTGGCAGAATCAGTTGCTGTAGTTTTCCATAGATGCAAGCAAGCTTAGTATAAAATTGCCCTTCTGTAGTATAGGAGTTGATTATTTTAGTTGTTAGCGATTAGAACATTTCTATTAGAAATGTGATTTGCAACTTCTCAGTCCCTTGGCATTTTTATTCGATGCCTGAGTAATGCAAGAGAGCAGTAAAATTCACAGCTTTGTTATAAGAGCATAAAAAGACACAGTACACAGGTATTTTAAAATAATTTTTTAAAAAAAGATTCTACCAATACAATTTTTGCAGAGTCAGACACTGTGGAAGTTAACTAGTTAATGTCAAAAAGTTGAATATCAGTTACTACAATAATGGTGTATATGGATCAGTGGGTTTAAAAGGTATTGCAGCAAATACACTGGGTGAAACTTGTAGTCAATTAAATTAACATTTGTACAATAAAATGTGCTAGTTTTTGCAGTTGGTGTATTCAGCTACTGTACGGAAGACTGAAGTTGCTTCTGCATTTATTTGTTGAATGATTTATATGCCCACTTTTCAGTTTTTAGACATATCAGGGAAGTTATCAGCAGCTAATCATACAAATGCAAATAATACTATGCATAAAATTGGCGCAATCAAATTAAGATCAGTATATTCTGTCAAATCTTTAGTTAAACCCATTTTAAGTGACATGTTTGAAGCTTTGGTCAAGTGAAAAGATCTTAACTGGTAATAAAAAGTCATCACAATTGTTACTTGGTTACTTTTCCCAGAAGTAGAAATCACTTTCACAGGACCATAGAAAGGGTACATGACTGCTACTTCCTTATTCCAAAATGCCCCATAAGTGGTTTCTGCCATCTTCTGGTGCTCCACATGCATCAAGGGTGGGAAACATGAATGAGTGCAGGGATAAATTGGACACTCCTGTCCACTCTCCCTCCAAAAAGGCAGCACTTCGTTATATTTTTTTAAAAAATGAAGTGACAAGCATTTCATTTCCAATTTTGACATTCACTTCCAGAGGGTTTTTTTTGCAACGGGGGGCAGGGACGACAACCCTAAACCCTACAGAAATAATGAAATAAGGTCAGCTATCTAATGTGGGGGACTGGCACTTTTTTGTTTCTAATGTGGGAGAGACCAGAACCATGTTTTTACTCCTTGGTTACAATTATTTCTTTCCTGAAAACACACTTCATTATTGCCTCTGGTCAACAGACAATCGCTTTGAGTATCACTGCTTTAGAGGATATTCACTGCTCTCAAAGTTCTCCATGAATATATATAATATAAGCAGGAGTAGGGGCTTAGGGTTATGTAGGGGATACATAAATAAGGTGGGGGTCACATATGATCTGTGGGCCACATGCTTGCCCACCCTCGATGTACATTTTGAACTCTGCGAGGAAACATTGTTTAAGATGATGGGAAATGGTAGACAGATTAGAATTCCAGTTTGGATCACCCTTTGGAAGGTTTTGTTTTGTTTGTTTTCTGAGAAAATGATCACAGCTAAAAACCACATATTTATATTTTATGTCTAGTACAGTGGATAGCATAGAGAAGGGCATTTCTTTACTTCCTAGTTTTGGGATTTTCTCAGTTTCTAACTATCCTGTCAAATTTTGTTGGCTATCTGGATATGGATGAGTCAGGGCTGACAAAACCTGACTGTTAGGATACAACTCATCATTCTCTTTCCCTTTAAATATACAGCATTACCTTCAAATGACTTTATCTCATTAATTCCAACCAAAAGCCACCATAAAAACAAAGCCCGCAATTTGAAAACATCCAATAAACTTCTTGACTAGAAACCAATATGCTAATTATATTCAAATATAGGAACAAAAGGAAACAATTGACTGATTTGGTTAAGAACTAGGCATGGAATTTCCCTCTCAGTATTTATTGTGAATGTGGGCCCACCAGTATGCATGCCTTGTAGAACTTTCTGGGGTGTCCATGATGTACCCTATTCTGAATGTATCCTTGGTTTTGGGTGACAGTGTTGATCTACAAGCTTTATTCAGAATCCTGAGCTTTGCTGGTTGCTATCATCTTTTAAAGACTATTTGGATTAATGAAAGAGTTCTGTTGTATTTGCAACCAGACTAGTGTGTGGCACAATTTTGGTCTAGCTGCCATAAATTTTAGTACACTTGCCTTCCAAACTGGGCAAACAACACTCATCAATTTTCTACAGCTACTAGCATTACCTCATAATTCATCACAACAATGCTTCCTGTTGATGTGCAGTACTAAGGACCTAGCATGAGTAGAAGAAGCAACAGAAAGGTCCCAGAGGCAATATTTATAGACAACACAAATTTGATGTTCACTTAATTATTTTCCTGTGTTATTCAGTCCAAGTAAACATTGAAAAATAATGTGTGTGGTGACCATTATGGAGAGAGAGAGAAGTCTATGTACACACATACACCCTCCTCGCTTTGGGGTATAGTCCTAAAAACTGGGCAAAGCCTTGAGAGAAGCCTTATTGCCCTTTGAGATTCTGAAAATATTTGGACTTGAGTAATAATACTGTTGTTGTTATCATTATTCCCATCATATTTATTTATATTTCTACAAAATTGGGACTCAAAGTGGCTCACAACTTAAAAGAACAATACATTTAAAATCATATAAAAGAAAACATTAAAACAGAATTAAGCTATTTACAATATTAAAACAATTCACATAAAATACAGATTTATAGAAAAATACAAAATTTATACAAATTCAAAAAATACAATTAAAAAAAGGTTCTTCAAAACATTTCAGTTAAAACAATACAACAACCCCCTAGCTCATTCTTTAAAAACTTTCTACCTTAAAAGCCTATGTGAATAAAATGGTTTAGCCTACCAACAGAAGGAGAACAAGGAGAGGGCCATTCTGGCTTTCCTGGGAAGGGAGTTACAGAGTCTAGGGGCAGTGACTGAGAAGGCCCTTTCTTGCTCCCCACCAACTGTGCTTGTGATGGAGATGGGGTTGAGAGAAGGAACTCTCCTGATGACCCCAGAGCCCAGGTTGTCTTGGACAGAGAGATACAGTCTGACAGATATTCTGAACCTGCGGCATAAAGTGCTTTGGAGGTCATAACCAGCACTTTCATTGTGCTGGGAGTCAAACTAACAATAGTTTACAGTGGCATAGTATGGTCTCAGTAGCTTGCCCTGGTTAACAGTCTGGCTGCATCTGTTTAGATCAGCTGAAGTTTCTGAATACACTTCAAAGGCAGTCCCAATTAGAATGTATTATAGTCCAAACAGTGTAACTAAGGCATGTACTACTGTGGCTGCTAGTGTTTCCAGGAACAGGTACAGTTGCTGCACAAGCTTTAAATGTTCAAAAGCATTCCTGGCCACTGCAGAAACTCCAGGGCCTCCAGGTTCAAAACTAATTCCAGGAGAACCCTCCAAATTGCGAACTTCAGGGGGAATTGCAAACTTCAGAGGAAGTATAACTCTAGCTAACACAGACTGAATCTCTATTCTCTGACTGACCAGGAGCACCTCTGACTTGTCTGGATTAAGTTTCAATTTGTTTGCCCTCAGCCAGTCCATTACTGATAACAGACACTGTTTTATGACCAGGACAGCCTCCTTGGATTGGGGTGGAAAGAAGTAGTAGAGTTGGGTATTGTCCACATGCACTGCATTTCAAAACTTCATAGAATCATAGAGTTGGAAGAGACCACAAGGGCCGTCCAGTCCAACCCCCTGCCATACAGGAGCTCTCAATCAATGCATCCTCGACAGATGGCCATTCAGCCATCAGATGACGTCTCCCAACTCTTTAATATACAGATTGCCCTTTCTACTCCCAGATTCTTTGTGCATGGATTCAGCAAACATGGCTTGAAAATATTAACATATATTGAAATACCAAAAAGCAAAGCTTGATTTTGCCCTTTTATGTAAGGGATGCCATTTCACTATGCCAATCCATTTAATGGGACTTGACCATTCATGAATTTTGGTATCCACAAGGGATCGTAGAACTAAACCTCAGTGGATACCAAGGGCCTATTGTATATGTTAAATAGCATGGGGGACAAAACTGAACCCTTTGGGACCTCAAAGGCTAGTCACCAGTGAGTCGAACAGAGTTCCCCAGCACCACCTGGGTTCACTCCTCCAACTCTAAAACAACGCATCTAACTCTCATCCCAGTGAGATGGCCTAGAAGGATACCATGGTTGATGGTATCGAATGCCACTGAGAGGTCCGGCAGGACACATTCCTCCTGTTCAGTTCCCTAAGTCATCTGACAAGGCAACCAAAGATGTTTCTGTCCCACAGCCAGGCCTGAAACCAGATTGAAATGGATCTAGACTAGTGGTTCTCAACCTTCCCAATGCCACGACCCTTTAATACAGTTCCTCATGTTGTGGTGACCCCCAACCGATGGTCTCGGCTCCTAAGATCATCAGAAATATGTGTTTTCTGATGGTCTTAGGCAACCCCTGTGAAAGGGTTGTTTGACCCCCAAAGGGGTTATGACCCACAGGTTGAGAACTGCTGATCCATTTCATCCTGAAACCCCTAGAGTTGAGAGGCCACCACACATTCTAATACCTTGCCCCGAAATAGTAGGTTGTACACAGGCTGATAATTATCCATTATAGTGGGATTCAGGAATGGGTTTTTGATGAAAGGCATCACAACTGCCTCCTTTAGGAAAATTGGAATGTTGCCTTGTTGTAGGGAGATACTGTCTACCCCTTTCTTCTGCACACTCAGTCCCTGTCTGGCTTGTTTGATAAGCCAGGAAGTGCAATGATTTAGCCCATGTTGTGGCTTTCATCTCTCCCAAGAACACTGTCAACATCTTCAGGCTGTACAAGCATCTATTAACACTGGTTAGACAGGAGCTAAGGTTACAGTCACTGGCATTGTAAACTACAGCATCCAAGTTTGGGCGGATTTGAATGACTATCTGCAAAGTGCTGTTCAACAGGCTATTGAATGGTTTGCATTTTCTACTCAAGAACCATTATGTAATGAAGCTCTGACTAGTCAAAGCAGCTTTGCTGGACAGCACCGTAAGATGCAATGGTGGCAGCAAAAAATAATTTGTTTGCTGCCCGCACTGCCATGGAGTAGGCCTTCAAAAAGGCTGTAGCCAGTGTTCTATTAGACTCGCTTTGAGTCTTTCACTAATGTTACTTGATTCTCCATCTCACTCACTTCATCAACATTTACTCCCTGGAAAACCAGGGGGGTTGGTTTGGCTCCAGTCCATAAGGAAGAATGCTCAGGAGTGATTGTGTCCACTGTCCTGGCCATTTCCCCATTCCAGAGGTCAGCTACTTCAACCCAGTTGCCTGCTGAGGGAACATGAAAATCCCAAGAACCGTCAGGAATCCATCTGGATCCATCAGCGTCCTGGGGCTGTCCTCTAGAGAGATTCATAGGTGTTTATCACACTATACTCTTATAGTGCTACTATTCCACTTTGACTGCTCTAGCTGCCTCCTGTTGCATTCTGGGATTTGCAGTTTTAAGGAGGGGTATTTAGAATTCTCAGGCAGATTTTTTATTTTTATATTTTATATTTTTATATTTTATATTTTTAGATTTTATATTTTTATGCTTGTGTGGACAGAGTCCATTTCATCAGAAAATGAATTGTGTCTGTGACAGCTCATCTCCCCACTTAGTTTCAAAGCTACTACTTGATTTCTTTACATCTTTCTATACTGAAACAGACTGAGATATAACCAAGTTACATTGTAATATAAGGAGGGATAATGTTTCTTTAAAAAGTACCAGAAAGTAACTGTTTTAGTTACTTTTCAGCAATATGAAAGTGAACAAATGCACTTATAACAATAACCAAGTACCTTTTGGAGTGTTGTATTTATAACTATTTTGAAATAATAAAAAAAACCTTTCCACCCTTTGTAATAACTTCCATCTTACTGCACAGAAATGGCCTTTCATTAAAAATAATGTTTAATTTAATTTTTAAAATATAATTACAAAAAAGGAAGAGAGAATGAAAAAGAAAAAGGTTTGGGGGGGGGGAGAAAGGGGAAAGGAATACATAGATATGTACATTAATATAAGCTGACCACACATCTCCAAATACATTTTCTTGTGATTTACATCTGTACTTACACAGTCATTGGTTACAGCAATAATATCTTCTGACCATTGGATGGTGAATGTTTGTCTTTCCAGCCTTCACATGTAACCCATATAATAAAAGCATAGGATCAAACAACACTGGCATCAGTTATATTCCAATTCATGGGAATATAATTTAAAAGTAGATATATATGTAGGATATGTGTAAAAATTCTGATATTAAATTGTTACTTTGCAATACATCCTACTAGAATGGGGTGACCACTGAACATGCCCACCGTCTAGGCCTCAAGGAAGAATATCCTTTTCGTATTTAGACAGTCCATGCCAACAGGTAGTAATCTGAAGGTGTTTCTGTTGTGCAGTTCATTTGTGGAGGAAGTTATTAAAATCTGTAGGACAAGTAGAGTGTCAATATGTTCAGCAAAAATTGGGAATCCATAGAGTCTCATAATTTAACATGTGAAAAGCTGGTCTTGTTCATAAGTGTACACATTTTCTCTGCAACTTATTATGCAATGAAAAACATCAAGCGTTGTAATTGGTACTTGTTAGCAGAATTGTCTTTTGAATTTATAACCACAGTCGCTTGTTTTGTCCCATTGTTCTGTCCACCCCACTTGTTTTGAAAATGACTTATTGTTTATTGTAAATACTTAGTCAAATTGCCCAATTATGCAAAATTTCTAGAATAGTCTTGATAGCAACTATGAAAGAAAACTTAACATACTTGTGAGAACACAAAAATGGAAAAGTTCTTATTTACATAGAACAGTTCCCTGGTCACTCAATTTTGTACAAGCACACCTCAGTTAACAAAGCTTCTGACAAAGAAGCTAACATCTTTTTATACCCATTTCCTCCTTTCCCCTCTTGTTTTCTGTCAAGCTGGAAGGCTTTTTTAAGTAGCATCAGTATTGGGAGAATGGTGAAGGAGGGTGTTTCACCAGTTATTCCCATCATGTTAAAGAAGCATTGAGGTAGAAGTTTGGCCACCAGGATGGAAATCATAAGAGAGGTGAGGGCTGGTGAAAGAAAAAAAATGAATTTAGGTGAAAGCTTTCAGTGGTCTCTAGAAGTGTCCTTTTCACAATGGTGGTTTCATTTCACATTGTGAAATGCTGTATTGCATATTGTTTAATTCTGAATAAATGTTTTGTTGAAACATGCTGCTCTTTTTTGTTTGTTTTTAGGACGCTTATACCTATTTGTTCTATGTTACTTCTGCCTCTGGTACCAAATTTTCCATTAAAGGAGTAATGCCCAGGAAAACATCTGCTTCATTAACTGAGATATACCTGTATATCCTTCCCTGGGAATATGGACCCTATCAGACTATGCTGTTATAGTACTGTTATTCCACTAACATCTACAGCTGACTCCTGTGGAATCCTGGGATTTGCAGTTTAGGGGGGGGGCATTCATAATTCTCTGCCAAAGAATTCTTTGTTGTTGTTATGTGCCTTCAAGTCATTTCCAGTTTATGGCAATCCTAAGGTGAACCTATCATGGGGTTTTCTTGGCAAGGTTTGTTCAGAGGAGGTTTGCCCTTGCATTCCCCTGAGGCTGAGAGCATGTGACTCACCCATGGACACCTAGTAGGTTTTCATGGCTGAGAGGGGATCTGAACCCTGGTCTCCAGAGTGGTAGTCCCAACACTCAAACCATTACACCAGGCTGGCTCTTCGGCTTCACTAAACTAAACACTAAAGTCCACAGGAGGCAGCCATAGAGATTAAAGTGGAATCATAGCACTATAACAGCATAGTGTGATATTATCCTGAACTGAAATAGGGCTTTTGTAAAAATTCTCAGAAATATTGAAGGTGTGGGTAGGTGTGAGATGAAACATTGCTTCTTTCTGTGAAAAACAAAACAAAAAAATAGTGAAAATGGGAATAAATACAATACCTATTTGCAAATAAAAACTAATTTTACTGCTTTAGCAGTTCAAAATGCTTTATTTGCAACCAAGTTAGTGTATCAGATAGTATTTTTTGATACTAGGAACATTAAAAAAATACTAAAGGTGTTGTTGTTCTTGTGTACCTTCACAATGTTTCTGCCTTATGGCAACTCTAAGTTGAACCTGTCACAGGTTTTTTTTTGAGCTGAGAGTATGTGAGTCACCCAACCTCACACAGTGGGTTTCCATGGCCGAGTGGGGAACCAAACCCTGGTCTCCAGAGTTGTAATCCATCATGGTGGTTCTATGAAAGACTTAGGATTGTACAGTATAAGTGATCTAATCAATATTGTAAAGAGAGAGTGGTAGACTAGCAAAGTTTTGGTCTCTTAGTTTTTCCCATGTGAGCAGTAAGAAGAAATGAAAATCTACAAATTTTTGTAATAAAAGTATAATACCTGTATTTAGACAGCAGCAATCTGATGCAATGATGGTATTTCATGCTTTGTTGCAATCATGCTAGACTCTAGCAGCATGTGTGATTATATAAGTTAAGTGAAAACTGAACATATTTTAGTCTTAAATACTATTTTATCAGCACAAGTAATCACCCACTTCACTATGCTTCTGTTAAAAAATGGCAGCATCCAGTAGATGAGGAAATGCATCTTAGATTTGGGTACATTTCTAGCAGAGGTGACCAGGTTCATCCTGTGGGCTCCATGTGCCAGTCAAGTCCATTTTTCTGTCTTCCCAAGGTTCCTCCCCGCCCTGCAGTTTTTCAAATCAAAATGTTTTTATGGCAAAAATTGGTCAGTAGTGTTCCTGACAGTTCTAAGGAAGTTGTTGACCATTTTTGCCCCATTTCAGAGGGTTTTGCCTGTTTTAGGCCTCTCTTGTTAATTGTTGTGAAGTCAGAACGAGAGACCAGTGGGAATTCAGGCTTGATTTCCTTTTTGACCTATTAATTTATCTTTTTGGCTATTGATGGTATCTTTAAAACTCTCCTTCAGCACCACATTTTGAATGAGGCGAATCTCTCTTCCTGTCAGCTTTCTTCACTGTGCAGCTTTCACAGCCATCTACGCCTGCATGGGCATTTTTCAAAATATTCAAGTCATTTTCAGTTATGAAAAATGGTCCACGTGGGTGCGAATATTAAGTGAAGGAAAGCCAAAAGCATGGCAGAATTGGTGATCACATTACACAGAGGCTATGTGCTTTTTTGCCATTTCCGCCCAGAAAGCATTAGTTGTTTTTTTTTGGGGGGGGGGGGGGGGGGGGTAGCCCTCCTATGATGGCCCATGCAGCTGTTTAACCACTGGATGTTGGCCAGCCCTAGTTTAAATATGCACAGAAGTGATCATTCTCTATTTCTGTAAATTGTCTTACATACATATCCTCATACTACACAGTTCCTGGCATTCTGAGTGTGTGAAATCTTGCCTTAAAGAAAGCATTAAACTAATCCCCAAAGAGGAAATATTTCACTGGAGTATTTTCTCCTCCTTCCTCCCAAGATTATTATTTTTCCATGGGGAAAAGGAACAATTTGTCATTGGAGGGGGGAGAATAGGAAAAAAAAATTATTCCCCCCAGTTTTTCCCAGGGCTTTGCATTTTACTTATAAGGGACATGTATGGATTCCTGTGAGAAATGGAGGCGAAGGGAGCTCTTCAGAACATGTAATGTTTGATTTACAGTGTAAACCAAACTAGTTTCCTGGGGCTGGTAAAAATAATTTTGAGGAGAGGTTTAGAATTTTCCTAAATCAACAGTTCTTATTTAGTATATTTATTTGATTTATGTTTGGCAAATAAAATGACAAAAAAGCATCTTCCTGTAGCACAAAGTACTGAAATGTCACCTTTAAACAGCTTCTAACTTTACCTGGAAGATATTCTTATTAGAATGCTTGGACATATTTAAAGAAATGGCAGCTTAACACTTCATTTACCAGATTTCACTGTTCTCTTCATAAGTATATTTTGAATGGGATTTGTTGTTGTTGTTGTTTACCTTCAAGTTATTCCTGACTTATGGTGACCCAAAGGCAGGCCTATCACAGTGTTTCCTTAGCGAGGTTTGTTCTGAGGGCATTAGTTCCCAGTAAACGTGTTTAGGATTGAAGCCATATGGGCAATAATGAAGGTGTTGCAAGCTGTATGCATACTTTTTTAAGGCTGTCTGCAGAACTGTGTTAAAAAATATATGTACTTCCTAGGCATTGTTATAGGAAAAAGTTAATTATCTGTTTTATTTTGGATTTGATTAGTATTCATTCCTTTCAGCTTCCCAGTTTTTGTTTTTTGTTTTAGTATGTTACTGGTAAGCTTTTCAAAACAATGCATTTTGTAAAGCATAACTTTTCTCCCCTAGAAATATATGTCAGATGATTTCTTTTTGCCTCAACTTACTGGAGGTAGACTTGCAAATATCCAGGGTTTGGATTTTGTTTGGTTGGGTGGAGTTTTGTTTTGTTTTGTTTTGCTTGTGGATGGACTTTTTCAACTCTCATATCTTTGGTTTAATAGATTTTTAGTAGAATTTCTCAGAAGTAACCTTGCCTGAGATCTTGAAGAGCCACTGTCAATCAGTTGCTATGTTTGTATGTCACTCTGAACTATGGTTTAGTGTGGTGTACAGAAGCAGAGCCAGGAAAGACTTAGGCTTGCACACTCCTATTCTTTTTTTCTCCCTTGTTGCTGGGTGAGTGGGTAGGAGGAATGTTTGGAAACTTCCACTTCCAGTTCATGACAGTTTACTGTAATATCTGAATTTGGAATTCTGGTTGACATTAACTATGGTTAATTTGAACAAACTGAAATTCAAAGAGAAAATTCATATAATAATTAAACAAAGTGCAGTAGTACATAATTTTTAAAATTATTTTTTAAGGCTGGGAGGCTGCTTGTTAAGGCTTGGAAGCTGCTGTCTTTATTTCTCTTGCTGCAGGGTAGAAAGAAAGAGGCTTGCACTCTGTCTCTAGAATATACAGAGCTTGTATTACAGAAAGATAAACTGTAGAAGATGTGCCCTAGAGTAAATTGTTTATTCCCTCCCTCCACAGAATGTGAGGCTCTAAGGATGGAAGGAAGACAGTCACTTGCATACAGTCACCAGTATGCAATAGGAGTTGATACACATTCTGAATCAATTGGTTATCTCTTTTCCAGCCTAATATAGATCTGCTTCCAATCCAGAAGAAAAAATATTGGGCCTGAACAGACAGGCCAAAATAAATCTGCTTCGGGTCACTTTTGAGGTATGCTGTTTAAATAATGCATGCATTTTAAGAGGCCGGAAGCCGCGCCAAAGCCATGCTCCAGTCCTAAGGACTGGAGCGCAGCTTTGGCATAGCTTCTTTACTCTTACAGCTTTTTTAATATGTAGAACTGTATTTCAAGGAGCAGAATGTGATTGGGAAGGTAAAAAATTCTGTTTAGAAAAATAGAAGGAGAACTTATCAGTTATTGAAGTTTTATTAGTAATTCTGCTGTTAGGAATATTCCAATTTCTACTGTGCTGCAGTAGCTCTGTGTTTGTGGGTATAGATTTTACTTACCATGAGTGGAAGTAGGTGATCCCTGTGGAGTTATGTAATTAAACAATGCATTAGACGGAAGGGTGAATAACTGGCAGTACACATATTATACTATAAGCTTTATAATGTCAAAGTGTTTCCAATATATAATCCTATAAAGTAAAGTAGGACAATCTATGGTTGGTGGGGTAAACGGTCAAGATAATCACTAAGACGGAGGTGAGTAGAATTATAAGAGATGACAAATCTGAGCTAAGCTGTGATGAGATGCACTAAGGATATTTGGAAAAATAAAACTCTTTTGGCAGTCCTTAAAAGGTTTACTCTTTGTGAATTTCTGCCATGGGAGATGCTGCAAACAGAAGACAGACACCTTGGGATACCCTCTGTAATTGTAATTGAAGAGGCTTCATCAATAACATGTTATGAGCCTCTTTGCCACTAACTCCACTTTTGGTGTCACTTTGGTCCATTCAAAAAACTGTCCCTGCTGCAAACTAGCTTTGCTCATCTTTGGTGATGTTGTCAGGCAACCAAATCTGATTGTCTATAAAGCATCACTATTACTCCGAAAAAAGGTTATTCTCCAATAAAATATGGTACTGAAGTTGAAATTAATGGGCCTGCAAATGAAAGCAAGCCTCAACTCCCAGATGTTACCATCTCATCCTTTCTGTTCACTGAGGAACATTTAAGTGAGCACTTTACAGATATCTAAAGCTTGTCAACAGAAAGAATGGAAACGAACTGCTCCCATAGGTGTGACAAGAATAACAAGGTGTGCAGGTATGCAGTTGCTTGAAAGAAGAATCGAGCAGACTACAAGAAAACATTCTGTAGATAAGATCATTTGAGTGTATGGACCCAGTCATTTGAAACCTAATTATTGGACTACAGCTAAAAATAGACATACTAAATATTCAGGATTCATGCTGAAGCATTTCTGGATATAATGGATAGCTAGTGTCCCCCCCCCATTTGTCTCTTTAACACACCTAAATGATACTGTATATTTATTTATTTTCATGTATAACTTTGATGAAATGTGAAAATAGTACCCACAGAGATTGTTGAAAACTAATTTTTAAAAATCCTAGGTCTTATAGATCTCACTATAGAAAATAAACAGTCAGGGATCCACTTAGACCAGCTTTCTTTTCTACATGGTAGCCACCCAAATGTCTCTTCAGATTGTGGGTGAAATGCATTGTTCTGCCTCCTTTAAGAAACATGTGAGAGAAGTTAGCTTGATAAATAACAGCTGGTTCATGATGACCCAGTGAAATTAGAAACTGAATGGAGATTTGAAACCAGATATCTGCAGTCATAGTGTGATAGTCTAATCATTGTAGAACGTTGGCTCTTTGCTGAGTAGCATTTTTCAGTTCCATGGTAGGGAGGTGGCCTTTTTTTAATGGTTGTGTTTGTCCACGTGGAGCTATGCTCATGGAATGAGATTTCAAGATTTTATTTTTAAAGTATTTCTGTATCACTTCCCAGCCCACAAGGGCTCCCAAGGCGATGAACAAATAAAAACCAATTAAAACACAAAGATAAAAACATTTTTTTAAAAAACCACATTAAAATACTTTTTGAAAACTCCTAAAAGCAGTCTAAAAACAGTCCTAGAATCCAGTTTTGAAACATTTAAAATATTTACAGTAAATGCCACGTGGAACAGCACTGTTTCCACTGCCTGCTAAATCTTAAAAGAGATGGGCCCCACCTAAGTTCCTTTGGTAGGGAATTCCACAGGTGCTGCTACAGAGAAAGCCCTGTTACATGTACCCACCAACCAAATTTCATCATGTTTATTTATTGAATTTATCCCCCACCTTTCTCCCAGGATGGGATTCAAGGGACTGGTTGCAATGGAACAATAGCTGATTTTGTAATAGGTTTGTTGGCAGCCTTCTTGGAGCAGTTGATGTGAAACTATCTTTTTATAAGTTCTTCTTCACTTTTTGATGGCCTTTGAAATTATTTATCAAAGATTATGGTTTTGAAGGATTTTTTTGGGGGGGCTATTTCTTTATGATGCAGACTCCAGAATGATCAAGTTGGCACATGATTTTTCAGGCTATGGGTGTCAAAAATAGACCCTTACCTAAGTCTCCATGTAGTACAGAAGCAGCAGAGGAAGATTATCTGTGGCCAAAGCAGATGGGTCAAACAAAGCGCCTTCCGGGTGCTTTGGAGGTGTGGTGTTCAAAAGGCGAACACCCCTAAAGTGACTGTAAGCCACTCTGGGATCAGCTAATGCAGCTTGAAACTGGCCTGAAAAAGAGCAGCAAAAGCCACTCCTGCTGGTGACTCATTCGGGACCATGGGATTGTGGCGTCTGGTTGCCATCATCCCAGAGCAGTCGCAGCCGGAGTGGCCACAGATATTTCTATTTGACCTGTCTGTTTCATGCCTAAGTAAATAATCAGGTGCCTCCAATTTTCTGATTAAATCCAGCTGTGGATTGATATGGTTAGTTTGTTATATTTATATCCCTCCTTTCTACCAGAAATTGTTATGGTAGTCAAATTTAGAAAATCCTCAAATACAACTATTTAAACACATAATAAAAAACAACAACAAAGCATCTAGACACTTAAGATTGTTTTTAGCATCCTCATTCTCAGCATCCTCATTCAAATGTCAAAGACCTGTCTTTGCGTCCTGGTGAAATGTAAACAGGTGGAACTAGCCTAATCTTCCTTGACAGAAAATTCAGAGACTGGGAGCAAGTACTGAGACATCCATTCCTCACATTGCCACCAAATGAACTCTGATGGTAGTAGAACTGAGAAAACAGGGCACAAATTCAAAGTAGACTGTGATCTTCCAGGCATATTGGTTCCAAATCATATAGGGATTTGTAGGTCAAAACCAGCATTTTGACTTGTGCTTGGAAACAAGCCCATAGCCAGTTCCAGTTTGCCATAACTATAGTCACATAGCTTTCTGAATTTGGTCTTTTTCTAAACTTTTCTGAAGTAGCACTATATCCAGTATGTTATTATAGTCCAAACTTTGTTCAGATATGACACCTTCCAGGAACAACCAAGAGTTGGCACTCACGGCCATTGCTGAAACTCACACAGATTCAGGGTTGAATCCAAGAGCAGATCTGAGTCTACAGAAGGAATGTAACCCATTTCAGTACAGGCAGATTCTCTGTTTTCTGATCTTCCTTTAAATTGAGTAGGAACACCACTGTTCTCTCTTGGTTAAGCCTCAGACTGTTTTCCCTCTTTTAAGTTCTGCATCAGACCAAGCTCTTTTACCATCACTCTCAGTTATTGCATGATGACAGTCCCTTTCTTTAACCACCCTCCCTTCCTTATCGTCTGATTAGCTGCTATGTGTAATCTGATATGCCATACTCTTTTGCTGACATAGCCTTTTCTGATTTTTTTTTATTGAACTGCCTATTTCCTGCACTGCTGGCTCTAAATGCTTCAGCTTCTTTTTACACTTTCCAGACTTTTCCTGCCATTGCTGTTTAGTATTTGTTTGGATCAACTGCTGGGATTGTAGTTTGTTTATAATCAACAGGGAATCGTGTTATTTTAAATTCATTGCTTGGAAATCAGAATCGGTGGATTGTGAATTTATTAAATTCAATTCAGATTCACAGCCCATTAGCCTTAATATGAATTTAAATTAATTTAGTTCATTGGATTTGACTGAAATGTTAAAGGTGACCAATTTAGTTAAGTAGACAACAACAATCTTTAATTTGCTGTTTTACAATTCTCCAACTCCACCAAAATATATTAAATGTCTAAAAGCTATCTGCATGACGCCCCAACCCCCAGTTTAAGGCATTGCTGTGAAAAATCCAGTTCCTGCTGGTAAGTACAGAACATTGTCTTGTGTAAGTAGATGGGTCTGCAGTTCACTTCTGTAAACACAGAATTTTTTTAAAAAAAATAGTTGCATTATTTTCTCCTTGACACATATTCTGCCTCTGACCATGAAAGCTTGTGTTTCATCTGGGCTTTATGTTATTCCTTCAGCGCTGATTGGTATAGCCATTTTACTCTTGTGAATGGGAAGTTTAACCATACCAGTGCAGTAGCTACTTGTGCCCTAACCATATGCTTCCACTCTCTGGGGGCAGGGCCACATGCTGGGGGTGGAGCTTCCACCCTCCGGGGGTGGAGCTTCCACCGAAGCCCCGCGGGGAGGAGGAGGTGTGTGCCCGTCCTCTCCTCCTTGGTCCCTTCCCTCGGCTGAACGGGCTCCAAGGGGCCCTTTCGGCTGAAGGGAAGGGAGGCCGAAGGGAAGGGTTTGGGCACCCGTCCCAGGCCCTTCCCTTATGCTGAAAGGGCTCCAAGGAGCCCAGGAGGTGGCAGGCCGCTTCCGTGGGCCCCTTCTCAGCCCGTGCAGCCCCAGGCTTCCCTCCAGAGAGAGAGGCCTGGGGCCGCAAGGGCCGTGGGGAGCCCGTGGAGGCGGAAGGCCGCTTCCGCGGGCCCCGTCTCTGCCCGTGCGGCCCCAGGCCTCCCTCCGGAGAGAGAGGCCTGGGGCCGCAAGGGCCGTGGGGGAGCCCGTGGAGGCGGCAGGGCGCTTCCACAGGCTCCCTTCGGGCCCGTGCGGCCCCAGGCCTCCCTCCGGAAGAAGAAAGAGGAGGAAGAGAAGAAGAGGAAAAGAAGGAGGAAAAGAAGAGGAGGAAGAAGAGAGAAGAAGAGACGAAGAGGCAGGAAGAGATAAGAGGGGAAGACGAAGAGGAGGAAGAAGAGGGGAGAAGAAGGGAGGAGGAAGAGAGGAAGAAGAGAAGGAAGACAGGAAGAAGAAGAGAAATAGAGGAAGAAGAGGAGGAAGGGGGAAAGAAGAAGATAAGAGGGAAGAGGAAGAGGGAAAGGAGGAGGAAGAAAAAGAAGAGCAGGAAGACAAGAGGGGAAGAAGAGAGGAAGAGAGGAAGAAGAGGAGGAGGAAGAGGGAAAGGAGGAGCCCTCGGAGCCCAAGAACGGAGGGAAGCCGTCCTGTGGGAAGGCTTCCTTTCCCCTTGGGCTCCAGCCAGGGGCCCGGGCCACCCTCGGAGCCCAAGAGGGGAGGGAAGCGCCCGTGGGAAGGCTTCCTTTCCCTCCTGGGCTCCAGCCAGGGCCGGCCCCTGCCGTGGAGCCCATGAGGGGAGGGAAGCCGCCCCAGGGGAAGGCTTCCTTCCCTCCTGGGATTCAGCCAGGGGCCGGGCCGGCCGCTGAGCCCAACCGGGGTGTGGAAGCCGCCCCGGCAAGGAGGAGGATGAAGCCAGGCCTCGTCTTCCTCCTCGCCGCCGCCGCCCTTAAAGGGGCCAGGGCAGCTTGGAGGCCCAGAGGAGGAGGAGGCCTTGGTGGCGGTGGCAACAGCATGACCAGGCTGTGGCTGGTCCTGCCGCCTCCGCGGGCCGCATACGGCCCGCGGGCCGGGGGTTGCCGACCCCGGTGTATAATGTGTATATGAGACATAAATTAATTTCATTTTTTGACTTGGGTCTGGTCCCATCTCCAAGGTATCATATTCTGCATATACAAATATGCCAAAATCCATCCCCCCTTCTCCATAATCATCATCATTAGCACCATCCGAAATTTGATTTCTGGTCCCAAGTATTTCAGATAAGACATACTCAACCTGTAGTATGTTTTAGCTTGTAGAGGACAAATTTTGAAAAGTGAATTTAGACTTGACCGGATTTAAAGCTGTAAAGTCGCACTTTTATGTATCAGCAAAAAGCAGAGATTTGGTTATCATAATTTATCATTTAGACAGTTTCGCATTTGTTTTTTAAAAAATTTTTCTTAGAGTCATAGTATTGGGTAAGTCTAGGAAGACTTTTAAAAATCCAAACAAATATGTACCGTATTTTCCGGCATATAAGACGACTGGGCGTATAAGACAACTCCCAACTTTTCCAATTAAAATATAGAGTTTGGGATATACTTGCCGTATAAGACTACCCCTCTTCCAACACACACCAATAAAAATTAAAAAAAATCAGATTTGATTTCAATATGGTAATTTTAATTCAAATGCTTATGACATACAGGTACTTAGAAGGAAAAGTTGTTGTATACAAAGCCTGCTTGGATTGAATTGTATACAAAGCCCACAGATGCTCCAATCTGGCTTGGTAGTTTCAGCACCCACCCTATAAGACGAAACCCGGCGTATAAGACGACCCCTGACTTTTGAGAAAATTTTCCTGGGTTAAAAAGTAGTCTTATACTCCAGAAAATACAGTAACTGTAAATTATGATAACTACATCTCCGGTCAAAACAAGAAAATCATAATGGGCATCTCCAAATTTCATTAGAACTTCATAGAGTTTAGATTTTTAGAAACTGGATTTAAGATGAAAAAGGTCATATGTAACTGCTCTAATCTGGAACGGGGAATCTGTGTTCTGAAACACGTTTACACACACACACATCCACTCTGGTTACAGATATACTATATATCCTTATTTATAAGTCTAGAAATTTTAGTCAAAAAATAGACCTCCAAAAACCCCGGTCAACTTATCCATGGGTCAATGTAAATACTATACTTTAACTGTTAAGAGAACCATCCCTAGTAAAAGGCAAGAGTCCTATCTGTCTTGGAAGCACTGACCTCTCTCTGCTCTCTCTCCCATTCATCCTTTAGTATGAGCCAAAACCATTATGTCTGCCAGAATTTTGTAGGTTCTTTGGCATTGTTTTCCTTTGCTTCATCATTTGAATCCTTTGTTGCATGCCCCTAAGTTTTACCCTCGACCTATCCAAGGGTCGTATCAAAATCCATAATTTTGCCCCCAAAACCTGCCCTTGACTTATACATGCAGTCGACTTATAGTTGAGTATATACAGGTATATTTCTATTGAAATGAGTGGGCCACTGGTTTATGTGCAAGATGTGTGGCATACTGGAACCACAATTCCACTAAGTTCATCTATTTACGAATCATGCATAGACAAAGTGATAGACACCACCTTTTTCAAGTTTGTTTTTACTGCTCTGGTTTATTTTCTTCCCGGTCATTTCCATGGAGGGACTGACTTTCTGTGGAAAGTAATGACAGTTGATTCTTTCCCCTCTCGTGTTAAGACAAAATGTATAGATGTATGTATAACTATAATGCCCATACTTACCCCATATACTTGACTATTAAGTCGACCTCATGTATAAGTTGAGGACAGATTTTGGGGATATGTTGAGGGTAAAACTTAGGGGCTTGTAACAGAGGATGTAAAGGATGAAGCAAAAGAAAATACAGACTTACAGAATTCCAGAGGCATATTTGTGCTCACCATAAAGGATGGATGGCTGAGACAATGGGGGGGGGGGTGTCAGTGCCTTTCACTGGGAGATGGTTCCTTTTTTAAATAAAAGTTAAGGTATGGTACTTAATTGAATTGTGGATAAGTTGGCTCCATTTTTTGGGGTCAATTTTTTGACTAAAATTTCTAGATCTATACATGAGTATATATAGTAATTTGATCTTTTCCCCCACCCATTACTTATGCAGATGTGGTTGGTGTAGAATTCCTAAATCATTAAAGCATATCTTGAATTCAGAATGTGGTTCTGTTATTGTAGGTGGAACTGTCATGTGAATTGTGTGTTTCTGTAGGTTTCTTTAAACTACTCTCAACTTTTCTCAAATTGCATTTTGAGTTCACGGGAGCTTACACAGTGGTTAGCACGTTCTCTAGGAATATGTTCTTCTTTGTCTGGCTCTGCTTCCCCCACCCTCCAAGTATCAGAACTACAAATGTTGTATTTTCTTGGATCCATCTGTTTTGGTCTTTGGAGCATATTTTTACCCTCACATACAGCTTGGCAAAGGGAGTATTACAGTTTGGATGTTTTGGAATTCATCCAAAATGATGCACTGAGCTATCTTGCCTCCTTCCCTCTCTCTTTCTTATGGCACAAATAATACTTAATGGTTAGAAGAAAATTGCCAGTTGCTGACTAAAAGCATTTATCTTATAGCTTCCCTGACATTTTTTTTTTTTTTTTGGGCTGTTCTCGCCCATGTCTTTTTGTATCCCAAAGTAGGTCAGTATCAAGAAAGGGTGGCTTCCTACTGTTTCAGCATGGTGTGCTAAATTCTCTCATTGTGCTATTGGCAGGAGATAACTTTGTTAGACTGGAATCTGAGTGCTTGAAGAAGCTGCTTTAATTAGTTCCACATTGATATAGAGGAGCACATGCTGTATGAAAACACATTTTGTTCAGATATTCATTCAAACGAAGACTGATGACTGAGAAAAGGAATATCAACCTATTTCCTCAGCTCCCTTTCTAGATAGTTTCAGCTAAACCCCTAGCAGAGTAAGGAAACACCCAAGAACATTAGGAATTGTTTACATTATAAATAGGATAGTTAATGCTTGTTTGTCTGCTTTGGGTGTTGCCTTGATATGACATGCCAATTAAAGATCCACAGAACTGAGGCTGACTCCTCCTCAATAAGAAGTTCCTACATGTGACTAATTTGTAAATAAAGTAAGAAAAGGAAAAATATTTCTAATACTTTTTAAAAACAAAGTGTTATTGTTAGTTTTGTAGCCTAATAGTAACAATAGATAGCCATGATATGAAACTTGCTAGCCAAAATTCATTGTAAATTGGCAAGATTAATTGCATTATATCCACATTCATTAAATACTGCCACACGTAAAAGTACTACATCTGGTTAAATTCCTCAATACCCAATAGAGCTTCGGAATTTGTTGTCATTTAGTGTGAGACTATTGCTTTTCTGATAGTTCTTTTGTTAAAAAATATTATTTTACTCATCTCTCTCTCTCCCTCTTAGTTTTCTCCTGTCGTTTTTTTCTGCTTTCATCTCTTTCAAATAATTAGCCCCAAGTTGGACGGAAGGTGGTATATGATCCATGGGCTTATCTGTCAGGCTTCCCTAATGGACTGTGATCCAAAAGGGGGATTCATGAAAGGGTGAGGGGCCTACATGTTCTGTCAAAGCTTTATAGTTGGCACTGCTGAAACTCTCACAAGGCAAGCTTCTTTTAAACTTGTTCAGGAGTCCAACACACCAGGCTTTGGGAGTTCCATTTATAAAAACCACCAAGAAATCTCCAGCTGTGGGTTCTTGACATATACAAAAAATAACTTCTGTGCCTCTCTGCAATGTCAGTGGTCTTATCCATTGAAGTTCCTTTTCAAGGAGTCTTGCTTTTGCATTCATATTATTCACTCTGAGTTTTCCTTGACACTGAATGTCACTATGGAAACTCATTAACTCCAGGTCTCAGCATGTATATTATCATGCCTGGCTGTGGTTTCTCAGATCAGTTTCCTTGAGAGAGCGTCACCTGCCATCCCAGAAGTAATGATACCATTATCCTTATATTTGGGGAACAGATTGGTGGGGTGCAAAGAGAGAGAATTATAAAACACATCAAACCGTGTTTTTGAAAAATTAGAAATGCAATCTAGGCAGCAATTCTGTGCACACTTCTGACTCGACACGTATAGAAATGCACTAGTAGTGATGTAAGTGTAAGAGTATTTATAATACACTTTTTTTAAAAAAAGATGTTTTTAAAGCCCCTCTGATGAATCTGCAAAAGAAATACTGCAGCAGTTTCAGAAGAAATTGTATAACTCCTTGAAGGGAGTGACTATGGGGCAAAACAGACAGCCCCAAAGGGCCGTCTTGAAGCCGCTCCTGAGAAGGCTGGATTAGGACTGCAGCAACCTCATGTCGCGGCCTCAATCCACTTTTTTGCCGGTGCAAAAAGAAGTGGCAAATTGCTGCTCCTTTGTATGCTGGCAAAAAGCTGGCTTTTCCCACCCTATGTGGCTTTATGGTGCTCCTGCGGCATGCAGCATCTAAATGCGGTGTCACCAAAGTGCTTAGAAGTCGGCCCATGTGTGCGCAACCAGGCAGCATGACGCTGGCTTTTCAGCGACTTCAGAGCATGTGGCGTTAGCTGTTCGGATGGCGGTGCAAAGAGGCAGTCTGTTTCACCCCTATGTTAGTTGCTTTGGAAACTACAGAGTGTAAGGAAGTATACCACGGTTTGTGCCATCAAGTGGGAGACCAAGGGCTGCTTGGAATTGTATCCCTTGCTTCTGAGAAAGGAAACAATAGCAAAGGGGATTTTAGCTTAGGTATAGTAGGCTTGAATGGCAGTGCATGCCCCATTTTGTTCCCCTCCATTTGCCCCCCGTGGACAGGTGAGAGACGCAGATTCCAAGTCCGTGAAAATGGAGGCACGATTGTATAAATAAATATAGATACTGTTATTGTTTATAATTTGTTATAATCTGTTATAGTTCTCCTAGAGGGTCATTACATCAGAAGCAAGATATAAATTTTCTATACAAATAACTATTCTTTCCTTCCAGGACGAATACATGAAGCTATGGTAACATCTCTAAATGAGGATAATGAAAGTGTTACAGTTGAATGGATTGAAAATGGCGATACTAAAGGAAAAGAGGTACTGATTGATCATTTCAACTGTTCAGAAGTTCTTGTATTTAAATATTTTGTTCTTAATTTTTCTACTTGAATAGGTAATGGGCATAATATTTTAAATAGTGCTGTATGGTTTTATGCTTGCAAGTTACCAAAATAAAATGTTATTTAGTGGTCATAACAATGTCATTAATAAATACATGAATTAATGCATGAACAAAAGAATATATATTTAAAATGTAGAACAAACTCTGGCTGGACATTTTCAGTTAGCCTTCTGTATCCATGGGTTTCTGGAACCAAACCCCAGTGGATGCCATGGGGCCACAGTATAGAGATTGTTTTTGCATTTGTTTCTGATCTCTTAAAGTTATTGCTAATTAGAAATATCATCTCACTTTAGGGACTTTGGCCGAAACAGATGGCCAAAAAGGGGCAGCTTGGAGCTGCCCCTTTTAGGCTGGATTGGGACCATGGCAAGTAGATGCATGGCCCCAATCCAACTTCCGCCTCAAATAGGAACATAAAAAAACCACCCCTTTGCCTCTAGAGCAGGCTTTTTGCTGGCTCCTGGGTGACTGGCATCTAAATGCCATGCCCCCAAGCTGGTGTGTAATTGTTGCAGCTGCTTTTGTCTGGCTTGGGGACATGGCGTGTCTAAATGCCGCACGCCCAATCCAGTGCGAAGCCAGCTTAACCTGGCCATCTGTTTTGGCCCATAGAAGTCCATCACAGAAATGCAGCAAAACAGATAACAGTGGCCATTACAGCAGTATCTTGTCGACATTTAATAGATTGTACTAGTTAGACAGAAATAATAAAATGTGAAGAAAATGGCATCATATCAAACATTTAAGTGACAAAATGGTTCTTTATTTGTTTAATAATTTCTCCATACTTTTGATGCTTTTAATTGTAATGCTTTTTAGTAACCCAAGGTAGAATGAGTTAAAATGCCATCATCTGCTGAAGAAAGAAAACTTACTACAACCCTAAACATGCTGATTGAAACATGTGTTTCTTTACATGCCAGAAATTTACTTTTCTACATGTTCAAAGGAAATCCTACTGAAACAAGGGGAAATTTAGTTCTAATCTTAGAGGATCTTCTTTCTTATTGTGCTATGTCTGTGTTTATTCCAACAGAGCTGCCCCTCATTCTGTGTGTCTGTGTTTTGTTAAAATATGTAGCACACTCTCCTTCACTTCAGGAACATTAGAATAAGTAAAATGTGGGCCTCCAGGTGTGCAGATCCCAGTAGTTCCAGCTGTTAGAGCCAGTGATGAGCAATTATGCAAGTTGCAGTCCAACATCATCCAGAGGATCACAGTGGCCCACCTTGATCTATGTAGCAGAATTTCCTTGTGTCACATATTTGTGAGAGAGCAGAGAGATTGAGATCACAGCAAAGACATCTTTCCAGCAAAGAAGTCTTTTATTAAGAAAATTAAAGAAAAGGCAGTACGTATATGGTTTAACTATTGAAAACTGCCTCAGAGAAGAAAGTAATAAATAAGATGGCAGCCAACCAGAGGTGGCTGCATGGTGATGTTTAATATTGTTGTGGTTTAATTCCTTTTTAACAATTATTTTTGTAAGGTCTTAATTGTACTGTGTTTTTAGACTGGAAGCTGCTTTGAGTCCCAATTTTTGGGGGAAAGGAGGGTACTGCTGCTACTGCCACTGTCACTGCTACTACTAATAATGTTTAGGTGTTCAGGAAAATATACCCTAAAGGCCCCAAGCACCATCTGATTTTTTAAACTAAGCAGGGTCAGCCCTGGTTAGTATTTAGATGGGAAACCACCAACCAATATCAGGTGCTATAGGCTATATTTCAGAAGAAGGAATGACAAACCACTTCTGAATACTCCTGGCATAAGAAAATCCTATGAAATTCACGGGCTTGCCAATTCGCCTGTTTTAACTATTTAAATCTGCATTATTATTGTTTTGTTTATGGTGGAGGGATAGGGGATTATGTATTGTGGGTTTGTTTTTATTATGTATTTTATTGTATTAATTGTGTTACTGTAACCCGCCTCGAGGGAGGCGGAATATAAATACATTATTATTATTAAGTCAGCAGGTGGCTAGAAAGCACGCGCGTGCACACACAGAAGTAAAAGCTACAAAGATGATGAGAGGAGGAAGAAATAGAAAGTTACATCTTTTCTTCCTTAAGTTCTGTCCAAGGACAAAGGCAGGGAAGTGACTATCCTTAGGGTGTATCCATAGAAGAGTAAGAAAGAGCATGCTTTATTCAGCCATAGCATTTTACCTGGGAAGGATTGGTAGGTGGGGCAAGGGGAAGACTGTGCTTAATAAGTCCAAGACTTTGCAGGACACTATGTAGAGGGTTGTGGCAGTTCTGTTCAGTAGGGGATGTTGGCAGGAACTGTAACTGCATTTTGTCTTGCTAGTTGACATTTCAAAATGACCTGGAGACCTTTGAGTTGATGTGATAGTATTGAAACACCAAATGTGGGTGAACTGGTACTTACTAGCAGCAAAACCATCAGACATGTTTGTTTAAAAGAAGAATATAGAACATACTTCATGTTGCCAAAAACAATCTGTTTTTCTTATATACAGATTGACTTGGAGAGTATATTTTCACTTAACCCAGACCTTGCTCCTGAAGATGATGATCCCAGCCCAGAAACCCCACCACCTCCAACACCTTCTGCTAAAGTAAACAAAATTGTGAAGGTTGGTGAAACATAATGTAATTTGATTGAGTTCGCCATTGTTCAGTTGGCAGATGTTATTTGACATTTTTAAAAAATAAGGTTTAACAGTTTTCTAATTTTTTGAGCAATACATATAAACAATACAGTAAACAAATTCTTTATTTTCCTTTATCAGTGCAACAAAGCATTTGACGTGAGTGAAGTGGGAAATTGTAATCCCTTATAAACTTTGGTTATAGAAAGTAATTTATTACAAATGATTAATTATCAGAAGGGGAAAGCAATGCTTTGATTTAGGGTATCCTTTCCCCCAGATTTATCATCTTTATTGAGGCAAGGAACATATTTCTCTCTGCGCAGAGAGTATTACCAGGAGGTTCGATGTATTCTGTAGTAAATTACATCTATGGACTAAACTACATGCACTGCTAAATGTGTTGGTTTAATTTGCACCATTGTTTTAAAAAAGGCAAATACATTGAACATTTTTTACATTGAACCTCATTTGCCATTTTGGTACACATTTCCCAGTTTGAATAGATCCTTGTTGTTGTTGTTGTTATTATTATTCTTATCATCATCACCATTTATTTATATAGTGCCATCACTGTACATGGCATTTTACAAGTGAAAGAGCAACATAACAAGCAAAGTAAATAGGTCCTTAGAAGTAGTATTTTAGACGTATATTGCTTGAAGTAGAGTAAGGGGACTTTATGAAATTATGCATTATGATGACTGGTTCCTCCTCCTTATCTACTAAAGATAATCTTCATACTCCTTTTTCTGTCTGAAAAAAGGACAGCAGATAAGAAATTATAGCATGTCTGTCTTTCTCTAGAATCGAAGAACTGTGGCTCCTTCTAAAGTTGAAGCCCCTTCCAGAGACAACAGAGGTAAGTCTGTCAGTTGGTTTATTTTCAGCGTAGCAGACAAAAATAAGGTGCTATAAATTCCAGTTAAGCTATCCTGTTCTAACAACAAAACCTTGTACCTTTTTTCCCACTGTAAGAACACAGCCCAATATTATTGTTTTTTTTGCACTGCACTCAATCAGGTAAGATAACCAGCAGTTCAATTGGAGTTACTAGTTCTTGATTTTTTGCTGTATGTAGACTGCTGTGAGAATAAGGTCCTTTCTTCTTTGTCTCTTGTGTAGTCTCACAATTGAATTCTGTGTCTCTATAGTGAATAGTTGGAACAATATAGAGTTCTTGGGAGAGAGGAAGCATGTCTGCCCCTTCCAGCTACCAGAGGAACAGCAGCAAGGCATGGGACAAATGATTTCCTGCTCAGTTATCTCTTGATACCACAGTAGCAGCTTTGTTGAGAATTTGCTCTTTTATTTTTTTTTCTCTGAATAAAATGGGAAAAAGTGAGGGGGAGGGGAGGAATTTAGCATCACCTTTAAAACTGATTTATATTTCAGCATGAGCTTTTCTGACTATCATTCCACTTCTTGAGATACAGTGGCAGAATGATAGTAAAGCCTCAGGTTGTTAAGCATATTTATATAGTTGTGGGAATGGGATAGGATATAATAGAAGCCAGAAAGATGCAAATTGTGACCCTCTCCCTAAATCTTCAAAGGGCTGTGTGAAGTGATACAGGTCTTTCAGACCTTTAAAGTGGTCAGTTACTATTGACATATGAAAGCAATAAGTCTGTTTACCAAAAGTCAGTTCCTTTAAGATCAAAAACTTCTCCGAGGAGATTGTAATATGTACAGTTATGAGGACTAGTGTAATTACATGGAATGTGCCATGGAACCATTTTATTGTTCCTTTTTCTGCTAATGGATTGAAATCTTTGACTATTTAGCTGTTCTTCTTTCCAATTTTATTTTGAAATTTCTTTGTTTGAACTGCTACCTGTAAATCCCTTATTGTATATCTGGGAAGATTGAAATGTTCTGCCACAGTTTTTTGGGCACTGCCATTTGTAATGTTAGATTTGTGTCCACTTACCTTCTTGTATAGAGGCTGTCCTGTTCATCCAATATTAGGTGCTGAGGGTCATCGCTGATATACAGTGATGTGTACTGTATTATATTGGAAGATGAATATGTAAATGTACTTCTGACATTCTGTAATATTGCTCCCAGGGTAGATGTGGACTGATTTTGCATCTGGGTTTGTTGCAGGATCTTATCTCTGTATTATCATCCATGTTCTGTATCTTGTTGTAAGTGAGAGGTTAAGATTTGGAAGTTGTCTGTAGGACAGTAAAGGTCTGCCTCACAGAGCTTATGAGAAGACTGTATAGTCTCTCCTGCATTTTTGCGGGGATCCATTCCGGACCCCCCATGAAAACAAAAAATTGCAAGTATTCAAGCTCCATTAGCTTGAAAGGCCGCATGCTCCCACGCACGGCCATGTGCATGCACCCTGGGAGCACGTGTAATTTCGTCCCTTGGAGCTTGCAGTTCACGAAAGATCGAGGGACGCGAATGGCAAGACTGCGAACACCAAGGGACAAGTGTATTATTTTCCATAACTGCTTGTAACTTGTTGATAATGCCTTTGAGTGATCTCAGTTGGGGTCTGTAGGTGACAACTACGGGTTTTCTGTTTTTGGTCCGTCTTGTAATCCCTCCATATTTGCGGATTTGTAATCCCTCCATATTTGCGGATTTGATATTTGCAGATTTGATTATTCATGGATTTCATTAATATGTTCTCTCTAGGACTGTCTAGGTCCTCCAGTGCAACTCTGTGGTCAACTTTAACTAAAAGTTGCACTGAAAGACCATTTGTAGCTAATCCAGTACCATTCTATGGTCAGTGTATGTTGGACATTGACCACAGAGTTGCACTGGAGGACCTAGAGATTCCTAGAGAGGTGTCCTCTCAGGTAAAAGTGTTTTTGTTATTTGCGGTTTTTCCATATTAATGGGGGTCTTGGTCCCCTAACCCTAGCGAAAATGGAGGGACAACTATAGTTTGTTTCTGGGTAGCAGTCTTGTTGTTTGAGAAATGTCTACTGCAAATCCAAGAGTTTTGAGTCTGTGTTGTGGGTCTGTGCAGATGTGTTTATTTTGAAGGGCTTGGCTGTAAGCAATAGATTTGGTAGTGTGTTCTGGGCAGAAGCAGGAAGCATGTAAGTGGGTGTAGCTATCAGTGTGTTTTTAATATAGCATATAGCTTAGAAGACAACAGTGCTGTCAAGAAAGTGAATCTTGACATCATTTTCACAAAAAGTGAAAGTGAATCTGCTCCAGGCTCAAGTTACAGGTGAGGTGGAAGTTGTTGAAATCCTGGTGAAATATCTCAAGTGATTCCTTTCCACGAGTCCAAATGATAAAGATGTTATTGATGAATCTCAGCTAGAAGAAAGGTTTCTGTTTGCATGTGATGAATAAGCATTGTTCCAGGTCAGCCTTGGTGATGTTCACATACTGTGGTTCCCTGAAGGTGCCCATAGCAGTACCACTGAGTGACTTTTTTCTCTGAATTTTTGCCCGTAGCTTCAGAATCTTGTGTTATTTTGCTTTTAAATCAAATGAAGCATAAATTTCGTGTTAATTTAATGGTGAGGTTTTTTATTTGTTTTGTTCTGTTTTAACTGATTGCCACATATCTATAATGCAATGATTCACATATTGAGAAGGTTTATGTTCATAAGAGAAAGTTCACTAATTAAGATAGACATAATTTTCTTACTTTTTAAAGCTACTCTGATAGGAATTGAATGGGCCAAACTGCTTGTTGTCATGTTTCATTGCTTGTCCCTGGTAGATTTCTACTCTGGCTCTCTGCAGCTATCTTGGTTGAACTCTTGGATGTCTTGGTTTTCTAAAAAAAATTTCATCCTAACTTTCCTTTGATATCCTTTATTAGCCCATCTTCAAAATTCAAGAAAACAATTGAAGATTGTATTTATCTCAAAGTAATGGATGGATAGGAGTTTAGCTCTCTGGCTAAATCTGGGTGGGAAAAATGTGGGCTGCATGCAAGCTCCCAATCTTCTTTATCTCAACCCCAAGTCACCCAAACTGCTGCAAAATCTCTGAAAAATGTATTGGTTTGTTTTGAACCACAAAATGCAAAGAAAGATGGAAAGGAGACATTTTTTAACTTATAACTGAAATTGGAATGCCATTTCTGGTCATTCAGAATGTGCTAGTGCAGCACACCAATTTGAAAAATGGTCATCAGAACTGTTTCCCACACCATGTTCTAGATGTACATGCCATAGCCCCTATATCACATCATCAAGTGTGTTTGGAATCTATGGATTCTTTGCTTCACCTCAGATGGTTTAAAGCTGTCAAAAACTGTTCCCACATTGGTACTGATACTCTGTTTTCCTCTGCTATATGTCTTGCATTGCAGCATAAAAATTAGGCTGCCCACTTATCTTGGACAGGCATTTCAAGCTAGATTCTCTTGCGACAGTGGGAAGAAAGATGATACCTTACTCCATTAAGGCTTTGCCACAATGATAGAGGATTCATGTTTGTTTTCAAGGGGGGGGGGGGAAGCATCGTACAATGAAGAACAGAACCACTTGCAATATCTTTTCCCTTAATCTCTGCAGAGACAGATAAACAATTCTGAAGGTATGTCAGCATCATTCTGTTCAATTGCTTTATTTGAGAGGACTATTATATTCCAACTCTAAGGTAATTTTGGGTTCTTGGGTGAATAATCTGTATTCCTTCTACATCTTTGGTTTTGCTGTCTTCACAACCAGCTTCAGCTTGGATGTTTGTCTCAGCTTCAAAACTGCTTGTCTCATTTTCTCCTGATAAATAATAGCTTTTGGTGACCAATGTAGGGACATATGACACTTCATATGTCAGCCCCCACTTAGCACATGTTACCACCAATCTGTGCTTGCCTCATGCTCCATATGCTAGTTTTGGTGCAATTCTTCACATTATGTGCACTTAGTATCATATCCTACATGCTCACTTCAGTGTCTGCTCTTCTTCAGACTGAGTCAGATATTAACTCCCAACAGATTCATGATAGCACTTGGGAGCACTTACCAAATCATTCCATGTGAGATGGTAAAATATGCATTGTCCTTAGTACTCAAAGCAAATTATATATATATGGATTGCCTGCTGAAGTACATATTGCTCAGTGCAAATGACATGTATGGCATAGTGTCTTGAACATAAAATTCAAAGCCAATATGTCCACTTAAGGGCTCTGTACTCGCAACGTCTCTCTTCTGAATTCTATTTTTCTTCTTTATATTCTCAATATTGATGCAAGTAGCCAAGAATTTTTATTGCATACCCTTACCATTCAATACTTCTGGATTAGATAATATGCACAATATATCTGAGGAAAGTTTCTATTTTTTGTTTATATACATTAATCCAAATTTCTTGCTGGCAAACACAGGGAAAAACATCTCAAATTATCATTTATTGATAAAGATGGTAGAAAACCTTCTGTGGTAGTATTCTGTTGTTCACTTGCCCTTCCCCATATGAAACTACCAAGTTTGTAATGGTAAAATCATCAGTATTTTCCTTGGACTGTTTATCATTATTCTCCTTCAGTATATACCCTGTTCTGCTTTTATGTAGTGTCAATATCTTTGTTCATTCCCCAAAGGTTTGGATGCTGTCTCTTACTGACATTTTGCTGTCAGTTTTCAGTGGATCTTTAAGAGGTCCATTCCCACATAGGTTGTTCTATAGCATCACAGCCTCTTCTGTTTTGGCTTTGGAGATCATAATTCAATACTAAGTTCTTTTGTATGATGCCGGGAGTCTTAATAAGAAGAAACCATTTGAGTTTTTATCCTTATATGACAGAGTTGGTCCTTCCTAACTGTTAAGATCTGTTCATTTTTTTCAGTGGTTCTTAACCTTAGGTCTTCTGGAGATTTTAGACTTCAACTTGCAGGAGGCATAGTCAATGGCCAATAATTCTGGGATCTGAAGTCCAAAATATTAGGAGGCCCAAAGGCTGAGATCCATTGCTGTACTTAGTGTTATAATTTTTAAACTTTGACCAGTGTGGCATAGTGGTTTGAGTGTTAGACTACGACTCTGGAGACCAGAGTTTGATTCCCGGCCATGGCCATGGAAACCCACTGGGTGACCTTGGGTAAGTCACACACACATTCTCAGCCTCAGAGGATGGCAATGGCAAACCTCCATTGAACAAATCTTCCCAAGAAATCCCCATGATAGGTTCACTTTAAGGTTGCCATAAGTCGGAAATTACTTGAAGGCGCATAACAACTACATATGGAATTAGAATCATAGAGTTGGAAGAGACCACCAGGGCCATCCAGTCCAGCCCCCTGCCATGCAAGAACTCCCAATCAAAGCATCCTCGACAGATGGCCATCCAGCCTCTGTTTAAAAACCTCCAGGGAACGAGACTCCAGGGAACGACACACTACACTGAGGGAGTGTGTTCCACTGTCGAACAGCCCTTACTGTCAGGAAATTCCTCCTAATGTTCAGGTGGAATCTCTTTTTCTGCAGTTTGCATTTATTGTTCCGCATTCTAGTCTCCGGAGCAGCAGAAAACAAGCTTGCTCCCTCCTCAATATGACATCCCTTCGAATATTTAAATAGGGCTATCATATCACCTCTTAACCTTATCTTCTCCAGGCTAAACATACCCAGCTCCCTGAGTCTTTTCTCATAGGGCATGGTTTCCAGACCATTCACCATCTTAGTTGCCCTCTTTTGGTCACACTCCAGTTTCTCAGTGTCCTTTTTGAATTGTGGTGCCCAGAACTGGACACAATATTCCAGGTGGGGTCTGACCATAGCAGAATACAGTGGCACTATTACTTCCCTTGATCTAGACACTATACTTCTGTTGATTCAGCCTAAAATTGCATTGGCTTTTTTAGCTGCCGCATCGCACTGTTGATTCATGTTCAACCTATGGTCTACTTGGACTCCTAGATCCCTTTCACGTGTAATCTTGTTCAGTCAGGTGTCCCCCATCCTATATCTGTGCATTTCATTTTTCTGCCCTAAGTGCAGTACTTTACATTTCTCCATGTTGAATTTCATTTTGTTAGCTTTGGCCCAGTTTTCTGGTCTATTCAGAAAAGATCCAGAAAGTGCTCACCTCAGCTAGAATAGCAGATGTTGAGGCTGCTCCCCTGTTTAGTGAGAAGGACACCTGTGCCTCTTTCTAGTTGAGATCTCTAGAGCTTCAGAGGATGCTCTGTGTGTATATATATCCAGTTCTGTGGCTGCCTATGTAGCCACTTGAATAACATCACTTATGCATCAGCAACATTCATTTTAATTTCCTTGAGTTATGTGTCCACCTTACTTGCAGGCTGATAGTTTGGGTAGGTTGACACAGACTGCAAATCAGCCTGCAAATAAGATGGACACATAACTCAATGAAATGAAAATGAATGTTGCTTATGTGTAAGTGATATTAGTCAAAAATGTGTGCCTAAGAAAACCAAACCTTGATAATCTTAGAGGGGTCAGAAGGTGGGATCTGGCCTGGGTTGCATATCCTTGTGTAGTCTATGGCTTGCTCCCAGACTCTTTCACTGCTCTGTCACATCTACCAGAGGGTGTAGTTAAATGTTCCTTTACTTAGCACCTGTGGTAGATCAGCTCCTGTATCAGTATAAATGCTTGTATAAGAATAGGGTGTAGGACTCCTACTGTACTCTGTTTGCATCTGTAATACCAGTGTTGATATGCAGATAATGGGGCATAACTACTGCATTAGAGGTGCTCATGGAACATGTGAATAAACTCTCTTGTAACCAACCTGCGTCTCTTGTTACTGCTCAACCAATTGTTTTATTCTGTTGCAACTTGTTTAGATCACATGAAACTGTCAGAGAAGGAGACTTATGTAGTAAAATAATTTTCCTAGCCTTGAGACAAATGTTGTAAGTGTCATGATGCACCATATTCATACTATATTGAAATATCAATATCAGGTTTCTTATACAAAAGAATTGATGTATGCTTAATATATATGTAATTTTGATACAGTTTATTTCATAGCATGGTCTCTTAATCAAATCATTTTATCTCCAGTAACTGTTTTTACAGTTTCTCTCTGCCAGATTTATGCCTTATTATGATAATTAGGAAATAATTGTATTGAAAAATAAAATTAATTTCTTCTTTTCCAGTTAGGCTAAGTGTCATAGTAATGTTTTATTTTTGTTTTTGCAGTGATTGGTTCTGCACGTGCACGGCCTACTCAACTTCCTGAACAGTCTTCCTCTACACAACAGAATGGTAGTGTTTCAGATATATCTCCAGTTCAAGCTGCAAAAAAGGAATTTGGACCCCCTTGTATGTAAATCATGTATCAAGGATTCATTCATTTTAGGCATTACATGTACACTCTCTTGGACAGTTATATAATTCATAATTAGTGACGTCTGTATAAGTGTTATGTCTCTTTCAAGAAATCACAGTGTGATTGTTCTTCCATAGTGTTGTTGGTAACAAAAATGGTTAAAATTTCAGTTTTTCTAAAATCCTGGACTAAGATAGAAAGCTGATCAGACCATTTATTATGTTGAACAAAGAGAATAACATGTTAAAGTCAGTGCTTGTTCTATATTGTCACTTTTCACTGTCCATATCCCTTAAAGTGGAGGGGAGTGATGCAGGAGAGCAAGAAATCTACTAAGGCAATAGAAAGCCTTGACACTGTCAGCCAGTTTTGCATGGTGCAGGGCAAAGATCTAGCTTTCTAATAGCACTTTCAAAATGATTACTCAGTTTGCATATTTAGAGAACTTTAATGGGTGGAAGACAGGCTAGGCCAACTATAATGTGGATTGATATGTCCATTTCTGTCAGTATGATAAGAGGCAGGTGTAGCCCCCAAGCTTGGATTAATTGATTCTGAGATTTGTAGTTTTGTGAGATATTTAACCTTCTCTCTCAGGGAGCTCTGGTGCCACAGCAAGCTACAAACCCCAGGATTCCATAGGATGGAGCCATGACAGTTAAAGTGGTGTCAAATTGCATTAATTTTGTAGTATGACAGCAGCCTCAGACTTACTAAGTCTGTCTAGGTCCAGCATCTGCCTGTAGCCAATGGCAAAATGTTTCCCCATGAATTCATCTGGGCTAGTTGATTTATACTGGTAGTTTAGCAAAAATCAGTATAGGTAAGCAGTAACCAGAGCATTAGTGCTCAGTCATGCTGACAACTTATTACTGAGTACTCTGGTTTCACTCCCATTCTGCTATGGCAACATACAGCTCCATGTAAGTGAGGGCCCTGGGCTATTCTGTTTAGGCTGTATTATTTTAAACATTAGTTAACATAAAGAATGATCTGTTCTGCTGATCATTTTTAAAAAATGAAATATAATTCACAATAAATTAAAATATTATTTTTCTTTAAGCACGTAGAAAATCAAATTGTGTGAAAGAAGTTGAAAAATTGCAAGAAAAGCGTGAGAAACGAAGATTACAGCAGCAGGAACTTAGAGAGAAACGAGCTCAGGTTTGTGTTTCTTCATTTATTTTTTGGGGGGTATTTTCATGGCAATTTATTTCAACTACTTTTGAATTTTTTTGACTTGCTGGACACTAATACTTCTTAACAGGTTGTGGATAAAATACTGTGTTTTTGCTATTAAGAAATGCTATTTGGAAATGAGATATAAGAAGAGTTATTTTAAGTAACTCTGCAGTATTTCAAGGGAGTTGCATAGGAAGTAAGTACACTGCTGCAATCTTTAGTGGGGGGGAAATGCTAATTTGTGAAAAATCCTTCTATATTAATGAGTCCTGTCATAAAGCAGAAGCTTTGGAAGGACCAGTAGCATAATCTTGTCAGCAGGCTGGCATGTTAATTCTGGAGCCTAAATGTGAGACTTCTAGTCTCCAGTTGACATTAAGAAACAATATTGGCACTCAAACAACTTGATGCTGTGTTTAAGCAGTTAAAATGTATAAGGATTTTTCTTTCCTTAGGAGTCAAGAATTAGCATGGGATATACAGTATAGGTTTTTTGTCTTTGAAAAGAGCTTAAGACATATGTTGTACTTTATGCAGATGGGGCCATCTGCAACAGTGGACCTTTTCACAGACTTGTCAAGAATAGCTATGTGGAAGCACCTCAGTATTGAAGCCAATACCTGTCTGTGTTAAACTTGACATCCAGTGTGTTTCCTAATGGTTTGTTCATTTACTAACGCATCACTGTTTCCAATGAGATTTTAATTTCCATACAATCAGATGTAACCTGTGTATGAAAGACTTGAAAATGTCTGTGTTCTAAGAAACATGCATCTTATAAATTCAAATATTGTAGTTTTTCAGGGTAACAGAAGAAATACAGAATATTCAACTAACCAATCATTGCCCAATCTATTTTACTAGGTTTCACTTTATATTTAATTGACAACAAGGGTCTGGGGAAAAGGGAAGGGAGTAAATTATGTATGTTAAAATTAGAATATCAGCAAATATGTTTTTGGGGGAATGTCAACATATTGCAAGAGTTTTTGGAAGACTTCGTTCAAATCTCTGCTTCCTGAGAAGCTGTGGGCAGATCACTGGCTTCTTTCAGATGCTTACTTGATTTGAAGATCTAGCTCTGTGAAACAGAATCTGGTAGTCATTCATACATACTACAGCTGCCATAAGTGTAATGTGTGGAGCAGGCATTTTACATAGAAGTTTATGTCTGTACAGAGGGCTGAATTATGATGTGGTCCCTCCTCACTTTTGGGGATGTATGTTGTGCATCTTTGTGAAGTATTCACAGTCCATGTTAAAAAGGAAGGGCTTTTATTGGTCACTAGCTTTTCCTCTCATATTCTTCTCCAATCTAGCAGTTACCTAGTGGCCTCTGATCTGTTTGGAGAGCCGATGTGGTATAGTGGTTTGAATGTTGGACTATGACTCTGGAATACGATTCCCAGCTCAGTCATGATATTGACTGGATGACCTTAATAATAATAATAAAATTTATGTATATACCGCCCTTCTTAGAATCAGGGCGGTGTACAGCAAAAGGCATACAACAATATAATAATACAAACATAATTTAAAAACAGCACAGAACAATAAAAACAATAAAATTCGTGCCAGCTTGACAATGCTGACGGATGGGGGGGAGGGGAGAGCATTCTGGGGCGAAATAGTCAGGGGTAGGCCTGCTCGAAGAAATAGGTTTTCAGCCCCTTCTTAAATTGGGCTAGGGAGGTGGCTAAGCGGAGCTCAAGGGGCAGCGAGTTCCAGAAGTTGGGGGCCGAGATAGTGAAGGCCCTCCTAGAGGCGGAAGCTAATCTAGCCTTTGGAACTCTTAGAAGTTGCTGCCCAGATGATCTGAGTGTGCGGGGCGGATTATATGGAGAGAGGCGGTCCTCCAGATACCCTGGGCCCAAGCCATTTAGGGCTTTATAGGTAATAACCAACACCTTGTACTGCGCCCGGAAGCGAATAGGCAGCCAGTGAAGATCTTTAAGCACTGGTGTTATATGACTGGCCCTGGATGTACCAGTGACCAGTCGGGCTGCCATATTCTGCACTAATTGCAGCTTCTGAGTATAGTACAAGGGTTGCCCCATGTAGAGTGCGTTTCAGAAATCCAGTCTAGAGGTTACCAGAGCATGTACCACCGTTTCAAGGTCCCTCTGGGCCAGGTAGGGACGCAGCTGGCGTATCAGCCGAAGCTGATCACAGGTGCTCCTGATTGTCGCATCCACCTGAGATGTAAGGTGCAGCGATGAGTCAAGGAGCAACCCCAGACTGTGTATCGAGTCCTTCACGGGAAGCGTGATCCCGTTCAGGACAGGTGGAGCCACAGCCATCCCTGGACCGGGGGAACCTATCACGAGTACTTCCGTTTTCTCTGGATTCAGGCTGAGTCTATTTTGCCTCATCCAGCCCATTACCGACTCCAGACAGGCCACGAGAGGAGAGATGCCATCCCTGGTCACTTGGACAAGTCACATGCTCTCAGCCTTAGGGAAAGGCAATGACTAACCTCTTTTGAATAAATCTTGCCAAGAAAACCCCATGGATCACCATAAGTTGGAAACAAAGGCACACAACACACACACGCGCACACACACACACACACACATGCACACACATACACCCTGATCTGGTTGTGCTATTGGTGAATGCTAGATTGGTTCACAGCAAGACTACACTTGGTCATGATTATGTATGACGGGTATTACCAGAGCTGGGTGGAATAGAGTTGGGCCAGTTTTGCTCATCTGGGAACTTTGTATAGCACCACACCAAACTGGAGGGAGGGTGGAGTGCTGCCCTGATCCATTGAAGCTTTGTATTGGTTGTGTTGTGGATGTCCTTTCATTTATCAGGGCTTTCTCCCCAACTGATGGCCGTTGGTAGAGAAGCTTCTAGAGGGTGCTGAGGGGATGTTGGGAGAGAGAAGGCCAAGGCCTCCGCCTGTGGCCCTGTCTCTTAGTCAGGAAGTCAGGTTTGGGAATATGTTTGGCTGATATAATTATAATTTTGTAATTGATACTTTAAGTTTGTGCTTGGAGGACCAGTTGTTCTCCATGGTTGTTTTGTTCTTTAATGTTCTTTACTTAGAATAAACTTTCTTCCTTAAGTACTGCCTCTTTACACTCCTTTTCGTGACCTTAACTCAGCCCTGGTGGCACATTGGTTAAATGCCTGTACTGCAGCCACTCACTCACAAACCACAAGGTTGTGAGTTCAATACCAGCCAGGGGCTCAGGTTCGACTCAGGCTTGCATCCGTCAGAGGTAGCTAAAATGAATGTCCAACTTGCTAGCAGCAGTTAGCTTTCACATTGTAAACGATTTAGGGAGTGCTGAAGTGCACTAATAAGTGGTTTAGAAATGTTCTTACTATTTTTTTTGGGGGGGGGGGGGGGTTTCCAGGCTATGTGGCCATGTTCTAGAAGAGTTTGTTCCTGACATTTCACCAGCATCTGTGGCTGGCATCTTCAGAGAATGCTGGCATGGATATATTGGGAGGGTCACACAGAGTATGTGTGTATATATATAGGTGTGTGTGTGTGTGTCCCCAACTCTATTTCATGCCAGCATTCTCTGAAGATGCCAGCCACAGATGCTGGCAAAAAGTCATGAATAAACTCTTCTAGAACATGGCCATATAGCCCCCAAAAGCCCCCCAAAACTATGGATGTTGGCCATGAAAGCCTTTGACTTCACATTGTACTTGCTGTTGCTATATAGTGCCTCACTGTTTGTCAGTTACCAGTAGCAGTCCCAGCAATGTCCCAGGGGGTAACTGGTTAGTCATTGGGTGGTGGCAGCAAGTATTTTGGGATTAAAGGTGGTCTCAGGGGGTCCCATCCAGCTCAACAGGAGTGGAGTGGGACCATAGAGAACCTTCCCATGGTGGCAATGGGTTCCTCTGCTTCTCTCTTACTTCCTGGGAGGGAATTAAAGACAGGTTTGATTGCAAAGAACAACCTTCACAGGTTGCTAGGAAATCCCACCACCCTGGGAGTGGAATAAGGTCTTGTAATATGTGTTTACATAAAAGGACAGTTTAGAGGTGCTATAGCTGTTTGCCTTGGAGTCTGATGGTGTCAGGTGTAGTTTTGGAACACTTTAGATTTTTGGTTCTGAAGGACACCACTATGCATGCTTTGTCTTCTTTGATAAGACTGGTTTAGGTCTTCTTGGCTGCTATGACAACCAAGGGATTATCTCAGTTTGTCAGTGGCCTGATGCATAGGCCATATTGTCAATCTAGGCTTTCCTTGAGGCTTGAAAAAGGTGGTTGGAAGAGTGTGTGTGTGTGTGTGTGTGTGTGTGAAAGTCATACTATGTTTACACCACTTTCTTGTGAGGTGAAGGAGGTTCAATTAGAATAATCTGTCCCTCGAGATGATTTAGGGAATCTGAAGGATGTCTGATTGCTCTAGTAGATTTTCCAGTAGCTGAACTTTGGAATGGTGTGGCATGAAGAGCCATACATGCAGTTGCTTCACTGTGGAGTTCAAATTCCCCTCCAGGTTACTGGGAAGCTTTGAACAATGAAAGAGATTAAGTGATTGAAGTATTGATGTTGTCAAACTTGTAACAGAAATGATGAAACAAACACATAATTGCACTTACTGCCTGATGGTGAAAGCAGGAAAGATGGTTTACTTTGCTGCCTCCTTTGCTTTGTTGAGTAGTCATCCACTTGAGCTTTCCTGCATGGTATGGAGTTTATTTTCATTTATCCCAATGAACCCAATACAGTATTGAAATCCTTGGAGGCGCACTATGATGTTTGCCAAATGCTTTGAGATTAAAAATTCTCCCCTTAGCATTGATTTCAGTGGTGCTATTCAGTTTGTTGAGGTGTTTGATACAATGTCAAGTCGTCCTTTGTGGAACTGAATCTAATCTCTGGAACTTGATAATATTTAGAAGATGCCAACATCTCTGTGAACCTCTACCTGTTTCCCATGACCCATCATGGTTCCATCAAACTAGTCATGAGTGGATCAGTAGAAGGGACATAGCCAGGATTTAGGGAAAGGTGTGTCTGTCCAGACTAAGTTCCACCATTTTGAGAGGCTAAGAGGCCCCCCTCCCCGACACAGAAAGAGGGTTGAGCATTTACCTCAAGAAGGGGAAAGAGGAAGAGAGGGGGCTGCTCCACTTCAGTGCCATTGCCAAGGGCTCCCCAGCTTCATTCAGGGGAAAGGAGAGGCAGGAGAGTCATCTTTTGTGGGGAAGGGAAAATAAAGCAAACTGGGACAGGGAAGTTTTTGAGTCAGCAGAGAAGTTTGCCCTTGGAGTGAAGGGAAGGGGAGGAAAAAGAGAAAAGAGGACTTGCTTCCTGGCTTCCTCCTCTCAGGGGTCCCGCTACCCTTGCGCCTTCCCCAAGCCCTGCTCAGGGAGCTGTGGCTGAGTGTTGCCAACAAGCTTCAAAGATATTCCCCGGAATGTTTTACAAAAAACATTACAGCAGCAGCAATAATAATAACCACAAAGTTAATGTGACTGCTTATATCAAGAGCCATAATAATAATGATAATAATAATAAATAACCCAAAGCTGCTTTGGGTCCCAATTTGAAGAGAAAAGTGGGATACAAAAATCACCACCACCAATTATTATTATTATTGTTGTATTTCTCCCTAGGTTGGAGCCTGCTTACTAGAAAAACCTGCCCCCCTTCAGTCTTTAAGTGACCCTCTTTCCCCCAGTCCTGCCTTGCAAAAGGGTGTGTGTGCTCTTTTTCCATCATCCCCCCCCCCCCCCCAAAAAAACCCCTGCAAAATGTTTGCAACCTGTTTGGTCTCTTCTCTGCGCGTTTGCCCTGCAGCCATCCTCCCCCATTCCTGGCTTTGGAGGCATCACCCAGCGAGGACTGAGAAAGGGAGAGGGAATGATGTTACCTGTCCTCCCTCCTGACCATCCCTCCCTCAAAAAAGGCACCAATTCTGGGGAGGGAGGGCTCCCTTTATCCTCCCCCAGAAGGAGGGAAAATGTAGACATGACTTATCCCTCCTGCCTTCAGAGTTGACTGCACAGGAAGGGTGGGTTGGTACGGGGTGGAAGGAAAGAGTCCCTTCCTTCCTTCTCCTTCCTTCTTTCCTTCCGTTTCCTTCTTCCACTTCCTTCTTTCCTTCCTTTTCCTTCCTTCCTCCCTTTCTCTTTCTTCCTTCCTTTCTTTAGTTTTTCCTTCCTTCCTTTCTCCCTCCCTCCCTCCCTCCCTCCCTTCCTTTCTATTGTTCTTCCTTCCTGTCTTCCTTCCCCCCTTCTTCTTCTTCCTCCTCCTTCTCCTCCTCTCCTTCCGCAGGAACGGAGACTTTTTTCTGCCAAAAGCGTGGAGGAGGAGGAGCGGAAGGAGACATGGAAAGAGTAAGAAAGAAAGGGAAAGAAGTCGCAGGGAGGGAAGCCCTGCCCACTCCCCCTCCCTCTCTCTCTGAGCACGCTCCCGACGGGAAGAGGAAGGAGTGTGAATGCACCTGCGCCCCAAGGGGTGGTCTGGACCCCCAGAACCTCCCCTTGGCTACATCCCTGGGGATTGACCAGATTAAACAGAGGAGGCATAAATACATACAGTGGACCCTTGTAATATGCTTGGGGTTTGGTTCCAAGATCCCCCTTGGATAACAAATCCGTGGATGCTCAAGTCCTATTAAATATAATGATATAGCAAAATGGTGTCCCTTATAAAAATGGAAAATCAAGGTTTGATCATTGAAATTTATACTTTTTTTTGAACATTTTCAAACCATGGATGCTTGAATCCATGTATAAAAAAATCTGTGTATAAGAAAGGCTGACTGTAATTCCATGATGGTTTGTTTGCTCTTGTTTTGAAAGAAGTGATGATGAACTAGTATAGCAAATGGTGGGAATATTGTAAGTATAGTTTATCTGGATATCAAGCAAAATATTTGATAAAGTCCCCCATGATATTGATTAAATATGGAATAGATGGAAGAACTGAAGAACATAATCGATTGGAAAATTTTGTTCACAGAGTCAACATCGATGGCTGCACTTCAGACTGGAGGGAAGTCTAGAGAGAATGTAAGGTTATGTCTTGTCACTGACATTCTTCAACATTATTATCAGTGACTTAGATGATGAGGAAGACGAATCCAGTTTGTAGATAATACAAAACCAGGTGGACTAGCTAACACTTGGAAGACAGGAGCAGCACTTGGAAGCACTTTGAAATTAATAGAATGAAATTCAACAGAGATACATGCAAAATTATACATTTAGGCCACAAAAATCAAATATACAGGCATAGGATGCAGGGGATACTTGGCTTAGCGGTACAGTGGACCCTTGCCTTATGTGGGGGATCTGTTCCGGGCACCCCCCCCCCCCCCCAAAGGCAAATTTTCCCCTGCTCCAGCCCCATTCATTTGATTTTTTTTAAAAAAAATCTGATTTAGTCTGAATTCAAGCCTTATTTGGAAACAGAATTGTTCCAAA
Source organism: Sceloporus undulatus (assembly GCF_019175285.1). Classification (NCBI taxonomy): domain Eukaryota; kingdom Metazoa; phylum Chordata; class Lepidosauria; order Squamata; family Phrynosomatidae; genus Sceloporus; species Sceloporus undulatus. The sequence continues at coordinate 296,988,093 of NC_056523.1, read as the reverse complement.
TTGCTCCCTTGTTTTGGAAAGTCAGGGGCGTTGAACCCTGCTTTTTTGGATCTCTCCACAACCTTTCAGCTGATGGCTCACAGGATTATTCTAGACTGTCCTGGGAGAATGGCACTGCAGTGGTTCAGCTCTTAACTTGTGATTGGATTCCAAGGAATAACACTGCATGACTGTGCTTTGGACACAACTCCTAGTTTTCAGTGATTACGTGAAGCCATTGGGAGTAGTCTTCTCATTTAGGTTATGACCCTTCTATAGTTTATCATAAAAGTTTCAGAAGAAATTGGATATTTTACAAGTACAATGTGCCTGTGTCATATGCTGAAAGTAGTGCAGGGAGAAGGGGCAGTGCGTCCTGTAGGGACGTCGCCGCATGCACAGGCCCCATTAATTTAAATGGGGCTCGAGCATAGGTGGAATTTGCTTTACACGGGGGAGTCCGGAACGGATCCCCCGCATAAAGAAAGGGTGCACTGTATTACATTATAGCCTCATTACTTCAGATGTTTAACATTGCTGATGAAGATAATGCTTGAAAGCTGAGTAACTGTATATTTTAATTTTGGAAGCCATTTTTGTTTCTTTTAGGATGTTGATGCTACAAATCCAAACTATGAAATTATGTGCATGATTAGAGATTTTAGAGGAAGTCTGGATTACAGACCACTGACAACTGCAGATCCTGTAAGTTTTGCTTTAAATCAAAAATGTAAAAAAATGTGGTACTTTAAATCAAAATGTAAAAAAATGTGGTACTTTAAAATAAATTTTGTATGATAAAGTGTTAACAACCCATATAGTAAATATGCAGTGGCATTTGTGAAATATATTGCAACAGCTGCATTTACACAAGCCTACCAATTTGAGTGGATGCTGTGCTTGTAAAAACTGTTTGAATCCTAAATGGGGAAAGCAATGGAGGGATGTGTGGACCCATCCCCCATGTGTGTACCCCTTCCCCATTTCATTGCATTCACATCTAATTCCAACATGTTGCCTCAGAGATGGTTCATATGTTACTTTAGGTTGCTTTCTCTTCCTATTTGGTATGGTCTGCTTTTCAGAGCTGGGAACTGTGAGATCTCAGTCATGGCAACCTGTGAACTCAGAGGCTTCCAAATGTACTTCTGAGACTAGAAAAGTTGTGACTAGAGACTGTAAAATCCTGCTCTTTTTAGAAATTCACTTCTGTTACCAATACAAGACACCGAAACCAACACCTTACCCAATTCCAATTCTACTCTTTTGTGGCTTCAGTTTAGTAGATATGATTTATTTGGATAATATAATTTGTAATCTGTGCAACATTACTTGTTGACTGAAACGTTAAAAATGGATGAAAAAATCAACCTAGATCAGAATAATCCTGTAAAGCATGAATGGGGAGTCATGCAGCCCTCCTGATGTTATTGAATTAGGACTCCTAGCAGCCCTCGCCAGCTTAGCCAGTAATGAGGAATGATGGAAGCTGCAGTCCAAAAACATCTGGAGGGCTACTATCTCTTCTTTCAGCTGTAAGAACTTTTATGATTTATTTAGTGCTATCCATTTACATAACAGTAACAATAAAAATATACTTGCCAAAGATGTATAATTTAATAAAAAAGGGGAAATGGGGCATGATCTTCCATTTTCCCCATGTGATGCAACCTATAGATATTTGCTTTATGGAGCATAAGTATCTGTAGATCACATGAAACCTTCCTAAAAATAAGAGTTGTGTGACACTGTTGTTCTTTGAAAATTTGATTATTGTTGTTGTTGTTGTAAAAGGGATTACACCATTATAGTTGCTGGAACAACCTGTCAGTTAAATGTCACATTTGGGTTAGACTTACACATTTTGGCTTCATATCCTTTTTTTCAGATTGACGAGCATAGGATATGTGTATGTGTTCGAAAACGACCACTCAATAAAAAAGGTTTGGCTCTTTTTAATATTGAGACTTTTATCTGTATTGCCTGGATAGCTTTACTTAATACTATATATTTGTAGTGTGATCAAATATTTTGCAGTTACTTGTTAAAATTCTTCCTTCAGCTCTATCGGTTCACCATATGCATTGTTAAGAATGGTCTTTAAAGATCAGATATGTTAAGAATGTTTAAGAATCCATAAAATTTAAATAGGATTATTTCTGAATACAAGAATAATGCTGGTTTCTACTCAAAACCTGTTTCTGATTTATTGTAAATCCTTATTTATGCATTCTAAAACTGCAAAATTAGTGATGATTTAACTGGATCTATAGAAATGCACTTGGCTGTTCCTCAGTCTGTTTTCCAATTTGAAGACGGGATACTGTTGAAATCTAAGCTCAGAGTTGAACAACTCTTCTCACTTCCCACCCTTCCAGAAATGGGAAGGACATATCTTATATCAGGGCAAAGGTAGGACATGTGACACTTCAGGCCCTCATTCTTTAAAACAGCTGAGCACAACATTACAGTGTTGGAAGACAGATGCTCTTATTTTCTAATCCCTTTTCTTATACTGTGGAATAAAGAACTGGCTGAGTGTAGTAGAACAGGGAAGAGAAACTTGAATAAGGGAGAGAAATACCCTTTATCTCTATAATCTTGCAGGAAAAGAGCTTTGTTAACTCAGAGAAATTAGTGTATCTTCAAAAATAGCCAAGGTCAAATTACACACATAAATAGTTTTCATTTAAGCTTTTGGACTTGAAGAGAATAGGCCTTACCTTCATCAGTCTCTTTCTGAATCCTCTTGTGGATGTGTGTATGACACACCCTTTTCTTTTCTTGGCTGTCCTTTTATAGGTTTCTGAATTGGTTTCTGTATTGAAACTATGAGCCTTTGTGGCATAACTAGAAATGCTTTGTCCTGCTATGTTTCAGGCTTTCAGAATAGTTACGCTCCTTTTGAACTGTGAAGAAGAAGGTGGTCCTAGATTTCAAAAACATTTTCTAAGTATAATTTGGCTGCTAAAATGGATTAAATTGTGTAGCACTATATTACTAAAATGTAAGTTTTTGTATCCCAACCTCAGATGTAAGCAACACTTCCATGTAAACACCTTGTTATTCAGAGGCTTCTGATATCACCATGCTAATTGGCTAAACGAGCTGATACTGTGTTAGAGACAAATGTTGAACTTGTAATGACATTTTGGAAGGGAGAGGATTACTATGGAGTTATGTAATGTGCAGGTTACATAATATCCCAATGGAGTGCTTTGGGAAGAGCAGTGATGTGTTAAATATTCTGTCACTAACATCTCTTAGAATGTGCTTATTGTAGCTTAAGTTCTAGATGTATTTGCCCTCCTTGGAATTCTTGTTTAAGAACATATTTTAAAAAATTATTATATTATTATTATATACATTCATATATTAAGCATCCCTTATAAAAAAAACTGCATCCTCAAAATGCCCAGTGTTGCTAATTCATATGATCTGTATCTTGCCTAGCTAGGAATAAATTGTGGCCACTTCTTGGCATGAGCATACTGTATCAGTTGTACATATGGGCAGTTTGCCTATGCCAACCATGTTTGGAAGATTCTAGAGCTGAGTAGCTTGGAAACTGTTCCCATATGTGATACTAGTTAATATGTGTTATTAGTTATTTAATGCAGTTTCACTTTTAGCACGCAACCAACAAATTAAAAAATGGTAATTGAATGCCACAGAGTCTGAAAGGCAGAAGCTGCTACATTTGAGGCTGTTGTCCATGACTTTTTTTGCTCCCATTTGTCTTTTGCCGTTTCCTGTATTGTACATTTTACATTTTTAGAGATCTCTTTGATCTGTGGCCTTAAAACAAAAAAGATGACAGGGAAAAACACTTGAACCTGTTTATCAAAGGCTGGTTATATACATTCAACTTGCAGCTGGATAGGGATTTTGTTATTTCTATTTCTTCAGAGGTTATATAATCTAAAGGTATCCAAAGACAGTTGAAAGAAGAAAGATTATTTTCACTGAACAGTATTCCCATTGCTCTGTTGACATTGCCAACAATGAAGAGAATGAAGAAAGAGGCTCCTCCTCCCTAACTGTCATCTTCCGGCCTCTGAGGGAGAGAGAAGGCTGG
>NC_056523.1:296937083-296984026 GCF_019175285.1 Sceloporus undulatus | reverse complement strand
CCCAGTACCATCAGGGGCTAGCCTGAAGAAAGAGGCTCCTCCTCCCTGTCATCTTCCAGCCTCTGAGGGAGAGAGAAGGCTGGCCCAGTACCATCAGGGGCTAGCCTGAAGAAAGAGGCTCCTCCTCCCTAACTGTCATCTTTCAGCCTCTGAGGGAGAGAGAAGGCTAGCCCAATACCATCAGGGGCTAGCCTGAAGAAAGAGGCTCCTCTCTCCCTAACTGTCATCTTTCGGCCTCTGAGGGAGAGGGAAAGCTAGCCCAATACCATCAGGGGCTAGCCTGAAGAAAGAGGCTCCTCCTCCCTAACTGTCATCTTTCGGCCTCTGAGGGAGAGAGTAGGCTGGCCCAGCTCCATCAGGGCTAGCCTGAAGAAGAAGAGCCCTCCCTCCGGTCCATCTGCCTTGGTCCAGGCCTCAGAGGGAGAGAAGAATGCTGGACCTGATTCCCTCCCCCCACCCTCACCATTCCCTTCTCCTTTTGTGTCATGTCTTTTAGATTGTAAGCCTGTGGGCAGGGAACTGTCTGTTATCCCCTCTATTGTAAACTGCTCGGATTCCCAGTGATTGGGCGGTATATAAATAAAACCTATTATTATTATTATTGTTGTTATTATTATTGTTATTATTATTATTATTATTATTATTATTATTTCTCAAATTCAGTTTTTCATAATTTCAGTTTGTCCCTCTTTCTGTGTTTGACTATTATTACAATGTATTTTTATTGGCAGAATCATTTATTTTAATGGTAAAACCATATTTCTCCAGCTTTTTCGAAAGTCATATGTGGCTATTCATTGTCTCAAGCATATAGTTCTTCATCTTAAATCTTATTTTCTCAGTTTAGCTTAAATCTTAAGGAAAAAAACCACTCACATTTGTGTTCTGCAGGCTGTTGGCTTGTGTAAAAACACACATTAACAGTCTACCTTTTAATGGGGCTATACTTGATAGCTATGCAGTTAACTAAAAAATTGCAATTGCTCCACAACAAGAGTATGGGGTGAGGCTAGGGTTGCCATGTCCCACCTGGGGGCGGGACTTTCCCGGTTTGGGGCGGGGCCACACGGTCCCGCCCCAGTTTGGCCCCCCCGGGACTCCTCCCCCCAGCAAGGCCCTGGAGGCAGCTGCACCCCTCCCCGTGGCTTTGTCCCACCCTCCCTGCCTCCCTGCCTGGCTCAGCCTAGAGAGCCGGTCTTCAGGACACCTGCCACTCAGAGCTATTGCCAGCCCACTTGGTATATATGTCTTGCAAAAGGCATTACTTTCCAGGTTACAGTGAGGGAAAAAAAGGCCATAAATCGTTCATGTTTCACTGGGAGTCTAAATGCCTCATCTTTTAAATGTATACCGCATCAGTATTCTTGTAATTCTTTATCACAGGATCGTTTTTGAGGCCCTAAACACCTTTACTTGTAATATGCAAATTTCTCCCGAAGCTGACCAATGAGAAAGAAGCAATCAGCCCTCCACTTGGGTTGGTTTTCAGTGGCTTGGAAGGAAGAGCTTTTGCCTTGCTTGTAAATAGGAAGGGCTTTAGGGTAGCAAAAGGCTGCAGAAATAGTTTGACCCCCCCCCCTTAAGCATCCATGGCTCAGTGCTATAAGATTCTGGGAATTGTAGTTTCTTGTGGCACCAGAGCTCTCTTGACAAAAGGAGGCTCAATGGTCCACAGAGCTACAGTTCCCAGGATTCCATAGCCTTGAGGAGGAGGAGAAGGAGGAGGAGGAAGGGTGCCTTGAAGGGCAGAATTGGGGCAGAGGAGGAGGAGGAGGAGGAGGAGGAGGAGGAGGAGGAGGAGGAAAGCTGAGTCAGTGGCCATTAGGTCTGCCTTGGTTTTTTGGGTTTTTTAAATTATTTTTAAAAATATAAAATACTTATTTTATTTTATTAATTTTTATTATTGCTTTTTATTTTTTTATTTCATTAATTTTTATTATAGCTTGTTTTTTAATTTTATTACATTAATTTTTATTATTAAATATATACACCCCTGCCTTGTTTTTTTAATTATTTTTTATTATTAAATATATGCAAGTGCATTTTCTGTGTATTTATGGCGATTTGAATGCTAACAAGTCTGCCTTTCTTGGCCAATTATAGTGGTGATGATGATGATGGTGGTGGTGATATTGATATCAGCAAGCCTCTGAGGCACGGCCAATGTAACTTGCTGTGATTTTTACAAACTCATGCGCAGTGAAGAAAAACCACAGTCCCTTGCCCAAGTACACACTTCTGAGAAGTACAGTTGAACCCGAGGGCAAGTCCATTTCTGCCATCTGTCTAGGAATAATGCCAAAATGTCCTCCATTTTGATCATGCCTAAAAAACATGCATTTATATTAAGATTAAAAAAAAAACCTCAATTTTTTCGCATGTCCTCCATTTTTTTTTAAAAAAAGTATCCTACATTTGAAAATGTTGCCCTACATTTGTCCTACATTTGTCCCGGTTTGGAGGTCCTGACTTATGGCAACCCTAGGTGAGGCAGATGGCCAGAAAGGAGTGGCCAGAGGCTGCTCCAGCCACAATTGGATGGGATCCTGGTGACCACATGGCCTGCTCTCAAAGCAGGTCGCTGCCGCAGGTCCTAACCTACGTTGCCCAGGACCCAGATTAAAACAGTGCCTTTTTGATCCATTTTTTTGTATCAGAGGGTGGCGTCAGAGCAGCTTCTGGCCATTTTGTGGGCATGTGTTCCCAAAGCAGCCGGAAACACACAGAAACCATGTGTTCGGGCCAATGTTATTCTTCAGTAAGTCACGACTGTAATTTAGTTATACTGTGCTTATTGGGAAATGAACTAGTTACAAGTAATTAGATATTTCTAGCAAGTTATTTCCAAAGTCTGGTTTCATCTTGAAAAACAAAACAAGAATAGACAGCAACAGTCAAGTGTAAAGACACCTGAAATTCTAAGTTAAGTAAAACATCTGCTTTACGAAGGATAACCACATATTTCTTTCAGCAATATTCTTGAAGGTTTCACCTCAAATATAGGACAGAATTATCTATTTAATTTTTTAGTAAAACCTACAGTATTGTACATTTACATCATTTAATGTTAAATTTTGGTTCCTTTCTCGCAATGGGAAGTTAAAGGAAAACTGGAACTGGAACATTTATTTAGTGTACACCACTTTGTATGAGAGAAACTTCAGTATATTCAGGCTTTTGCCTACAGCAATTTCCCCCGCACAGAAATAGGACACATGAATATATTTGATGCTATATACAAAGCACCTTTTGTTTGTCTGTCTTTTGAAACATTGGGCTTTGTGTATGTTGTTGCTGATTCAGTCATTTCATACAATCAACAATAGATATTAATTAATGCACAAACTGATGAAATCAAGTTGGAAATCTTTAGTTGTCTTCAATATCGCTAATGTTCTTGATATCTTGTGTTCATGCAACAAGCCTTTTAAACATGCTTGTTAAGTGTAATAAACTGAGCTGTCTGACCTGAAATTGTATTTAAAGCAATAGTATTTAAACCATAAAGTTACAAAAATAAGCAAAACGCATATTAACAGAGAAATGATATATGTACAATTAATTTTACCAGTTTTGTTGGTAATTGACTAGAGTGCAAATGTACAAGTCTGATATTATTAAGGGAAAGCTCTACTACAGTAATTTTAAAAACTAGATGCAGATGAATAATAAAAGATATATGTGAAACGAAAATCTTTCTTTTCTAAAATAACTACACCTTTACATAAAAAATAAGACATCTGAAACATATCTACCAGGAGGAATAATGCCAAAATATTTTGGGTTTTTTTTCCATAAAATAATTTGATACATTTTTACTTTGTGAAATAATCCCATGCTTGGTGTTAAGGTCAATGGCTAGCTATTTCTCTAGTTTCCATTAAATATATATTGAATTACTCCAATGTAAGTAGGCAGTATTTCTTATCACAGTAAGAGTTACATTTTAAAATGCATGGGTACTGTTAGGCATGTGTTTATGCCAAACTCTTTCCATCATAAATTGATTCTATCCAAAATTAGAATTTTGGACATGGGTGTATCAGATAATTGTGGTCATAAGTCCTGAAAATTAATGCAGATTTCATTTACTTTTTAGAAACTGTAATGAAAGATCTTGATGTAATAACAATCCCTAGCAAAGATGTTGTAATGGTACATGAACCCAAACAAAAAGTGGATTTAACAAGGTACTTAGAAAACCAAACTTTTCGCTTTGACTATGCCTTTGATGACAGCGCACCTAATGAAATGGTCTACAGGTATGTGTTGTTTATACATGTTTTGAAGTTTCTTGCTATTACCCTCTGCTATGATTTGGATTACACAATAAGCATATTGGCTTATTGGTTATTAGTAGGGTGCTGGCGTATTCTGTCTGTTGCACCAGTTTGCATCAGGAGCTTGTTTGTTTGTTGTATTGTCCAGAATTGGTTTCCAGGTTTTGTCATTCTGGTTTGTTGGAAGAGAAACAAATAAGAGAACAGAAAGTACCTGCATCCAGACATTATGATAAAAAACCACAAAGCGAATCTTTTGTTCAGCAGCTGCTTCTGCAACTGACTCTTGTACAGCAAGCCATAATTTTTGTCATTCTTTGGCCTGGTAGATCCTCTGCACCATTTGCATACTTAAGAACTGGGGCTGAGAAGTTGCTTGCCCTATTTCATTGGGTATTTGTCTGCCTTGAAGATTATATATGGTTCTGTGCATGTATTCTGGGAAATTTGCTAGCTTTTTGCTAAAGATGGGTTAGGAATGAAGATGAGTCTGGAAAAATTATTCGCTGAATTCTACTTCTTTATAGCTACATTGGAAGGATGGATGAATTGGGGAAGAGAAGAGCCTGAGTGCTGCCTGGAATTCATTGGCAGTAACTAATAAAATTGTGAGCAAGACACAGGAGGTCCCTGCAGAGGCACAGATCAATTTACTGGAAGCTTAATTATTTTACATTTCCATCTTCAGTCTAGGTAGTGGCAGCTAGTGACTTCCATGTTGGAGTAGTGGTGGTGGTGGTGGTGGTGGTGGTGAATCTACCCAGATTTTAGTTTGAATTTTAAAGCCACAACTCAAAGTTCTGAACCTGTTCAAGAGATATGTTCTCTACCATGGATAGCTCCTTTAAAGTCTGGACTTTAAATCCAGAGCAGATCTAGAGGGTCAAATAAAAGTTCTAGAGGAGTATGCAACTGCAAATCATCATCATCATCATCATCATCAATAAGTTGAAAGCACACCATATCACAGATGCAACAAATGTATATAACACATACAACATTATACTGTATAAATAAAAGAACTTATAGCAGCAAAGAATGAGAGTATTAACATAGGCATTAATAACATGGATGAAGTAACCTATGCTACATACAATTCTTTTTTGCTTAAATTGGTTGTGGGCTTTTCATTGGTCATGTTAACTCTTCTAAGAGGCGGCTTGAAGCTGCCCCTGACAAAGCCGGATTGAGGCCAGGGCAGCCTCACACTGTGGCCCCAATCCACTGTAGCACCAGCCAAAAAAGGAGCGGTTTTCAACAGCTTTTTCGGCTGCGGAAAAGCACCTCTATTTTGGCCCTGCAGCAGCTTCCCAGCATGTTGGGGACTTGTGGCATGTAACTGCCATGCCCCCAAGATGCCTGGAGCCGGCTCACGTGTGGGCAGCCAGGCAGCTGGAAACCGACTTCCGGGCAGCTTCAGAGCATTCAATGTCAAACCACTGCAGTCTGAAGCTACCTGGACGGCGGCACAAAGAGATGGTCTGTTTCGCCCCTAAGTGGTCTTTTGGAGCACATATGTGAGTGCTATCCTTCCGCTGAACTGCTTTCTGTGCTTTTAAATTACTTTAAAAGTTGCAGGATCTGGGCCTATGTGATTTAGTGAACATTACAGTGCTTTTTTCTGATTTCCTTCCATGGCAGTTCACTCGAACCTCTAAGGTGTGGAAATTGAATTCTGCTTTAGAAATGTTCTTAAGAGACCTTGAAAGACCTTAAAAAATCCTTTGTACTCTCATTCTAAAGTGTATAGAAGGCAGAAAATATGATCTGACTGCTTCTGAATCCAAACTTGAATGGATCTTGTGTCAAATTGCTCTGGGTTAGTTGTGTCCCCCACCAACTGTCTAACTTAAGCAGACAATTACAAAGATTGCACTGACATTTTTGTTTTATTTTCACTAGCTATGCGTTAAATGTAATAGCTGGTCTTTTTGTTCTTTTTGCTAAAGGTTTACGGCGAGACCACTAGTGGAAACCATATTTGAAAGAGGAATGGCTACTTGTTTTGCATATGGACAAACAGGCAGTGGAAAAACCCATGTAAGTTTTTCTAATACTCTGTTATAAAACATGATGAGTTATTTTATTCATGATTGATCTATAACAAGAGATTTTTTACATATTAACAGCCAATCATGGACCTCTTTTAGGGACTGAATGAGAAGTATTGTAATGTTTTGTTTCAGGCCCCACTTATTTGTATGTGTTAGGGACTTTAAAGGCTGTTTGCTTCCAAGTTGCTTTGGTGTTATAAAAATCCATACAAATTTGGGGTTTGATTCATATTTAATGGAATTATTTCAGAATGTTTAGCATTACCATTGCTGTTAAAGGATCATTGTTTTCAGCACCTGAAGGGAGAAAGCTCAATCATTATTTTAGTACATGCCCACTGATTTTAGTGAGTCTGTTCAAATAGTTATTCAGTGCCTCTTACTCATGAACATGTATCTTTAAAATAATTTTACTCTGTTATATTTTCCTTCAGACTATGGGTGGGGATTTTTCAGGAAAGAACCAAGACTGTTCAAAAGGAATTTATGCACTAGCAGGTAAGTGATATTTCCTTGGGCTCTGTGTAAAATAATTTGTATCATGTATACTGCACTGTTAGGGTACGTGATGAAAATCAGTAATTTGCATCTGGGGAGCAGAGTCTGGGAGGCCTAATACTACAGACTGGGTCTTGCAAAATGTGGTATTTTAAGTTGGAGGATGGAAAGAAATGTCCAAAACTTATCCTGGCCAATCATAGGATCTTGCGTTAGATTGAAGGCCCAAATAGAGACTGATGGCTTAAAGAACTAGACTAAGGTGTGATAGTATAAGGTTTTTACTTCATTATTTTAAACCATAACTCTGGTCTTTACATAACAAAAAGACAGAAATCAGGCAACTTTCCCATCCTCTTCACTGTGTTCCCCAAAAGTTGCTTCTGAGGACTGGGAAGTCTCCAAAACAGTGCATGATATAGGATGAGGGGCTTGTTTGAAAGATTTAAGAAAGGTTCTGAAGAAAGGATGTGGTTTTATGGCAGCAGAGCTCTCTTTATGCATAGTACCTGCACCTTCTTCTGGCTGACTTTCTTTGGCATTGTGTTCCACCCCATTTGGAATGCTTCCCCAATCCCCAGGAGTGGATTTTTGATGAAATTTAGAGAATTGCTGTAGGGAATATGGGAATAACTTTGTTCTTTGAATGATTAGCCACTCTGTAATTTTCACTACCAAATCCACTATGTTTCATGCATGGCAATTTAAAAATATTTTGCTAGTTTTTTGTGGGTTTTTTGGGCCATGTGGCCATGTTCTAGCAGTTTCTTTCTGACGTCTCGCCAGCATCAGAGAAGATGCCAGCCACAGATGCTGGCGAAACATCAGAAAGAAACTCTGCTAGAACATGGCCACATAGCCAAAAAAACCACAAAAAACTATGGATGCCGGCCATGAAAGCCTTTGACTTTACATTTTGCTAGTTGTTTTGCAAAATAAATGCAAAACGTTACATGTAAAGTTTGATCTGTTTTACAGATTTCTTATGCATGTTGTACAAAGGGGGTGGAGTTTCTGCCCATAATATTGAATTATAGTTTAATGATACTGTACAAGCATGAGCAGAAAGAAGCCTGATTAGAAATGTATCCCTTCCCTTTCCTCTGCATGCTCTGCATAGAGTTACCGTAGTTGTCTGATTTCTGTCTTATTGTTATGTAAAGACCACAGTTGGGGAATGGAGGCACTGCGCTCCAGTGACTCCATTTCTACCTCTTGGGCAGATTCCAGATGATGATGCTGGGGAAAGCTGCTCTTCTAGAAGAGAACTGACTTCTGGCGTCCCTCAGGGCACCATCCTGTCCCCCACGCTGTTTAACATTTACATGAAGCCGCTGGGTGAGATCATTTGGAGACATGGGGTGTGGTGTTATCAGTACACTGATGACTTCCAAATCTACTTCTCTATGTCTATGACTGTTGCAATAACTAAGGATGGCATCTCTCTTCTGGATGCCTGTCTTGAGTCGGTAATGGGCTGGATGAGGGAAAACAAACACAAGCTGAATCCAGAGAAAATGGAGGTACTCGCGATAGGTGCCCTGAGTCCGGGGAAGGAGATTTGTCAACCAGTCCTGGACGGGGTTACACTTCCCCTAAAGGACGAAGTTCGCAGTTTGGGAGTACTCCTGGACTCATCACTACAGTTGTTGTCTCAAGTGGATGCGACAGCCAGGAGTGCTTAGTACCAACTTCGACTGATACGCCAACTGCGTCCCTACCTGAACCAAAAGGACCTGGAAGCAGTGGTACATACACTGGTAATCTCTTGCCTTGATTTCTGTAATGTGCTGTACATGGGGCTACCCTTGTACCAAGTTCGGAAGCTTCAATTGGTTCAAAATGCAGCAGCCAGATTGGTCACTGGTTCGTCCAGGTTTGACCACATAACACCTGTTCTAAAGTCTCTTCACTGGTTGCCAATTAGCTTCCAGGCCCAATACAAGGTGTTGGTTATTACCTTTAAAGCCCTACATGGCTGAGGCCCGCGTTACTTGCGGGAACGCCTCTCCCTACATAATCTGCCCCGCACTCTCAGAATAAGTGGGAAGAACATGTTAGAACACCAATCAACTAGGCTTATATCGACTTCCCAGAGAGGTTTCACAGTAACTGCTCCGAAATTGTGGAATGGTCTTCTGGAAGAGATCCGTCTTATTATCTCCTTGGAGGTGTTTAAGAGGGCACTCAAGACGGATCTCTTCTGGCGAGCTTACCCACCTGACCTTATGTAAGAGACATCTTGAGACCATTATATAACTTTATTGCATTATCACTTGATGTTGAGTTAGTTTTTTAAGATTAATTCTACTACTTTTATTGATGTGTTTTTATATGCATTTTATTATTGGTGTATATATTTTAGCAAACTGTAATCCCGCCTCGATCCATCTAGGAGAGGCAGGAAAATATAAATAAACTATATTATTATTATTATTATTATTTAAAATAAAGGCTAATGTATGATAAATACTTCAGTAAGCAATCTAGCATTTGTTGCTGACTTGTGTTATTATTTTGCATTAGGGACTAGTTGACTTATGTTATTATTTTGCAATAGGAACTTGAGCCAAGATTACTGGTTTACATGTAATGAGAAGCCTAAAACTGGATAAAGTGAAACTGCGTGCTGGTTTATTTCCTCTCTTGGTTGTGTAGGAGAAAGAAATGGGAGGGAGGTATGCTCAAGCCTAGCATTATGTATGGGTTTGTTTCTGCACCTAGTCAATGCTGTGATAGGCTTCATGTGTACACAGGAAATGTGTGTGAAGTACACTTCACATTCTAAAGTGCTGTAGAACTGCTAACTTTAATAGTCAGGGATTGAATGCATGTCTGAAGTCCCATTACTAATTCCAGCTAGACTAGAACCCTTAAATCAATGAAATTTAAGTCCCTGTACTGGGAGGAAGGTGGGGTAATAATAATAATAATAATAATAATAATAATAATACCATTCAGTAATTGGCTCAGTTGGTGGTATTATTATTATTATTTTATTTATTTAATTATTTATACATACCCCACCTTCCTCAACTGGATTTAGCCCATGAAACAAAGAAGTTGTTGTGTTAATTATTTTGTGTGTAAAGGTTTCCCTATCACTCACTTCTTGTGTGTTTAATCTATCCACAGCTAGAGATGTCTTTTTAATGTTGAAGAAACCAAACTATAAAAAATTAGAACTTCAAGTGTATGCAACATTTTTTGAGATTTACAGTGGAAAGGTATGTGATTTTTAAAATACTGTAAATCTTTATATCTGTAGTAGATTTTAGGGGAACTTATTTAACAGGTCTTCTAAATTTCAGTCTCTGATTTTTAAAAATCTTTCTTATCTCTTGCCTGATTTTCGTTTTGTCAGAGGACAAAAGATTAATTAATGTTCCAAATAGCATTAGATGTGTTAGTCGTTAATACACATATCTCTTCTCCTCTCTTCTCCCTGCCCCCCATAAGGTTTTCGACTTATTGAACAGGAAGACCAAATTAAGAGTTTTAGAAGATGGTAAACAGCAAGTCCAGGTGGTGGGATTACAGGAGCGAGAGGTTAAATGTGTTGAAGATGTATTAAAACTTATTGAGATAGGCAACAGTTGCAGGTATTCTTTTTTGCCATTTTTAGTGTCAGTGGGAATAATTCTAAATATTTTGACCTTTCAAAATATAACTCTTATGGGACATAATTGCAGAACTATTTTGAAATTACCTAAATTTTTAAAGAAATGTTTTTGTTCTTACAATATCTTCCTAGAGAGTCTATTTCTTTGTGTTAGGAACAGTATGCATTTGTGTAATCAGCTTATTGTCTTAACATGTTACCAATGCTTTGACATATTTTCATGTTCTGATTTGAAAGGCTAGACATAACATTGTTCAGTGTTCAAGTTTGGGCTTAAATAATTTAAGTGACCCTGTTTAAGTGACCCTGACTTCTAAACAAAAGTGTTCTTAATAGAATTTAATCATAAAGTAATTAATCAGTGGGACAAGGAAAAAAGAGATGCTGTTGTATCTCAGTCTGTATCATAGCTGACAAGAAAACATAATGGGCATGCATATGCAACAAACGCCTTGTTTATTTTGTTTTGATAAAAGCTAGAATATCCTTTAAACTGTCAATAGAAAAGATAAGCTTAACTGTGATAAACAGTGCTGAAGATGCTATTCTTGGTGATAATTTGTGGTTCAATGGCATTTCCTCCTCTTCTCTCCTCACCCTTTGTTAAAGAACATCTGGCCAGACATCTGCAAATGCACACTCATCTCGGAGTCATGCAGTGTTTCAGATCATTCTCAGGAGAAAAGGGAAACTGCATGGTAAATTTTCATTGATTGACTTGGCTGGAAATGAAAGAGGAGCAGACACTTCTAGTGCAGACAGGCAAACGCGACTGGAAGGTGCTGAAATTAACAAGAGCCTTTTAGCACTCAAGGTAAATAAATGCCTGCTATTGTATTTAATGTAATGAAACCACTCTGGCTTTCTACACTGCAACAACTGGAAAATAAAAATGAAAAAGGGATGACATATTTACATTCCTTAGCATAGATGCACACATTTTCTTTGACAAGCCTGTGGGTAGTATGTAATGCACTGTTATAGGCCATATCGAGACTATAACTAGTGAATGATATGTGTTTGTATCCTGCTCTTCTTCCAAGAAGTTCAGAGCAGAATTTTAAGATTGTGCTAAACCTGTATTTTAGGGTACACTGCAGGAGAATGACACACAAATCCATGCAGTCAATTTGGTTCTAAGCTAAACAAGTATGTAAATTTGCTCTCCCACATCCAAAGTGCTGAATGACAAGTTGTCGAACCTTTATTTGTATGGGCCTGTGTAATCATTAACGACTGTACTTGAGTCACAGTAAATGAGAGAAGTCTTTAGCAATTAGTGGTTAGGCACAGGCTGGAACTGTAGTACTGGCCATAGATTCACCAACCTTGCCCAAAATAATGGGAAAGCAGAACCATTAAATGAATTGCAAGGAGGCCATATTTGCAGCCAAGGGAGTTGTTGGATGGACCAGCACATGCTTGTTATATACTGGGACATCAACTTCTTAAAAGAACAGAAACTAAGCATCCAATCTCTGTAGAATTTTACCTTAGACCTTTTTGTTCCATCTGGTAAAAAAATAAAAGTTTTGTTCAAGTGATAGTTGACTCTTCATTTGTATATATGTGAGTGTGCTTGTACTAATATGTGGAAGTACTCCTTTACACAGGCTTCCCCTCCCATCTCCAACCTTGTAAATGCCATTTTGCTTTATTCATTTTTGAAATTGTTA
This sequence comes from Sceloporus undulatus, assembly GCF_019175285.1. Lineage (NCBI taxonomy): Eukaryota > Metazoa > Chordata > Lepidosauria > Squamata > Phrynosomatidae > Sceloporus > Sceloporus undulatus. The sequence continues at coordinate 296,971,896 of NC_056523.1, read as the reverse complement.
TTGTCTTGATGAATTGCTGATTAGCATTTTACAAACATTTTTTACTTTTTCCTGGTCATTGTACATAGAGTTTAGGTGAAATATAGGACATATGGACCCCTTCTCCTCACAGAGGAAGTCTTAGTCATCTCAGGCCTAGTCATTTCAGATTATAGAGAGACAGAAATCTTGGGATGCCAACATTTTTGTGTGGGAGTTACAGTTTACATGGAGTAACTTTCTCAAATCAAAGATGACATGGGTTGGATCCAAGGGTATCATGGTGTTTTCCTAGAAAAATAAAAAATGTTTTAAGGTAGTTCTGTCAAATTTGAAGCTCTCCCAGGTTCTCCATAAATGGAAAATGGCAGGTGGATAAAAGAGAATGACTTTACCAGAACTATCTTTTACTTCCAGTCACAGTGATTGTATGAGAGATATACTATGGAGCACATTAGCAACTGGTTCAGTGATTTTTCTACTCTTTGCTAGTGTAAGTGAGTGTTAACAGCAGATAGTGCTCCACATCTCAGTGACATCTAAGAATAGATTGAGAATCACAATTACCTGGGAGTTTCTGCCCCATTGCTGTATGTTTAGTAAGTACTCAACACCATAGTCCTCCACACTGGGACCTCACAAATTGTTACTTGTTTAATTTCTTGAGCATCAGTTCCATGGAATCCTCCTGAGTTCCCACAGCTTCATTTGGTAGATTTCACGGTGGGGATAAGTAGAACAGACTGTCCAGCCTATGTGCCACTGCTTCTTCTTCCAAAAACAACTGTTCTTAAAATAAAAGCACAGACTGTTGGGACTTCTTTCATTTATAAACAAAAAATGAGAAACAACCAACCTCCCTCCCTCTCTGGATGGCTGAAAAAATTATGAGGGTCAGTCTTTGATGGCTTTACAGGCATCAGTAATGTGCTCTGTGCATTTGTGTGAATAATAATAATAATAATAATAATAATAATAATAATAATAATAAATTTTATATATGTTTCCCTGTGTATAGAGGCGGGATTACAGCAAAAAATTCAACAATACAAAATGCAAATACAATGTTATCTAAAAATACAAACAATAAAATGGTCAGCGATACTGCTACCAATCATTAAAATATCCAGTCGTCGTCTGTTCCCATACTATTGAGTCAGAAGTGGGGGTGTTCTTTAGGATCAGTTATAGCAGATCAGATGGATTGGCCCGCCGGAAGAGATCCCTCTTAAGTGCCTTCTTAAAGGCTTCTAGTTTAGTAATAAGGCGGATCTCTTCCGGCTAGTTGTTCCATAGTTCAGGGGCTGCGGCTGTGAAAGCTTTGTGGGAAGTTGTAACTAATCTGGTTTTCCTGGATTGTGTAGGGAGAGGCATTCCCTTAAGTTGTGAGATAATGCCATATGTGAGATAATGTCATACAACTCAAACAAAATGGGGCAGACAGTTTTGGCATAGAATGAGAATAATAATAATATACATATTATAAAGCCTAAATATATTTTAAAATGAATATCTTTTTAAGCTTTGAGTTTAGCTGGCTTTTTTGCCTTAAAAAGGGCTACTATACCTAGAATGTTCATCTAGTTCTGACTAAAATCATAGGGTGGAGAGCTTGATATTTACTGATTTCCTATTACTCAATGGTGGAGGGATTTGAAGCTTTCAATGGGGAATCATGCTGATCTTCTACTTCAAATCACCTGTCAATTTATGGTGACCCCATGATTTTTGTAGAGTTTTCTTAGGCAAGGAATACTCAGTAGTACTTTGCCATTTTCTTCCTCGGAAATATAGCCTATCTCACCTAATTTTCCTTGGTAGCCCCCCCCTCGGGTTTAGCTTCCAAAATCAGAGAGGATCTGATGGCTTCCGGGTATTTAGACTGTCTCTTCTACCTTATATTCTCCATGTACTAATATATTTGTTCACTAAAATAACCAATATTACAAATTAAAATATAAAACTAAACAGAATTGACCATGGGAGAAGGGGAGGAAGTGTGTTGCTCCTGTTTTGGTCATCAGTGTATATCATATTGTTTACAAAACATGCAAATGGTGCATTAGTGAATATTTAATAATACAGTTACAGTTGGCCCTCCACATTCACAGGCTCAGATGTGCAGTTTTGACTATTTGCGACTTTATAGCTGCTGCTTAACAAGGTCAATCTCTTCATTCCCCCCTCCTCACCCTGCCTGCCAACCAGCCAAAACCAACACCATGCATTCCCTTGCTTTGTCAGATTACATCCTCCTCATTTCCAAAGACCTTCCCTTTCAATTCGATGTTTGCAGCCACTCCTAGGAGGATCCAACTTCTGCTCTGTCCTCCTCCTCCCCCTCTCTCCCGGCCAGACAAGAGCAGCACCGCACCTTTGCTTTGTGGTGATGGTTGTAAACATTGGATTCAGAATGGAAAGACTTGGGAAATGAGGAGAATGCAAAGTTTGTCAAAATAGGCAAGATATGGTATTGTTTTTGTGTGGCTGGGAGGGCAGGAGAGGAGAAGGTGGATCCTTTGCTGCTGTGGCTGCCAACTTCAGATTGAAAGTGGAAGCACTTTGGAAATGTGGGGGAGGCTGTGTTTCAGGATGCAAAGAGAGTTACGGGTGGTGCTCTTAGTAGGAGAGGACTCTTTATCATTCATGTTGGGGTGGGCTAACACATTAGCTGTTTTTCCACTTCCGCAGAGGTCTTTGGTCCCTAACCTTTGCAAATGTGGAGGGGTGACTGTACTTTCAGATATACCTACTCAACTAACCAGGAAATGAAACAGGTTCTGCACCAATTTATACTAACAACAACACACTACTAATGTATGACTACTTTAAAATATGATGATGATAAGTGTAGAATATAATCTTCATGTCTACTGGAGATGTACCAAAATAGTATAATTTTATCCCTTGCTTTTGCCCTATTTGTTTACATTTCAAATGCTTTAATATTTGGCTTTGGGGGAAGTTGCTTTTTGTGCATAGTCTAATTCATTCATTGTGTCAGGCTTTGAAATGTTAGTCTCTTCTCCTTAGGAAAAGAACCTAACATGTATTTATTTTGCTAGTACACATTTTTGCTGTTTGTTTTTACTAGCAATACAAATCCAACAATAAATATCCCTAATGTACATGTTTCTTATTTGGATATGTTTGCATTGCTACCCCAGCACATGGGGGGGGGGGGGGATCAAGATTTAGTGTTTATTTGTACTTAACTGCAGTGAACTCTTGTGCTCTTGCTCTGCTTTGTTTGTCATCTTCTCGATGTGATTAATTATATAGGGGATTAAGAATAACTAAGCAACACAGATGTTCTAAATTACTATTGTTAGAAATAAATGGAACATTTCTAATTGAATGGTGCAATCTACAACCTTTAACAGTTTTTGTATCATAATAATAATAATAATAATAATAGATTGGAATTGAGTTACTTAGAAATTCTCCAGTCTGATTGAAATAGCCAGTGATGTGCTTCCTATTAGTAAAATATTTGAAAAGTTGTCATTATTGTTATCAGTAGTCAAATACTTTAGTGGGCATACATAGTCCACAAGGAAAGATGTAGAACTCCCTGAAAGTCAACTTTGGTTTTTCAGCCATATGAGAAATGTCCCCTTTTATGATTTGATCTTCACCTATACTGGTCTAGGAATGCACCTAACAGATGATATTGACTGTGTGTGTGTGTGTGTGTTTAAATTCTTGGGTTTCGTACTTCTTAGGGGGGGTTCCATTCATTCCAGGCAAGGATTGTTTCTCCAAGCAACTATGTCTGGACACAACCCCTGCCATTTGAGTATAGCAGCAACAATACGTATTCTTTGAATGCTTATAGTACTGCTTTTACTAGAAATGAATGAAATTCAAATTTAACATTTCAAAGCCATGTTCAGTAAAATAACCAGATTTACAAATTATAGTGTAAAAAAATAAAATCAGTTAATTTCAGCCCTTGATACCATGATTTGTTTCTAGGCCATGCATATTTAGAGAAGTGCCCTTGATAACCAAATTACGAACAAAATTCCTTCTCTGAAGGAAATGTGCACATTTTAGGTGCACATATTATACCCATGGTTTACATTTTATAAGAGAAAAGGCTATTTGCTCTGAGGTTTTAAGTGCATTTTTCTAAGCTAACCTAAAGATGCTTTAAAAACAGTGCCAGCAGTAATAAATAAGGTCATATTAAGCATTCTCTTCTTCAGCCCCGGGTTTGAGTGAATTGTTTCATTTTGCAGGGCAGGATCTCCAGAAGTCAGGAAGAACAGTAGCAATTAAAAGCATTTGCCCTTAGCTTCTTGCATGCACCAGAATCTAGTGTTTGTATTCAGTTCAGACATAAAATTCAGTTTTGAGCAATATATAATCAGAATGAAATGATGAATTTGAAATTAAATGTCACACATATTTTTCTTAATTAGAAATACCAGATGTTCCTTGGTAATATGTTAATATTAGCTTATAAATATGTGAAATTTCACATCATGTGTTAGTTTCTTTGGCTTGTTAATATTAGTTGTATTTAAAACATTTGTAGGGATTTTGAGAAGGAAAAAGTATAAACATATTTACTCTTACAGGAGTGCATCAGAGCCTTAGGCCGAAATAAACCTCATACACCATTCAGAGCGAGTAAACTTACTCAGGTTCTCAGAGATTCATTCATAGGAGAAAACTCTCGCACTTGTATGGTAAGTGTGTTGCCGTGCTTGCATTGTGAAAACAGCTGTTTAGGCATCTTGTTACATGTTTATAGATCAAGTTTAATTCACTGGAGACCATGTCCAAATGGGATAGCAGCTTCTGTATTTTCTGGAGCTAATCAATTTTTTTGCTAAGAAAACCCATTAATATGTTCACTCTAGGATTACCATAAGTCAGAAACTACTTGAAGGCCCACAAAAAGAACAAATTGTTTTTATGCAGCTACCAGCATACACTGGAAGCCACACTGGAAGGAAGAGAGCTGTGTGCCGGAAGAAAACAATGGTGTGCGCTCCGTGGCGTGTTTTTTCCCTTACGCGGGGGGGGGGGCGGGCGGAGCAGAACGACTGTACTCTGAAATATAGATGCATTTTAAACTAGTCTGATTGTTGATGGCAAGTTAAGAACGTAATGTGCAGCAAGTAATTACTGATACACAACTTCATTTTTTAAAATTTACATTTCTTTCAAAATAAGTACAGTTGTCCCTCCTGATTTATTGGGGATCCATTCCGGGACCTCCACTTCACCCCCACCCCCGTGAATATGGAAAATCGCAAATATTCAAGTCCCCAGTGCGAACAATGGCTGTTCGAAATTGTGTGCATCGCTGCACGCATGCCTCAGGTGCACGCACCATTTTGTCCTTGCTTGCCATCCGCGAAGGAGTGAGACTGCGGACTCCAAGTCCACACATTGGGAGGGACAACTATACTGCTTTTTAAATATAAATCCATTAAGAAAATAACTTCTCTTCTGTTGTCTTTTGCTCCCAGATTGCTACTATTTCTCCTGGGATGGCATCTTGTGAAAACACTTTAAACACGCTAAGATATGCAAACAGGTATGAGAAAGGTTTTATGTAGATGCTATTTTTGGATTTTTATAAATTCATTAGTGCTGGTGCTTTGTGGTTTATAAGCTGCCTTAGTCTGTTTAGATGCCATTATGAACACCTTTATGTTTGGATACACTTCAAATTTAACATTCAAGAATCCTAAATAACACTGATTTAATTAAACAAATACAGTATTTTGACATATGTTTGTGTCTTCCCTGATACCAAACAAAAACTAATTGTAAATTAATAAAAATCTGTTAGAACCTGAACAGTTTTTGGGATTCAGCTTTCTTATACTGCTGTAAGGTACTACAGATGCAGGTCAGAATTGGTGTTGGGCTGGGCTTCACTTACACAGAAGAACTGATGATGAAAATAACTGTACTTCCTGTTTTCAAACCACAGCTGAGCAACATGTCAGTTTGGAAAGAAAATTTAAAATAAATAAATAAAATAAAATTTTTATTTATATACCGCCCTTCTGTATAATCAGGGTGGTGTACAACATCATAAAATACATGGGTTACAAATACAGTAAAAACAAATGGATTAAAAACAATTCTGGCCAGCTTGCCACTGCTGACATAGAGGGGGGGGGGGGAATTAGTTGGGGCCTGTATCAGGGAATGCTAGTTTAAACAGGAAGGTCTTCAGCCCCTTTTTGAACTGGGCCAGGGAGGTGGCCGAGTGGAGCTCAATGGGCAGGGAGTTCCAGAGGGTCGGGGCCAAGATGGTAAAAGTCCTCCTAGACGTGGAGGCTAGTCTGGCCCCTGGAACCCTCAATATGCCTTTCTTTAAGGCAGCAGTGAACACTGGGACAGCAAACAGTGCCTGTCTTTATTAAAAAAAATCTGTCACATTTTACAAAATAGGAGTGTCTATTTATTTCAGAATCAGTCCTTGCATGATTTATCTTTCTGGCAAGTATTAGCTGTTGTTGGCAGAGCAGGGTGTCCAGGCATTATACCAAAAAACAGTGAGGAGACAAGCTCCATGTTCTCTGAGATGGTCAACTGTTTTTTCAGTATTTTTTTTTAAAAAGCTCAACGTGTTTTGACCTCAGTGAGAAAAACCCTTCTTCAATGGCTAGAAACAAACACAAATATACATATATTATATGTATTAAAAATAACACCCAATTAACTATAATCTATAAAAACATACTATATATACTCAACTATCAATTGACCTCATGTATAAGTCAAGGGCAGGTTTTGGGTCCAAAATTATAGATTTTGCCATGACCAGTGGATAAGTTGAGGGTAAAACTTGGAGGCTTCTTCAGTGTGTGTATGTGTACATACAGCAAGAGAGACTCTAATTGAGGAATTTTGCTTCATCGTTTCAGCTTTCGTTTCATCCCTCACTACCCAGACAGTGGGTAGGAGAGGGACTCTGTTTGTTTAAGAGCAGTCAGTCACCCAAGACTCTTTCTGCTTGGTGCAAGGGAGAAATAAACTGCTCTGCCAACTGCATGGAGAAATCTGAAAGAGGTGCTATCGCATTACCATACTGACCTGAAAATAAGTCGTCCTGGGGTTTTGGGATCAATTTTTTGGGATAAATTTCTTGATTTATAGATGAGTATATACTGTAGAAACACATTATTTTCCATATTAAAAATGCACATACCTTCGGAAGAAATCACTGGAGTTGAAAACACTCTCCAAAGAAGGTCTTTTCTTATTGAGGCCAAAACATGTTTTTTTAAAAAAATACTGAATAAACAGTTGACCATGTGAAAGCATCTGGAACCTGTCTCCTCACTGTTTTCTGCTTTTCAACATGCTTTTCAGTATTCTTTTCACAGTTACTATGGCCTTTATCATATGTGGGGGGTTTGCAGCTCAGATCTGCAGTCACTCCTATTCTAGCAACGCGAAGCATGATGTTTTTTCATACCAGATCTGGAGTCACTCCTGTCTAGCAATGCAAATTCATCTTAAAATGTGATGTTTTACCACACCTGGTTGCATTTTTGTGGTCCTTCCGAATCAAGGGGGAATCGGAGTCAGTTTGATTCCGGACAAATCACATGATGCAGATTCAAGCAAAGCATGGTGAGTGCACATTGTATTACCACACTGGAACATACTTTGAGGCTTCAACGATTCTAATCGGCACCCTTGCACATGCTCAATGGGGCTCTGGATGCTGTCTTCCTTCCCTGCCCCCTCCTTAGCTGTCATCCTTCATCAGGGTGAAGGAGGAGGCAGGGGATGATGGGGCAGGTCGCAGGGGGTCACTTGGGGTTAGATCGGGATGATGAAAGAGGCAGGCGATGATGGGACGGGTCACTTGGGGTTAGATCGGGATGATGAAAGAGGCAGAGGATGATGGGACGGGTCCCATGGGGTCACTTGGGGTTAGATCAGGATGATGAAACGGGTCGCATGGGGTCACTTGGGGTTAGATCTGGATGATGAAAGAGGCAGGGGATGACGGGACGGGTCACATGGGGTGACTTGGGTTAGATTGGGGTGATGAAAGAGGCAGAGGATGATGAGATGGGTTGCAGGGGGTCACTGGGGCCAGGATCAGGATGCAGGAGCAGGCAGGGGATGATGGGATGGGTCACTGGGGCCAGGATCGGGATGCAAGATCAGGCAGGGGATGATGGGATGGGTAGCAGGGTGGCAGAGAGGACGAGATGGGGTGAAGGAGGAGGAGGGGGATGAAGGAGCAGGATGCAGGGGGCCAAGGGGGCGACATCGGCGTGATCTTTCACACCAGACCAATTCGAAATGAAATCGAAGTGAGCTTGAATGCGAATTTTGTGAATTCACTTTTTACCAAATTCACCAAAATGAGGAGTCACTTTGGATTCACTGTGGAAGCGCTATGGAAGGAGCTCCCATAGAAATGAATCACATGTGATAACACATCACGTTATCAGGTGAATTCGCATCGTTGAACCTGCAGTCACGTCGGAATTGAGCTGTAAAAGGCTTCAAAAATCTCTGTGTTATAAATGCCTAAGCCAGACAGATCTGTTGTGGTACCGCTGCCAAAATTCTAAGCTTATACTGGAGGACTAGTTCCTTTGGCATGATGTATGTATTTCTGCAATGTGCTTTACATGGGGCTACCTTTGTATCAAACCTGGAAGCTTCAACTGATTTAAAACGCTCTGGCCAGACTGATCACTAAAACATCTAGATCATAACACATTACACCAATATTAAAATCTTTACACTGGCTACCAGTTAGCTTCCGGGCCCAATACAAAGTTTTGGTTATTACCTTTAAAGACCTACATGGCTCAGGCCCGAGTTACTTGAAGAACACCTCTCCCTACACAATCCGCCCCGCACATTCAGCACATTTGAAAAGATATTATTAAAGTACCCAAAAATCAGATTGAGATCGACCTATGACAGGATATTTACTGCCCCCAGACTTTGGAACAGTCTGCTGGAAGAGATCCATCATATCAACACCTTGGATCAGGGGTAGGCAACCTTTTTGAGCCAGGGGCCGGGTTGCTGTCCCTCAAGACAACTGGGGGGCCGAAGCGGGGGGGTGGAGCTTCCACCCTCCAGGAGCGGGGCTGTGTGCTTCCACCCTCCGGGGCGGAGCCGCACGCCGGGGGCGGAGCTTCCACCGAAGCCCCGTGGGGAGGAGGAAGCGTGTGCCCGCCCTCTCCTCCTCGGTCCCTTCCTTTGGCCGAATGGGCTCCAAGGGGCCCTTTCGGCCGAAGGGGAGGAAGGCCGAAGGGAAGGGCTTGGGCACCCGTCCCAGGCCCTTCCTTTCGGCCAAAAGGGCTTCAAGGGGCCCTTTCGGCCGAACGGGAGGGAGGCCGAAGGGAAGGGTTTGGTCACCCGTCCCAGGCCCTTCCCTTCGGCCAAAAGGACCCATTTCGGCCCTTGCGGCCCCAGGCCTCCCTCCAAAGGGAGAGGCCTGGGGCCGCATAGGCCAAGAAGGAGCCCACGGAAGTCCTCCTCCTCCTCCTCCCGGGCGGCGCGCTCAAGAAGAGCCCGTCCCCTTTGGCCAGCTGGCCAAAGAGGACGAGCTCCTCCGTCCTAGCCCCGTGCGCTGCCCAGGAGGAGGAGGAGGCGGTGGCCTTGGCGGCGGCGGCAGCAGGACTGGACTAAGGCCGGTCCTGCCGCCTCCGCAGGCCGCATACGGCCTGTGGGCGGCGACCCCTGCCTTAGATGCTTTCAAGAAAGCACTTAAGACGAATCTCTTCCGGCGGGCTTATCCATTTGATCCACCATAACTGAACCTGGGTAGCACCCTATCTTACGTTAATCATATATAGGTATGGATTTGTATTCATTTATTGAATTTGCTTTGTTAACTAATTGAAGTAATTCTGGATAACTTTGTGCTTGTTGTAATGGTGATTTTATCTGATGTATTCCCGCCTCGATCCATGGGGAGAGGCGGGAAATATAAATAAAGATATTATTATTAGTATGTGTGTCTGTTACTAACCATATTTGGATTCTGCTGCTGCATCATAGAACTTTACAAGTAGTATATAGGTTCTTGTTATCCATGTACCACTTTTTAATACTGGTGAAAGTCTTTAAACTGCATGGCCACATATTTTTATAATGTCTATTACTAAAATAATAACTGTGTCCTGGGCTCATTGGTCATTATGTCTGCAGTGATTTGTTCCTGTTTCTGAAGCTATTTGAAAGAATACATTTTGAGATCCCTGTGTGGCCCATTAATGGCAATCAGTTTCTGTCTATTCCACCCCATTTATTAATCTCCAGGACAACCTTGTTCAGATCACCATCCTTTAACCTCAGTTTCTTAATTTATATTAATTCCTTTTATCAGAGGGTTGCTAAGAGCATTACTGAAGGATTGTTTGTCAAGTATTTTGTTCAATGGCTCAAGTGCTAAATAAATGACTGATTACAATAATAGTGGCTGTAATTTTCATTGTCTTTACACAAACACTTTCTTTTAATTTGATGCTGTATCTTGCTGCTGCAGAGTAAAGGAATTTGGAATTAGTCCTTCGGACATTCCCTTCTCACAGGGTAGTGGCAGTCGCTCTGATCTCTCTCCTTCCTATGAGTATGACGACTTTTCTCCTTCAGTCACCAGGTCTACTTCATTCTTTACATGGAATCTTTATTTTTAGTGTTTTTTCTCCCCATTGTGTAATCTTACAGACAAACCTCCACTTACTCTCCCTCTCTTTTGAGGCATCACCTTCTTTTTGTTTTCATTTTGTTTGACAGGTGGTGACACTGCATGGCCTGCAAATCATCTTCCCAGTTATTATTATTCATCTTTACTTTTTCAAACATTTCATGCCCATGCTTGTTTTTCCCATCATGTGTAAGAGGTGGTGATGTCACCTTGATAATATTAGCAGTTTTATGTCTGACTAATTGAAATAAGGTGTATGCTTATTTTAATGCATATCAAATAATGATATGAAATTATAGCACAATACAAATTCTTGTTTGACTGCAAAGTTTAATCTTGTAATCAATAATATTGCAATTATTTTATTAAGGGCATGAAGCTGACATCACCATCATTTATGTGAATTGATGAAGTGTTCTTTTTTCAACTCTAAGGGAAATGTTGCTAAAATGAATGCCTATTTTGCAACTGTAGAGTAAAGGAGCTGACAGTTGATCCCAGTGCTGCTGGTGATATCCGTCCAATCATGCATCATACTCCAAATCAGATTGACGACTTGGAGGCACAGTGGGGTGTTGGGAGCTCACCTCAGAGAGATGATCTTAAACTGCTTTGTGAACAAAATGTGAGTACTTCACAAATCTCAGTTGCTCTTGGTACAGTGGAAATACATACCCTGACTAGTTAGTTTTAATTGTCCACTGCTTTGGTCTGTCTGTCTGTCTCTCTCTATCTGTATTAAATGAACGTGAATCATATGTTGGAGGCATTCTTCCTTTGGTTTGTGAATCTTCTGTAAGTCAGGTCAGTTAAATTCTAATGTAACATAATTTTATTTCTGTTTTATTTTATTAGCAGGGGAAGATGTACAGTATATCATGCCAAATGTGTTCTAAAAAGCCTCCAGATCGCTGACAATATAAACAGCAAGAGAAATAATTCCAATTAGTATTTTTATAGACCTTTAGCCTTGTCTTCAGCCTTCAAAATGTAAAGATCACACTTTTCTCAGGCTTTGATTCCTAATAAAGATGAGCCTTTTGGATGACCCTCTTGGATGACCTGCTGTTTTAATTTTACTTTTCTGACCTTTCTGAGATAGAGCAATCAGAACTGCACACAGTGTTCTAAATAACAAACACATTATAAACCTATATAGTGGCATTAAGATGCTTGATATTCCACTCTAAACCCTTTCCTGTTTTTTTAAAAAAAATAATTTCCCATTTTGGAATACCTAATATATTTCTGAATCTGTTTCAGGGCAACATAGACAGTTGCACAAATCTTTGTCAGTTTGTCTTTCTGACAGATACACAGATAGGCAGACACTCAGTTGATGTTGGCCTTGCTATAGTGGTCCTGAGGTCTCAGCTAAATTTTCCTCTTTACCAAATCACTGAGAAATAGTTGCTTTAGGACAACTGTATCCTAAATTTTCAAGGTATGGCTTCTACCTTCTTCTCCAGGGCATGGCTTCCCCTTGGTTCTCTTGACTGCTGGCTTCATGAAATTACCACTCTCCTCCTCTCTTTTTCCACAACTCATTTTCCCAACTTGTTCTTTCTGCTTGGTTGCTGTTTTGCAGACTTCACCTACTTGGTGGCAGCAAGAGGAACCAGGTTGAATTCATATTCTCAGAGATGTGGACACAGCTACAGTTTCAGTGGATTCTTTTCTCTACTGGCTATATATTGCTAGCAGGGAACTTTTTAGGCTTTTCTAGGCATCTGTACCTGGCTGGAAACATCTCTGAGTTATTATGGGAACCACTGGCATAAGAATTCTCATACCTGGCAGGTTCATGAGAGCATTCATAAAACATCTGATAAATGTCTTGTGATCTTTCCCTTTTACTTTCCTAATCATTGGGATTTCAGTTCAGTCAGTAGTGAGGGACTTGCACTTTTGATAGTTACTTATATACTCTGTAAGTCAACCTTATGTATAAGTTGAGGACAGGTTTGGGGGTCAAAATTCTGGATTTTTATATGTCCTGTGGATAAGTCGAGTTTAAAACTTAGGGGCATGTAACAAAGGTTGTAAAGGATAAAGCAAAGGAAAATAATGCTAAAGAGCTTGTAAAATTGCAGCAGGCATAGCTGTTTGTGCTCACCCTAGAGGCTGGATGGATGAAAGAATAGAGGGGAGTCAGTGCTGCCAGGACAAATAATACTCGTGCCTTTCACCAGGGGATGGTTCCTTTTTAAATAAAAATTAAAGTACAGTACTTACATTGACCTGTGGATAAGCTGACTCAAGTTTTTTGGGTCAATTTTTTTTTACTAAAATTTCTAGTCTTATCCATGAATATATACCGTACAATATTTGAAAATGTACCAAGCACATTTTTAAATCAAATCAAACCTTTTAACAAAGGATTCTGCTGCTAGTTCTACCACACTCCCCATGGCTTTCACCTAAGAAGAAAATGTACACTTAAACTTATTCAAGCAAATGAGATATTTTAGTTCCCCAGTCATGTTCTGTTGCAAAATTAACTGAGATCTAGACCTCCAACATAACCTCTTACAGCACTGTCACCTTCCAGCATTTTGTGTGTCAAGAGTCCAATCTTTCTGTGCTTCACTGCAAGTCCATCACACATGGGGAAAAAAATCAAATTTCTTCTTGCATTTCCAACAGGCATTTGAACTATGTTTAATTGTTTTCAATAATCTGTCAGGAGATAAATGCCATCTATGTATCAAATTTTATACCATGTAATATACTGGAATTCCTGTGGGGTCAGAAAATGCCCCAAATTAAGCCACTCTCTGCAGTTTTTGTATCTGGTTGGGAGAAGGTTAACTATGGTGGCATGATTTCAAGTAATGTATCTTTGGGATTGAGCATTTCCTGCTTTTTAGATTCATCAATCACTATATACAGACTTCTTTTTAAAGAAATAATATTCCAAGCATACTTTGTGGTAGTTAGATCTGGTAATAGATCAGATGGTCAGATTGGGATGGTAGGCAAGGGTGGGAACAGTCCTTGGAGCATATTATGGTTCTTTGAAAAACCACATTCTGTCATCTGAATCTGCTTGGATTTTAAAATACTTAAAAGCAGTGGTGTCACTGGGGGATGAGTGTGGTGGTGTGGCCTGCATTGGGCGGTTCTCCTGCTGGGGGAGGGGGGGAACATACTGAGCCCTGCTTCCCCGTAGTGGTGGCTGTCTTCCCATGAGAAGGCAGCTGTCACTACAAGGAAAGGCAAGGCTAAATGCACCCAGCCCTGCATCTTGCAGTGGTCCCAGTCTCCTCATGAGGAGGCTGCCACTGGTGAGGTGAAGGAGAAGGGGCAAGCGCAACCTTTTGGCCATTTCCCCAGCAGCCCCCCCCCCCCACTGCTTAAAAGAGCCTGTCTCTCTGTCTCACCACTATCAGAGTTACTTTTGGTGAGATGGTTGGAGAGAGCTTTCCTGGAGCTTGCTCCCATGTCTGTAACCATTTGACAGGGGAGGCCAGGTTAGCTAGCTGCTGTCTTACTGTCAGAAAAATATTTTTGTTTAGACAGACTTTATGTCTAAGTTGATCTGCTGCTAAAGCAGGTTTTAATCTGGTTTGGGCTTTTATATCTTGTTTTTATTTGATACTGTTTTAAATTATTTATAACTTAATTATTTCTTATTATTTCATTGTTCTCTACCTTGAGTACTATTTTTAGTAGGAATCAGGATATTAATTAATTTGTGACTCTAGCCTTCCTCTAACAAGATGCCTTTTTTGGAATTAGCATAAATGATCCATTTCATCCAGGAAAAAGGTACCTGATGTAAATCAGTGCAGGCTTGCATTTGTAAGGCTCTCCATGGCAATGATTGTTTTTTTACGCTGAGATTCTGTGGCTTATGTCATAGTTAGTGACATAATACTCAGTGACTGACAAATTCTTGCAGACATGCTACATTGAAGTTGATAATAGGGTAAGGAGTTCCAGAACTCTGTCATGAATTCTTTTCAAAACACTTCTTTCCTTTAATTTCTGCTTTAAAATGTTTTTCAGCATATAGAATCATAGCATGTGTTATTATTTTTAAAAGGAGGAGGAAGTTTCACCACAGTTGTTCACTTTCCATGAAGCTGTGTCACAGATGGTGGAAATGGAAGAGCAAGTAGTAGAAGACCACAGAATTGTCTTCCAGGTAAATATAAGGAGCATCCACAACACTAAAGCCTAAAGAAACTTCATCATTAGTTCAGTGCAATCTTGTGGGGTTTTCAGTTTGTATTTGAGAAACAGTAACAGTAGAGATCCTGTTAAAACTGAAGGAAGTTTTAGAAGGAACTAAATATGTGGCATAGTAATCTGTGGTTCAAAACAGAATAAAAAATCATTTTAAAAATCCACTACTATATCCAGGTCTAGCTTGTTAGCTGTGTTGGAATAATACTTGCGATATCCAGTTGAGGCAGTAAACCTGTTTCTGAAAGAAACATTTGTAATTTTTTTTCAGTTTTCTCACTGCTCAATAACCTCTATTTTTTATTATAAAAATACAGGAAGACTGTTGTCATATAACTTGTCTTGTCCTTGGATAATAATAATAAATAAAACTTTTATTTATATCCCACTTTTTGTTACCACAGTCAAAGCAGTGTACAATATATACAATTCCCCCACTTAAAAAAGGATTAAACAATTCTATCCATTAAAATTACAGACAATAAAATGAAAAAACATTAGTACAATAATAGAAAAATGGTGGGCAGAATCTTCACTTATATATGTCTGTGGGGGATGTTTACGTGGCCGGGTTCTATTCAGGGAAGGCCTGCTGGTAGAGATCCATCTTGACAGCTTTCTTGAAGCTCTCTAGGTTGGTAATTCGACGGATCTCGTTCAGCAGGCCATTACATAAGGTGGTAGCAATCACAGAAAAAGTCTTCTGGGGGGTTGCTATCAATCTGGTCTTTGTGGACTGCAACAACTTCCTCCCAGAGGATCTGAGTGCCCGGGGCGGATTGTACGGAAGGAGGCAATTCCTTATATAGGTTGGGCCCAAACCATGGAAGGCTTTAAAGGTAATGACTAACACCTTGTACTGTGCCCGGAAACTAATATTGATGATTTCAATATTGACGTAATATGGTCACTCCTAGTTGTTCCTGTAATCAATCTAGCAGGCATATTCTGTACCAGTTGAAGTATATTTTGGTGTCATCAGCATACTGATAACACCCCGCTCCATGTCTATGGATGATTTCTCCCAGCGGCTTCATATGGATGTTAAATAACATCGGGGACAGAATGGCGCCCTGAGGGACGCCACAATTAAGCTGTTTTTGAAGAGCAACTGTCCCTGAGCATCACCCTCTGGAATCTACCTGAGAGGAAGGAACAGAATCACTACAAAGCAGTGCCTCCAATTCCTAGCTCTCTCAAGGGCCCGTTCCGCACGGGCATAAAGTGCGTCCTGGGGACGTACTAGGGTTAGGGAAAGTGCGTACCTTACGCACGCACGTAACCCTAGTACGTCCCCAGGACGTACAAAATGGTGGCACCATATACACATAGGCGCCCCCATCACGACGTCACGAACGGGGCGGCGTGGACGTGATGGTGCATAGAGCGCCCTTTCCGCGGCGCTAGAAGGAGCTCCGAAACGGAGCTCCTTCCGCGATTTGTGTCGCTGGTGCAGCCTTTATAGACAGCTGCGCCAGCGATGCAAGGAAGAAAGGGGCTGAGTGGCCCCTTTCTCCTCCTCCCCGCCGCCACTGGGTGTCCTTGGGGCTTGAAGCCCCAAGGACACCCCTTTCCAGGCCACAGGCCGCTTCCCCGCAGCCTGGAAAGCGGCAGATTGGGGCCTCGGAGGCTGCCGCTCTGGAAGCTGAGGCCCTGATCTGGTGGAGAAAGGAGCGCCTACAGGCCGCCCAAAAGGGGCAGTCTGCAACACTCCTTAGTTTCTTAGTCTTCATCAAAATGGGTGAAAATTCTTTTACTTCAGTTAGGCATAAAACTATTTGGTTTTAGTATTTGATAGTTGGTTATAAACACGTTCTATCATAGGATTATATGTTAATCTATGGTAAATTTTGACACCTTATTTAGGTTTGTCAGACAATTTCAAGTCTTTTAGAGTTTAGGGTGGAAAACCTGAAATTAAATGGATGTAACTAGCTTAAGCATGACAGAGCAAAATTATTTTAATAAAACATGATGGGATATAATACATATTTCTTTATAATATTATATTTTTCCTCCCCTTGTGTCCTTGGGTGTATGCCATTCTCTGTGATACAGAAGGAACAGACCACAACTCATGGGTTCATCTCCTTATTCCATTTGAGTCAGGCAGCATCCTCAGAATTCCAGGATGTTAAAACCATTGCTTGCAACCCCTTTCTCGCTTTTTATTGCTGCCTTTGAGGTGTCGCAATCTGTTTTTAAATCCCCACTCACAACTCCCCAGTAATCATGATAGCTGTTTGGGCGGAATAATGGAGTGGTGAGGCAGTGAGAGGGTGCCAAAATGCTTGTAACAAAGGTCTTAGAAGCTTCCATTTCACTGATCCAAGCTACTAATTTTGAGAAGGGCATCACAGTTTAAGTTCAGCTTTCTATCCAATCTTTTGTCTTTTAAACTCTTTTTGTTCTTATTAGGAATCTATTAGATGGTTAGAAGATGAAAAAGCTCTCCTGGAAATGACAGAAGAAGTAGACTATGATGTGGACTCATATGCTACACAGCTTGAAGCAATCCTAGAACAAAAAATTTATGTTTTTACTGAACTTCGAGGTAAGTTCAGTACCTCTTTGGAAAAGCTTTTTGTATATGAGATAATTTGTCAAGAGTGTCTACTGACTTTTTTTTAGAATGTAGTAGTAGTTGATAAAAGCTCATGTGCCCTCTTTTCCATCTGTCCCATCTTTCTTAAGTTGGGACCAATCAGCTTCTTTCAGTTTGCATCTATTGTTGCTTTTCAGAGTCATATGTGCCCAGTATATGTTCTTCAAGTTTCATACTTTTCTTTGAACGTAGAGACTTGCCAAACTCTTTTCCTCATTAGCACAATTCTCTTGTTTTTTGCTGGCTTCCTTTTGTATCTCACTTAAAACATGGCTGTCAAAATTGAATACTTAATTCTCATTGAGATTTATTCCTAAGCAGAATTTGCACCATTGCTTTCTTTGTGCTGCACTTGGACACCTCTGCTCCCTGTATGTATTTTTTTATTTGTATAACTGTAATGAGAGAGCTGCACTCCTTCTCTAGTATGGTTGTGAAGAGTTTGGAAATGTTTGTTTCCATTTCATGTTGACCATACTTTGTAGTGCCCAAACCCTGGTTAATCTAATTATGGGTAGTGAAAACAAGCCAGCCACAAATACCGATATATGAAGTTGGTTTTCTTTAAGATTAACCATAGTTTAGGGTTTGGAGGTAATGTTAAAATGTTTACCCGGAAACAGAATTTTCCAGTTTTCTAGTTGCCTGCATTCTGTACAAGGAGCAGCAAACGTATGAATCCAGCACACACTCCAGCTTGTAGTCATTAAGCTAAACTGTGATTGTTAGTATGATGTCTCAAAGCAGCCATTACGGCAAAGCCTGGGTATTGGAACTGCACTGAAATTACTTAGTTGGTATTGATCTTCCTTCTTTCATTTTAAGATAAAGTGAAGTCCTTCCGCACAGCACTACAAGAGGAGGAACAGGCCAGTAAACAAATCAATCCGAAGAGACCACGTGCCCTTTGAGGCAAACTTCTGCTGCTAAAGGATGCCTGAGCCTTCATTACTGTACCATGCAGTTGGTTGGAAATGAAGCTGTAAGAAGACAACTACTTGAAAGATCTAAAACTGTTGAAGTACCCTGTGAAAATGTCCCATTTCCTTTCCCCCAGCTGACATTTCAGTTGTGTGGAACACTCCTACGATGTCTGCAAAATGCTTCTAGACCAGATAGCACGACCAGGCAGGTTTTGGAACTGGGAAGCACTTTTGTTTCAAATGATTTTACTTACTCAAATTGTGAATCTTTTATGTTTTGGGAATATTTGCCAATTTTTTTTTTAAATAATGAAGTAAAATGGTGGACTTGTAAAAACTTCACAGTATTTTGTTTCATTTATGTCAAGTTTTTGTTGCAAAGAGCAGCTGTGCAGTTTTGTATTTGCATGCATGCCCACCTCATCAGTGATTGTATATACCTCCTCTTCTAGACAGCTGTGCTCACCTTTTCTTGTTCTGTGCCTTGACCAAGGCGACTTGACCCTAAATGTTCTCTCTAAAGCACAGCCTTAATAAATGACACTCCTTATTTGTCAATGTAAATTACTTTTATTGTGTGTACATTTTCAATGTGTGCTGTTTTCTTTTTCTGTGACTCGTTCTTCATTTCACAGTATGTGCCATATCATTGACCTGGAATTAAAAATCTGTCAGTGCGAATTGACAGCAAGCCATTCCATTTCCCTCCCTGTAAAAATCTGGAATCATGCTTTATTTCAGTTCCTAAAGAGTCTCTAACATCTTCTTTGTAAAGAACAAAACTATAAATTAGTGGATGTATAATAAAATGTAAACTGATTATGAAGGAGAGTTGTATCTTAGGATAATACAAATATACGGTATGTGTGCTAGTGTGATGTCAGAATAAAAGGTGCAATCTGATTTCCACTTATGGGTAGGAGAGGTGTCCCAGGATACCAAATTAACTCTTTCTTGTATGACTAAAATTGGCTTCTGATGCATGAAAGTTTACATGTGCATTAACTGTAGTTTGCAGGTAGTTAGTACTGTTGCTTTAAAAGAAAGTAGCTAATGCATATTTTCCATTTGTACAGTGCCATCAGTTGAAAAGTGGGGTGAATTTGTACCATTTGAGGATTTGCACAGTAACTCCACAAAACTTGTCTGATGCTGAAGAAATTCCACAATGATGCCTGAAACCTTCACAAATGGCACTGTGTATCCAGCACTTTTTAAAATGGTGGCACTTCAATTATTTTTCAAATTGCTATCCAAATAAAATTGCCCTTTTATGTATTTTTGTCAGATGAATTTAGACCTCTCTAGGAGTTCTCCCTGTTCCCAGAATAGATTCCAGGTGCTCATATCAACAGACATTCCTTGGAACTATTTATTTTGTTTCTGGAACATAAGCCTATCTTTGCTGTGACTGAAGGGAAATAAAGGGAAAGCAATGAAAAGAGAGCTTAATGAGCCAGAATTTCTCAGTATTCAGCATAATTCCTTTAGAAAGGTAGGCTGTAGAAGTCTTGCCATATCATGGTGACAAAGCACCTATCTGTAAACATGAAAACAGAAACAATGTAGATTTTACACAATGTGTTTAATAAATTTAACTATGAAATATAAATTAGAGATGAGAATTTTACTTTTATGTATACTATGTAAAATGTTTTTTCCCATATTCATCTGCACTAAGATGTCTGCTTTTCAGAAATTTTAGAACAGATGTGTGGAAGAGCTCTTCATCCAGTATAGCCATTCTGGTCAGATTTTCCTCACACCAAAGTGTCAGTGTTTCTGTGACAATTGCCTTCACTTGTAATTGTATACCAAATTGGGCTAACCTGTTATCTTTTACAGTGCATTGCTACTACCTGTAAAGTTGAAAGCTGGGATATATGTGTTTAAATATATATATATGCATAAAACAGTACTAATCCCCAGCTGCCTCAAGGTGGCACCACTTGTTAACAGTTAGGAGATAAACTTTATTATCTTGGCATCACCTAAAAGCCTGCCTGGTAGCAGTTGGCTTGTTTTGACATATGGCTAGGATATAACTCAGCGATCTGCAATAACAGAATTAATGAGTTAAATGTGCTTTCAAAGAGAAAGTTTCTTGCTATGCTGCAAATCTTAATATTCACCATTATATTTATGTCACTACAGTTAACCTGCAGTCTCATGGAGTCATTTCTTGAGTTGGCTATTCAGATGTTTTAATTAAAAGCAATTTTTGATGGTGTCATATTTTCACAAGTACAGTTCTTAAACACAAAGAAAATTTAAACTTGTTATTTCAGCAAGGAAAGGCAATTCAAATTAAATCCTGTGGTTGCTGGCCAATGTAAGCCTGCCTCCTTTGCCAAGGTCACAAATATCTTACCTGGTTGATGGGTCCTTTCTCCTTTCACTAAACTGCATATGCAAAGGATGCATTATGACCATGAAAGAGCTTGGCTGGACACACCCACCATTCCTTTGTCAAACTCCTGTATTTGACACTTCATGTAACAAAATCCAACTAAATGGATATTGTGCACATGCATTCCATATCATAGACCATTTTGCTGTTTGAGACCCATAGAGAGGTTTCGTAATCAAAACAGACGCTATAATAGTCACTGATTAAAATAGTGGTCCTAGTGAACCTCAGCAAATTTTCAGTTAGAATATATCAGGCCACCTAGCAGCAAAATGACCAAGTCTTGCTTTGCAATGTGTCCGTTCTGTTATGCAGGGTAGGTCACAGAGACCTTGTTGGCATGCCTACAGAGATCTACAAAATTCCCCCTACCTACTTCATGCTGCCTAACCTCTACCTGAAATTGCTGGGATAGATCATCTACAAATCTTTACCTGAAATTAATAGGACATATTTGGGCTGTGGTGTTTTAAATATGCAGAAAACAGACATATTTCCCATTTTATTTCACAGTGGCTGTTGAGTTTTAGTAAGGGGTATGGGGGGGGGTCAGAAGAAGGTGAACAAATATATAAATCAAGACAGATAGTTTCTGATGACAGTTGTTTATTCTTTTATGGGATCCCCTTGTTTTGAGCAAAACTTAGTCTCCTTGAATTTTAAGAATACTTGTTAAGGAGTGGATATAGCAGAAGGGCTTTTGTCAAGCTTAGGTTGGTATAGCAGCTGTGACTGTGCATTTGATTGCCTTTGAAAGTGATCAGAAATCTCAGTAGCTGAAACTAGACTTACAGCCTGTACAGACTGGCATTATACAACAGCCTCAGGGCAGAGTGGGGGTGTGGCATCCACACAAAACACACCCCAACGCTGACCTGATGCTGCCGTCATGCTATACACCCGACAACATGGCAGGCGGTGTTACAGTGCTCCTTTGGCGCTGTGTCCAGATGATGCCGCACCAAAGGAGTGCCAGAAGGTGCCGCAGTGGTAGCAAAGGTGCCCTTTCAGTGGCACAAAAAGGAGCTGCTTTTTGTGACTCCTTTTTGAGCGGCGGAAATGGCAGATCAGGGCCACAGCACGTAGTTGCTATGGCCCTGATTCGGCATTGAAAGGCGCAGCTGCAGGCTGCCCATTAAGGGCAATCTGTTTTGTCCCTTAGTAAGAGCACTTTCTTCTATGCATGTGATTCGGTACTACAGTTGCATTTATTTTGGTTTTCATCCTTAGTCCATTTCAACATTTTTATTAATACTTTAAGACCTATACTACCACCTTCTCCCACATGACTTGTCTCCCTCTTCCATGCAAGATGGACCTTCTTTGATAAGTAAGGCTTGCATTAATCCCCCGGAAGGATCAACTACTTTAATTTTTTTGCCCCAAAGTGCCCACTAAGGCAGTCAGGGCATTTTCATGTTTTTACCTCCTTCAGACTTTTTTAGGCCTAGAAGAGGCCTTTTTTAAAAAAATAGGAAGTGACTTCAGCTTGTTTCCTTTCGTTAAATGGTAAAACTCCTCCCTATACTCTCAAGAGCAGTGGTTCTCAAATGGTGAGGTGGGACTCCCAGCATGGTATGAGCAGGGTGACCAGATGCCCTAATCACAAAGGAGGACAAAATACTGTAAAATGTAGGGCATTCAAGAAAAATGTAGGCCATTACAAAAGAAAAGCTAAAAACACTAATATAAATTCATTCATGTCGTTTCTTTACAGTTTTACATAAGTGGGATTTTATGTACTCAGTGAGGTTGATGACAAACTTCTTGGTTAAAATGCTTTGTTGGCTTGCAACATACTTAAAGAACCCTGAGCAAGACAGAGGCTTGAAATTGTACTTTAATAGCAAGAAGCCCTTAACTGAATTTACATTCAGTCCCTCCTGTCCGCCTATTTGCAGTGAGGACAGACTGCCTAATAGAGAGATTTCTCAAAGGGGAACAGCTAAATGTGGCGTTACTCAATGGGCTTCTTAGTGATGCTCAAAATGGAGGTGATTTTGGAATTCCTCCTGGACAGTAAGTTGAAATGTAGGACATGTCCCAAAAAAGGAGGACATCTTGTCACCCCAAGATCAGATGAGAGCTGCTTGGAGGCCCTCATTCCTCCTCCTCCCAGCTTGTCCTGGAGGGGAAGAGAAAGGCGAGGAGGATATTCAGTGCATAGTTTTTTGAGGGTCTTTCAGGCTATGTGGCCATGTTCTAGAATGTTCAGTGCAGCCACTTCTGCCTGAAAGAGGAAGAATGGGGAAGCTCACTGGATTGTGGTCTGGAGGGGGAGGAGTCCCGAACGGCTACGTTTTCTTCCTCTACTTGTCCTGTCATTGCCCCAGTTCTCAGGATGAGACATTGCAGCAGCCAGCACACATTCTGATACATCCTCGACAAGGCATCCCCAGCAACCTCCTGGATGTCCTTTAGAGATCCCAGAGGATAATGTCAGTGCTGTCTGTCCAACTATAGCAGGGATGGAAAACTGCACAGGGGTTGGGTGCCATTTTACCTACCAAGGTCCATCCTTACTAGCAACTTTCAATACATCAGAAGTGACATGATATTACTTCCAGCTGCCCTTTGGCCTGATTTTCAATCATTTCCCCCTCTTTTGTGTGTGTTTTTGGGGAACTGCAGGATTAGGGAAGAAAAATGCAGCATTTTATGCCTGTTTCGGGATGAAAAAAATTGGTCATTAAAAAAAAAAACATTTTAGGGGTTGAGTGGGAAGCTGGAGTGGCCTTCTGAGTAGTCCCCAAAGCCACATTCAAGGGAGCCAAGGGCCACATAAATCCTGTGGGCTGCATTTTGCCCATCCCTGAACTATAGGAACATAACTGGTCTACTTAAACACATGTAAGTTGAATTTACGCTGATGTAAGCCACTTGCAAGATGCCAGCTAAGCTTACTCTCCTACTACTGAAGTGCTCTTAATAATTATTGCAAGTATTAATAATTGAAGACAAAAGGGTTTGATAGAAAATTATTGTTGCAGGAAACATTAAAACTACATGATTAAAATCTAAAAGGTCAGGTTTAGCAGCTGAAAAAGTTTCCATCTCAGATCCATGTATTCTTCAAAATTAACAATATTAATACCTATTTGGCTTGTACTATTAAACATAAAGAGCACGGTGCAGTGGTTTGAGTGTTGGACTACAATTCTGGAGACCAGGGTTCAATTCTGAGCTCAGCCATGAAACCCACTGGGTGACCTTGAGCAATTCATATGCTCTCAATGGCAAACCTCTGAACAAATCTTGCCAAGAAAACTCCATGATAGGTTCACTTTAGGGTCATCTTAAGTTGGAAACGACTTGAAGGCACATAGCAACATTAATCATAGAACAAATGTTAATATTTAATAATATTAAATATAAAACAAGGCAACCAAAAAGTGACATTTCAAAAGAGGCTGAACAAGGCTTTTTGAGGTATGTACTCTCCATCAGTTCTTCTAAATCAGGGGTGAAGAACATGTGGCCCTCCAGATGTGGTTGGACAGCAATTACCTTCAGGCCTAGCCAGCTCTGCCAATGGTGAGGGATAATGGCAATTGCAGTCCAACTACATTGGGAGGGATTGTCATTCCCCACCTTGCTCTGAAAGAAGTGTGACAATAGCTGATTTTTATGATCAGGAATCTGTTTCACATAATCTGGTTATTTTAAACATCTGAATGTGCAAGGTCAGAATAATTTATATTCTCTGGATGGTAGAGCAGAACAATCCACAGATGCTGGCGAAACATCAGGAATAAACTCTTATAGAACATGGCCACATAGCCCGAAAAACCCACAAAAAACAATCCACTTAGAGGTTATGCCCCATGTGCCTGTTGGCTGGTACATGAAGAATAACACAAGTAAATGGTTTGCTCCTCTTGCCATCCAACAATGAATATTCACTGTAAATATCAACCTCTCATTCTTTATGAATGAAATTATAGCGCTATTTTGTTTATAAAACATTATTCTCTTAATCATCTTCGATTTCATTCTTCCTTTCAGGAAAAGTGGATGCCTTTTGAATTGAAGCCATGCAGGACACTGAAAAACAAAAATATTCAGTTCTCATTAAGCTAATATTTCATGTGGAATAATAATGTCATCTTCAAATAGTCCTGAGCAATTTTGTCTTTAGGGCTTTTTTTTTTTTTTTTTGGTCTCACGTGCTTCTCCTTGAAGAAAATAATTCTGGGCAGCTTCTTCCTGCTTTTGTAGTCTAGTTCAGTGAGCCCTTGGTATCAGCTGGGACTTGGTTACAGGTTCTCCCAAAAATAACAAAATCCGTGGATGCTCAAGTCTCATTATATACAATGAGATAGTACAATGGTGTCCTTATATAAAATATCAAAATCAAGGTTTGCTTTTTGGATTTTTTTTTTAATTTCAAGCCATGAATAGTTGAATCTCTGGATGCAGAATCCATGTGGATGGCCAACTTTGGTCAATTAGCCTGAAGCCTGCTCTGTCTGGACAAGCCACTCAGCAGTAAGTACATGGATGTAGCTATCATCTCCACTCTTCAAAGAGGCAATGTTCCACAAAAGCTGCTAGTGGTGCCCATTTGAAGAACTGGAAAAATGGAAAACACTGAGCTTTTTAGACTTCAAGAAGCAGGAAAGGACCACTCACAATGTCAACCTTTTACTTGAAGGTTGAGAGGGAGCACACATTTATTCTCTCCAACAGTAAAATCTGTGTAACCCAGTTTTATGGTCAGGACAAGATGCCCACCATTCTTACAGCCAAAAGCACAAACTACTAGCAGCATATAAAGAGAAATATGTGTATAGCTTCCCACAGAACACCTTCACAAATACTAATGTACTCTCACCAATCGGACTACTGTATCTTGACAGCATCCTTGGAATCAGAAGAGATTTGAAAAGAGATATAATTATGTTCCAATATTTGAGGACGTATATAGAAGATGGAGCAAGTCTGTTCCTCTACTGCTCCACAGACTAGAATGTGAGCCAATTGTATAATCAAATTACAAGAAAAGAGAGTCTACCTAAGCATTAGGAAGAACTTTTTAACAGTAAGAAATAACAACAGTAAGATTGCTTTGGAAAGTGGTGATCTCCTTCTTTGGAGGTCTTTAAAGAGAGGTTGGATGACTATCTGTCAAGAGTGCTTTAGTTGCGTTGTGTAGCATGGAATTGCACTGGTTGGCTCTTTTGCAGTTCCCTGCAATCCTGTGATTCTATTATACATGCAGTAGTGAATAGTGTTTGCCATACTGCACAGGGGATACCACCAACTGTTAATGTACTGCATAGAGTGCAAAATGCAGTTGTGTCTTTGACACCATACATAATCTTCACATCTATTCTTGCTTTCATTTGGGAACAGAGACCTCTTACTGAGTCAGAGCATGCAAAGACTTTGAACTTGAAAAAATGCATTTAGTTTCACCTGATGAAATCATCAATATCCATTACTCGTGCACGTTTGTCTGAGTAACCAGTGTCTTTTAGTATTTCGTGAATGAGATTTCCAATGTTGAAATTTTCAGGAATTTCCTGCCAACATAGAACACAAAGGAGAGAATTTACCTTATGTGGTACTTATCATGTAAGAAGCAACTCAAAGTTTTTAATAAAGGCTTTTCCAAAAACCAAACAGGAACAAAAATTGGAAATATTTACCAAATTATTCTGTGAACAATGAATTCGGTAATTTTGTTCCAACAACTGTTTCACAGCATTTGAACTGAAATGGGTAAAAATAAGAAAAGTTATACATAACTGTAGAGTCAGCCTTTCATTTTTGGGGCAAAAATGTTAATACAGAATTTCCTTTTGCATTTTTCTCCAACTTATCATTTCTATGTGTTCAGAGAAGGCATATAAAACTAAATAAAATAGGCACTTTCCAACTACCAGAGACTTATGGCAACTTTTATATTTCTATTTCTCCATTAGATGGCTTGACCTCATTAGAATAACAAAACAAATTACACTTACATGCCTCTCCTTGAAACAGGGATTACTAATGCTTATATAAATGTAGATGGAATTATCTATCTCAGAACATCTAAGTGGGGTCCTAGCATCAACTGTGATTTCAAAGTGACCACCTCAAAGTCTGAGCCATTCCAATGCAAAATGCAGACAGGAAGATAACTAGTGGAGTGTTTAAGCTTCACTGAAAGTTTGAAATATATAATTCTAGAAAACCACAAGAAACTGCTGTCCACAATCCTGTTTGCTATCTTGTCAGTGTCAACTAGGCAATAATAAAACGATGCAAAACAAAATCAGATTGAATTAATAAATATTTCAATAATAAATAATGCTAAAAGATAAAGAAATTTTTATTCATTTCCTTAGTTTTGTTTAACTGTAAGACATGGCATCATAGCAGCCTTGACAGAAGCAAATGAGGAAGGCTCCACCTGTTTTAGGCTCCCAACATGATGAACTCGGCTTGCTTGCCAACTGATGTATGTGCTGCCCTGCTCTTCAGGGTCCTATGCCAAAGAAGTGATCAATCATCAGAAAAACAATTGGTCCAAAGCATAGGGAGGTCAGAGGCAGCATGAGGAATTATTAGCTATCTTTTCTTTAGTGAAATATACAATGCCTGTTCTCATAGCTGTAGATGCTATTAAAAGATAGAAATCACAGAAGCATTAATGCATATGCATCTTTTTTGCCTTTAGTCACACAACAAATGCTCACTGCTTTCTTCATTTGCCATGACAATGCCTGAGTATGGTCTTAGATCTCTTCTTCAATAGTGAGCTGGTGTTTAGAAAACGGGTGCACCGCCTTCTCCCTTTCTTCTCTTCTCTTTGCCCATGGGCAAAGGAAAGACAGGACAATTTAGCAATGACCACTGACTCTAAGATCAAGGAGAATAAACACCCCATGCAAACACCAACTGTCTAAACAATCCAGCATGATAAGCAACTCATCAAAGAAAAGCAGTTGGCTGTAAGATAAAAAGTGAAAGCCCAGCTGCAAACCAAATGCTGTGATATTAATAACTTACTTAAAAACTGCAGCGAGTGTCTTGTTTTTCCTGACAAAGACTATCCTTAGCAGGCCATCCCATTCCTACATAAATATATAAAACATTTGTTTCAAACCATGAATACTTTGCTGTAAAACTGATGGCAGCATTTATATAGACTGTCGGTCCTTAGCAAGACTCTTCCCACTTCTTACTCATTATTTTCTTATTTAAGCATTTCAAATACTTCCTCTATTTTCCTCTTCTTCGATATGCTTGTTTTAATCTTCCACATGTACCTAGACTGCCACTCCATTCAAAACATGACTAATTTCTAGAAGAGAAAATCCACATCAGTTTTTAAAATTTTTCTCAAATTTGTGTGTTTATTGAATGTATATCCCTTTGTTCTCCTGAGATGGGCTTACAATCACCAAAAATATACCTTCAAACATGCATAATCAGAGATACAATTCATAAGTCTCTTTTCATGGACACAGGGCCAAAATAGACCAGCAAAAAAAGACTGCATTGGGGTGGCGTGGGGTGATGGTGTACGCAGGCACATGTCCTGATGCTGCCCCCAAGCCGCCCTGCTGACCACATAGTGGGTGGCATCATGGCATTTTTGCAGCATGGTGTTTATGTGCACCATGCCGCAGAAATGCCAGAAAGCCGCTGCCACATGAGAAACAGTGCCTTTTTTCCTCCCCCAAAAGGAATGGCATTTTGCCCCTTCCGTTTGGGCTGGAAAAATGC
This sequence comes from Sceloporus undulatus, assembly GCF_019175285.1. NCBI lineage: Eukaryota > Metazoa > Chordata > Lepidosauria > Squamata > Phrynosomatidae > Sceloporus > Sceloporus undulatus. Next base: position 296,943,403 of record NC_056523.1, on the reverse strand, counting down.
CAGATTGGGGCCACGGCATGCATTTGCTGTGGTCCTGATCCAGCATTCATAGGGGCAGTGTAGAGCCATCCCTTTACAGCTGTCTGTTTCAGCCCTGAGCTTCACACACACTGAGACCAACAAATAAGATAGTTTGATGAGAAAAAGGGAAGTGAACTTCGGCGTCTTCCTTCATGCAAACTATCAGTCTTCAGCTTCAACGTCATCATTGTAACTTTTGAACCAAAATCAGTTACTTTTACGGTAAGCAAGACATTAATCTTTAGCTCTTCTCTTAACTAATGGTTAAATATGCTTTGCTCAAATATTCTCCAAACCAACCAGTGCCATAAAACACACAAATACACTGACAGTTTCCACACAAAATCTTTTAAACAAGTGATACTTGATGTGTCAAGTGTTAGATAGCCCCCCCCCCATTGACATTGCAAGAAATATTGTCACCATTGCTTAATTCTAAGTTATACAAGGAATGAGGAACATAGGGCCCTCCATTTGTTTTTGTTGGGACTGCAACCTCATCATCCCTTGCCATTAGCCGTGATTACAAGACTGGTGGGAGTACAAGAACATGTGGAATACTATATGTTTCTCATTTCTATTTTCTTCCGTGGAAGATGTATAGAATAAGGTGACACTTGTGAGTGAATACTGCACACTTGCTTAAATTGTTTTCATGGATTTTATGTCAACTGTGACAAGTCTCACCTGAAAGTTGATTGGCGGTGGAGGGTTCTTTGGTTCTATCCTCACAACACTGGATTCAACTTTGGGTGGTGGCTTAAAATTGTTTTTTCCAACCTGTTAATAATCATAACGTTAATTCTTTTTTACACTTTGGTAATAACGTGCTCTGCCCTAGGCTTTACATCTGAAATTCTACAACCTCACTTCAGTTATCTGTTGTTTCACTTACTTTCATCAGATGGTCAACACGAGCTAATAACTGAGTATTAACAGAGAGCCTGCAATACAGAGGAGAGCCAGGTTTTGCAACCAAACGAAGAGCAAATTCTCTTTGGAACATTAGTACTGCACACCTAGAAATTAAAAATGAGATACAGGTTTGAGTCACATTAACTCGAAGCAGGACTTTTCCAGACAGGCTAACACAACCACTTATTCATCACTTTCCCACATGGTTCTAAAAATTTACGGATATTCTACAGATGCCTCGGTTAGATTACACCATTCAACAATACAGAGTAATTTAGTACACGTGCTTATGGATATTAAGAGGATATAGCCAATAAAAAATGCAATATAAGATCTGCTGAATTCCTTTTGGAAGCCATTTTATTTACTAATGTCCTGCCTCCTCATTATAAGAGGAACAAGAAAAGAAACAAGATGGAGTAAGATGCTGAAGACAAGAGATTCATTTGGCCATGTCTTTAAGCTGCTAACTTTATGTCTTTTTCAGCTATCAGAGGTATATTCCTGACATAATCATTTATATTGTATTAAATGTCTAAATTTGGTTTCTGAAACACACACACACACACACATATATTACTATTGTTGTTATTTTTCTTTAAATTAGACTCCAACTTATGGTAACTCTGCCTCAAGGTTTTCTTGCCAAGATTTATTCAGAAGAGGTTTACCATTGCCTTCTTCTTAGGCTGAGAGAGTATGACTTGCTCGAGGTCACCAAATCACTTTCCATGACTGAGTGGGGATTCAAAAGCCTGTCTCATGGAGTTCTGTCCAGTACTCAAACTACTATAACACATTGGTTCTCCTTGTATTTTATATTTTTACATTTTTTCCCTGAAATTCTCCCCAAACAGTATTATTTCAAAGAGCAAGGAGAAGCCCCTAAATCCCTATAAATATTTGCAGATGGAAGTAAATGAAAATTCATTTTATAGAGGAAGGGGGGGGGTTGATGGATTTATCAATAACTTTTGTTCTTTGATCTACAGACTTTTCATGGAAAATGCCAAGTGATAAGGCAGTAAGAACAGTAAGCAAGTTTTTAGGCGAGCCCTCCTTGTGTGATCCAAACAAATCAGTCTTCTTGCAGTAATGCAAAATCACAATGTTTGGCTCTTCATATTTTAAGAGGAATAAGCAACTATTTTTAGAAGAGCCCTCCTTGTGTGATCCACATACCGACACACTGCTTTCATCATAAAAGAAATTAAACATAACTTCTAGTTTGAAAAAAAAACAAAGCATTTTTAGAATTCTAGCATGAAATATGGCTAATCATTTGTTTTCCAGATCAAGTGTCCATTGGTACTAATTAGTGCTACTGAACTATTTGCAAAAGCACCTAAAAGATTAGAAACTGTACATTTTTGTACATACCGAAAGAAAGGCCGGTGCAACAATAGCTTAAAAACAAAGGGTGAAGAAATCTGGAGGGAAAAATGAGATAGAGAAAATTAATTTCCCAGGAACTTTACCACTGTAAACTAGATGTTATATTAGCCCTGTTTTCTAACAGTGTTGGTTTTGCACTTACTTTATAAGGTAAATTAGCAACACAAGCATCAAAAAATGGTAGGTCACTTTTCAGTACATCTCCAATCTTTATTTCAAGTTTGTTAGCCAAAGGCCTGGAAAAAAACCCACAATTCTCACATTAGTACATTTCAGACAAATCTTAGTCTTATGACATTTTTTTTCCTGTTAAGCACACTTACGTGCCCTGCACTCTCTTCTGAAGTTCACCAGCAAGTTTTATGTCAACCTCACAAGCAACTACCTGAAAGAAACCAGGTACAAATGAATTTATATATGCTTCATATACAATGTAGTAGTGAACAACTGCTATGAAATCAATTTGTTTATTAAATTTTGGGGGGGATAATGATGCTGCATGTATCCGGTTCTCACCACGGAATTAACTATGATATATTTTAGCTGTTTAAAAATAATATATGACAAGACATAACATTATGCAGAAAAATAACAAGAAGCAAATGTTGGTTTAGAAAGATGTACAAGGCAAATATTGACTTGGAGATAGAGGATCATATGCAACCTTGTCTGACTGGACTTTCCAGCTCTCTCCTTCTCCTGCCCTATAGTTCCCTGCACATCCTTAAATTTTGGGGGGGAAGGATCCTGCAACCCTCTGGAGATGAAGGGGGAAAGGGAGGCTGCAAAGGTCAGACAGAAGTCCTCTTCACTGATAGATGTCATTCTGTTGGAGGATAGATACAACTGGATATTTTGCACAGAGTCCAATTTCAACTTTTTGTATTACCGTAGTACAGTACCATTTTAACAACAGGTATGTCACACACCTTACCACACAACAATACTTGTATGTCTTCTTGGTGGAAAAGCTATAGGCAGCAAGTCCGACAGTAGACCCATTGAAATCAATGGCCCTTAAAGGAACTGCGACTAACAAGTCACATTTATTTCAGTCTGAGTCTATTCTAGGTAGGCATAACTGCATTTAGGCTGTGCTTATTCAGAAAACATGTTCTGGCATGCTAAGCATGATTTGAATCTTAACCTGAAGATATTCAAATGGAGAAACAAACTGGGAAAGAGTATTATATAATTGGCATATATTATATATTTGGCAAAATACATTCCCCCAAGTTCTCATTTCCTTCTGTCCCTTGCAAGGAAACAATTTTATTTCATTTGTCTCTTCCTAACTCTCCATGCTGAAGGGGGGAAAAAGACAAAATACGTATCTTGCTTATCATTTTCTAGCAGATTGGGTTGTTGTTGTTTTACCTTTTTCACCTTTTCCAACATTTTTACTGTCATGTTACCAGTGCCAGGCCCAACCTCCAGAACAACATCTGTAGGATACAAGGAAGCCTAAAAAAGAATAAAATTAAGAGTTGAATATTAACAGCAATAAGTTAGCACTTGATAGAATCCGAATGGTGATCATATACTGCATTAATGTAATATATTCTATGCACTAATACTATCTCTGTCCCTGATCCAAATACAAAATGATTGGAACACAGCTGAGTGCTATTTCACATGCTCTTTAATAGTTTCCCTTAAGTCGTTTATTTTTCCTCTCTAGATGTATTTCTTTTGGTAAAGAATTCTTGGTGTTTTGCAATACAATCCCATTCATTTCTGCTTAGATGTATCCATGCAAGTGGACAACGACTATCTCTACTTCAGCTATTTTACATTCACTTTACTTTCCAGACAAGTTCTTTTACCTAATGTAACTGTGATTATCACCTACCTTTTCTATAATGCTGTTGACAATCAGAGGATTTTTCAAGATGTGTTGACCCAATCCTGTGTTGAACCTGATGCCAGATACTGAAGGCAAAACAGCACAACAGGAAGAGTTAATTGCATTGAACTAACCATAGACAGCTTGGGTGGGTACTTGAGCCAGAAAGAGTTAAAGCGGTGCCAGGTCCCCCCAGAAGCCGCCCACCTGGTCCTTTCCCTTCTCGCCTCCGCTGCCCAGAACGGGGTCCCGCCTTGACTTTAGGCATCTCGTCTTCCGACCCAGAAGGAGACTGCAGAGAAAGGCCACATGGCGGGGGCGGAGCCTGCTCCCCGCGCAAAGGCCGCCGGGAAAGGTAGTTCCTCTGCCCACTCCTTGAGTGCAAATCAGCTTCCTTAGGACTACAATTCCCAGAGGAAGAAGAGAGGAAAGCGATAGAACTCGTTACTCTCTCAGGTCACTAGTGCGCAGGGCAGAAATAATCCAGTCCCAGCACGCTTTTTTTGACTGTCCTGGCTCAAGGCTAAGGAATCCTGGGAACTGTAGTTTTGTGGGACATTCAGCCTTCTCTGTTACAGAGAGCTCTGATGCCACAATAAACTACGTTTCCTAGGATTCTCTAGCACTCAGCCAGGGCAGTTAAAGCAGTGTCAAACTAGATTATTTCTGCAGTGCGGATGCATCACCTGTTGCAAGGGATGGGATTTTTCACCCCTTGGTGTTGTGGTTTGAGAGTTGGACTTGGCTATGGAGTTGTTGTTTGTTGTTGTATGCGTCCAAGTCATTTTTGACTTATGGCGACCCTAAGGGTAAGGTATATGTAATTTGAAAAGGAATCCCCCTGAATGCACTCAGTCCTTTGTTTGCAGACTGCCTCTATTTGTTTTTGTTGCATGCCTTCAAGTCGTTTCTGACTCATAGCGACCCTGTCACAGGGTTTTCTTGCCTTGATTTGTTCGGAGGGGGTTTGCCATTGCCTTCACCTGAGGCTGAGAGAGTGTGACTTGCCCAAGGCCACCCAGTGGGTTTCATGGCCATGTAGCAATGTATGAGAACACCCCAAATCCCCAATGCCAAAATGCCCAAAGCTTTCAAACCTCCACTGGCTTCTTCATCAGAGAAAGGTATTGAAAATCAGACTGGAGGGGAAATGAGGATGGTCCAAAACACACTGCAGAAATAATCCAGTTTGAGTCCGCTTTCACTGCTTGGGAATTCTGGGAACTGTGCTTTTAAAGTGAGACACTGAGCCTTCAATCTCTACCAGAGAGCTCTGGTGCCCTGATCAATCAAAACCCCCAGGGTTCCCTGGCACTGAGCCAGGGCAGTTAAAGCGGCCTCAAACTGGGAAAATCAAGGGAGCTGAGCCTTTGCCAAAGACACCAAACACCTGAGTGGCTTCCAGCGTTATTTTGCGATGCTCCTTATTCTGGCATTTCAGAATCTCCTTCTCCCAGTCTCCTCTTCCTCTCTTGTCCGAAGAACAGTCCATCAATGACAAGCTGGAGCAGCTCGGGAGCATCTGATAAATGATCAAACTGTTTTAAAACTTACAAGCGGCTGCGGGTTTGTTTTGTTTGTTTTGAAGTGCTAAGGAATCCTGGGAGGGAACTTCAGTCTATCGGGGCACCAGACACACAAAGCGAGAATGCTCAATGTCCCACAGAAGAACGACACTTCCCTGGATTCCCATTGAGCCAGGGCAGTTTAAGCAGCCTCAAACATTGGCAATGTGTGAATTACTGGAGGCTCAGGCTTAGAGGAAGCAGCTAGGCCCCGTTGCCTAGGCAACCTCGAGCAGCGGGGGGAGAACACAGAGAGAGAGGGTGTGTGTCGCGTCGCTGTGACGTCACCGGTACGCGCCGGGTTGCGGCGGCCACAGTGTGCGCTGAGCTGAGCTCTGGCTGCTTGTGGCGCCAGCTTCCGAATAAGCGGGGCTTCCTTCGAGTGAGAGAGGCTGAAGGCAGTCAGTCAGTGAGTGCGGAATTTGCCCTTCCTTCCTTCCTTCCTTCCTTCCTTCCTTCCTTCCTTCCTTCCTTCCTTCCTTCCCTTCAGGGCAGAGGAGGCCTGGCTCCCAGAGCTGAAGGAGGACCCTTCCTTCGTTCTCAGCATGGAGGCAGTCTCTCTGGTTGCCCCCATCGTC
>NC_056523.1:296853097-296922083 GCF_019175285.1 Sceloporus undulatus | reverse complement strand
ATATATATATATATATATATATATATATATATATATATTCAAGCTGTAGTATGATTGACCAGACATCTTTTAGCTAAATTTGAACATTGGGCAACAGAAAACAATGTATTTCATGAGAACAGTTCAGATTCAGGAAAAGGTATTCTTCCCTGGATAACTGTTTTGTTTTAAACCTATACTTTTTTGTGTCGACATATGGTAATGTACAATAAATGTGAATTGTATTTAAGTGTTGTTAAATCTGGTACAAATCTCAATGCTGTTAAGTCAACATCATGTATAAGTTGAGGGCAAGCTTTGGGGCCAAAATTGTGGATTTCAGTATGGCCCATGTTAAGTTGAGGGTAAAACTTAGGTGCTTAAAGCAAAGGACATAAAGGATGAAGCAAAAGAAAACAATGCCAAAGAACGTACAAAATTCCAGCAGGCATAACTGTTTGTGTTCACTCTTAAGGCTGGATGTATGAGAGAACAGGCAGGGGGTTAGTGCTTCCTGGGCAGATTATACTCTTGCCTTTCACCAGGCGAGTGTTCCATTTTTAAAATTAGAGTTAAGATACAGTACTTACATTGACCCATGGATAAGTCGACTCAGGTTTTTTGGATAAATTTTTTGACCTAAATTTCTAGACTTATACGTGAGTAGATACAGGACATTAAAATAAGTAGATATAAATCAATGAAAAAATATAGAAGAAATGACATACTATTTCTTGCTTTGAATTTCATGTTCTTCTGTGATATTATATAATATGTCAGTCATTATGATTAGTTTCTCATATAACCCAGTTAAATGATCAGATTAGAATCAGATACTCTTAACACATTTAATAGGGATTTATTTGAAGCTGCTTGTATGGTATCTAAGAGAATGCTTCAGCTATCTTATGAATGCATATACCAAATGGATATGAGAACTGTGTTAATCTGCTCTCATTAACTGCTTACATTATCCTATATTATCTTCGCAAACTGACAGACAGTCTGAGGGGTGAAACACATGGGCAAAATCTGCTTTGAAGGTGGGGTGTTTGGATGATGGACACCTCAGAAGCAGCTGGAAACCAGACCAAAGCCATGTTCTGGAGTTAAAACCTGGAGCAAAATAAAAACCAGGGTAGTCCAACTTAAGGTGGAAAATTTACATCTTTGCACCTGCATCTGAAAGCCCTGACGCAAGTGCGGGGCTGCAGCTAAGTAAAGAAATTAAAGTGTGACAACTCCAATGGATATAATTACAATACTGTATACACAAACCATACAGTCCAACAGGGGGGCATGGGGGGAAAGGACTATGGAGGGGGGGGGGGGTCTCCATGACTGTGCTTTGCCAATGGATCACTCGAGCACTAATGCCCCATAAAGGCGGAGCATAGCACATACCATTATGTGGTCAATCAAAGGGACAGCCATGCAAAGGGATGGCATCTGGCCAGACGTGAGAGGTACTTGGAGGTCTCAGGTGGTGTGTTTGTGCTTGATGTATTCATTCTGCCTTGGGAGTGGGCCATGTGGTCAGTGGAGTTTTGACTCACTTTTGTAAAAAGCAGAATTGAGCTACTTTTTCCTGCCCATCTGTTCAGGCCCTGTGCTTCAAAGCAATGTGAATAGCTTAGAAAGCTATTTTCAGTCTCAGTGGCTTTGTTCAGAAAAAATGTTAAAAAGACTTTCTCTGCCTGGTATGCTGTAGATATTTTTGATTTCAGCTTCCATGATTTCACCCCATTGGACACGTTAGCCTGAAACTTCTGGACGGCACCTGGTTCAGGAAGGTAGAATGCCATGTCAGTAGACAGTTCCAGACATCCAGGAGCCTCATCTACCCAGCAGGATATTGGGTACTGTATCTACTCCAGCTCCCCCTCCCCCAGTATCCTGTAGTAAAAAAAATTAGGGAACTGAAAATTATCTACAGCACAAACTAAGTAAAATGATCAGGCATTTAGCTCAATTTTATACACTCTCACAGCCTGGTATGATAGGAGATCCTTTTTAAAATTAGAACGAGTGGGAAGACTAAGAGATCTGAAAGCTGCAGAACAAGTCCACGATCATATCTGTAATGTATGTTCCTGTGATGTTATAGAGTGGTTTGGTGAAGCCATTTGCTAGTTTTAAGATGATATAAATGTAATATATTTAGTTATGTTGAATTTTATCTTTCTTATAGAATATCGTCACAAATCACACCTTAGATGTGAATGTGAGATGGCTAGCCGTGCTGTACTTCAAAAATGGAATTGACCGCTATTGGAGACGTGTGGCACCACAGTAAGGAACACCTTTTCTGTCTTTCTGTTTCGGGGTAGTCATTATGAGAAGAGGCCATGGGTCTTGCCTCTGCCACCTGATTGCTGGGGCTTTTCTACCTTGATCCTAAGTGAGATCACTTGATGCTCCCTTGAGCAATTGCTGGTGCTGTAATGCCCTCTTAACTTACCCATTCTTACTTGCTGCCCACAGTGAAAGCAAACAACAATCCTTGGACCTGCTTGTATGTCATAGTGTTCACAATTCTTTCCCTTTTCCGTGGTGACTCAGATTGGCTGGCTTCCATCTCAGGGGTGCTTCTGTCATGGTACTAATACTCTTGCTCCTTCCAGTCTGTCCGACCTCAAGACTTAAATAGAACCCTTCTGACAATAGAAACAGATTTACTCTCACTACAACTGACATTTCTTTAACCTTTCTTACTAACAAACATATTAACAGCAAAAATGTACCTTCCTGTCAACAAGAAAAAATATGCTCTTATAAGGAGATAAACGTAATGTAACTTCATCAGCTTTGGGTTACTTCTTAAAAACTTGGCTGCAGGTTCCACGCTTAGTCAATAAGATTAACCAAATGCAGCCATTCCTGGGTAAAGGTAATCTAACCATAGTGATCCATGCTTACAAATCTGGGTGGATCACTGTAATATATTATACCATTTGAGTCTCTCTTTTCCGAAATGCTTGGAACCAGAGGTATTTTGGATTTTGATTTTTTTTTTTTAATTTTGGGACACCTGTATTTGCATATATGTACATCCCATCTTGGAAATGGGACCCAGATCTAAGCACAAAATTCATTTATGTTTCATGTACACCTTATACACATAGCCTGAAGATTGTTTATGCAATTTTTTTGAAATAATTCTGTACATGAAACAAAATTTGTTGAACCACCAGGAAGCAAAAGTGTCACTATCAGGCACCCATGAAAAAAGCTTTAGTTTTCGGAATATTTTGGATTTTGGAATTTTGGATAAGGGAGACTCAACCTGTATTTTGGGATGTTCTCATGGATAACTTAGACCAATGTAGAAGTGTGGTATCCAGATTTCTAACTGGTACAGCCAGCTTTGATCGCTAGCCTTAAAAGAAATGCTGTGATTACCTATTTATTTCAGGATCCCTGTCCAAATGCTGACACTTACATTTAAAACCCCAAGTAGCTTGGAACTCAAAGACTGCAAGGTCATACTATTGATCTGGCCATATTTTGAGATCTCATGTTCGTTAGTGGACATGTGTTTTATAATAACGAAGGAAAACATGTTATTTGAATAATTGGAAACTAGTAGTAGTAAAGGAAAATTGCTAAATCATAACACAGTTTCTCAATTTGTGTCTAAAAGATTATTTCTACCATCCTGCAGATGTCAGTATTGCATCACACAATCCGTTTTCCAGAAGATCTTTCTTTTAATTTTTCTACCCACACAAATGCTTACGTATAAAATATTTTGGGTATTTTACTCTTGCATATACCTGTAATATGAAGTTTTTCTTTCACCAGTTTCTATCCGGTTGTGTATTTTAACAGTTGGCTAAATGTTCTAAATGGGTAATAGTTGACAAATCTCTTAAGTTCCCATTGACTTCCACAAATGCACATGATACAAAGAAAACGCTAACATTTTTAGATGGTGGCATCTTGTAGTGCCTGTATTTGTAAATTAACAGTTTGTAAGTAATACATTAATAATGCCAACTGTGTTTTTTCCATTTGCACAGAAAGCATAGAAACAGCTATAAAACCTGCCTATAATGATGGGTGAGCTCTTCTTACACAAGCCTTTGAGCAAGTGTCCACAGAACAGTATTAATGACTGTTCTCTTTTTGCTTCCAGACTTTGGCATTTCTTACACCTTTGGTGCAATTTCTATCTTTACCTCATATTAGAATTTCAGCTATTAAACTTTACTGTTGATCCAGATTTACTGTATAGGCAATTTGCTCTTTCATTTGTGTTTTTTTTCCTATAATATAATCTGGTAAAACAGGCACATTTTATCATGTTTGAATTGCTGTTTCCCCACTTAATAAAGGGGATTATTTGTGGAATGACTTCATTTGCTACTTACAAGAACTTTGGTAGGGCAGGTTGGTGTGACAGAAAGTGAGTGTCCTAAAGTCAGAGAATTTGCTTCATGGCTGCGTGGGAATTCAGATTCTAGTCTTCATGATCCAAGTGCTATTGCATTAGTTCTGAAAATGGCATGATTGATGCCTGCATTTTCCGTCATATCCCAAATTGATTAAATTCACAATTTTATAGTAATAAGTAAAAGGTTACAGAACATTACCAAGGGAAGTGTCAATCTGCCATTTTATCTCCCCCTCTTCATTTCCCACAATATTAGATACTTGAATGAATAGTTAGAGGCTTTCAGTAGCATACTGCTTGGCAAGTCTTATTACATTCTTGCTGACTAAAAAACTCTCAAATGTTTAGATTTTAAGAAATGCCAGAATACATACTCATGGAACATTACTATAATGATGGTTTTCATTTTCCAACAAACAGTGCTCTTTCGGAAGAAGAGAAATCTACATTGCGTGCAGGGCTTATTGCCAATTTCAATGAGCCAGTAAATCAGGTTAGTGGTGATACTAATGATGAACATTAACATTCTAAGGATGTTTCTTATAATTTGCAGTTTTGTTAAGTTCTTAATTAAATGGTTTTGGTTCTTTTAAATCCAGTGAATATTTGGGGAAATAATTTTTATGTTTGATCTTGCAAAGAATATATTCTTAATAAAAGTTCATCAGCTCTATGCTTTTGAACATATAGAAGATGAATTTGAAATTTCATATAACAATTATAGTAATATTCCTTACCTTTTTTGCTTTCTTTTTTAAAAGTATCAGTAGATGCTAAACATTCTATTAATTAATGATCTAAAGGTCTTAGTAATCCACAAGCAAAACATGTCAACAGCATGATGCAGCAGGCAAAAAAAGCCCATGCAATTTTAGGCTGCATCAACAAGAACATAGAGGTTAGAGGTGGTAGTACCACTCTGTTCTGCTTTGGCCAATCCTCACCTGGAATACTGTGTCCAGTTGTGGGCACCACCATACAAGAAGGATATCGACAAACTGGAACATACTTTAAGTGGGGGAGGGCACCAGGGATTTTATATGTGCTCTATTTTTAACTTTGTTAGCTGCCCCGATTGTTCTCAGAGGGGCGGGATACAAATAAATTTTATTATTATTATTATTACCCAGAGAAGGGCAACCGAGGTTATCAATGTTCTAGAAACCAAGCTTTATGAGGAACAGCTTAGGAACTGAATATATTTAATTTAGAGAAGAGAAAAGTGAGAGTTGACATGATAACTGTCTCTAAATATCTGAAGGGATATTGTGTAAAAGATAGAGCATTTTCCCTCCGCTCCTCAATAGACTAGAATACAAACCATTGGATTCAATTACAAGAAAAGAGATTCCACCTAAACATTAGAAAGAACTTATTTACTAGAACTTTTTCACAGTAGAACAGACTGCTTTCTTTGGAGTTCTTTAAACAGAGGCTGGATGGGCATTTTAAAGGCTTTAGTAGAGTACTTTAGTAGTGTATTCCTGCATGGCAGGGAGATGGACTATATGACCCTTGCAGCCCTTTCCAGTCCCTTCCAAGATCTCATGATTCTGTTCTATGAATTTTTTTAGCATGATGCCTTCTACTCTGTAAGTTTCAAGGCATGATCTCAGGAAGAGGTTTTTGTATCCTATGGGAATGCATGCATCCTCATAGTAGCATCTTTGAAACTAACTGTAGCACCTTTGAGACTAACTGCAAAAGAAATTATAGCATAAGCTTTTGTAGACTTGGTCTACTCACAGAAGGATATATAGTTTTCAGCTGTAGAATGTAGGTGTGTTAAATTTGTTGCATCAGTTAAAACAAAGTCTTGTGGCAACTTGAAAACTTAATTAGTTTCAATCAGGAGAGAATGAAAAATAACAAGAATTCTGAATCCTGGGGCGGGGAGAGGCCAAATTTCTGAGTCCTATATTTAGACATGTACTCCAGATAGCAAGATATATTCAAGAAAATATTCATAGGCAATATTGAGGGTGTGGTGTAGAGAAATGTTCCTCTCCTGCCTGAGAAAACCCCTATGTTTGAGATTGCAGGGAGAAGGTTTAGTGTGCTAAGTCTGGAGGAAGACTGAGCAAATGGAAAAGTGAACTGCATTATTTTTTGTGCTAACTATTATTCTTTGCTCTTATGGCATCACTATTCAGTTGCATTTATATATCTGCAAGGCATAGCTTAGCGAATGGTTGGCTGAAATTTCATCAGAAATAAGAGGATATTTCAGATGAAAATCAAGCCTCAGTATTTTGAACTGAGGCTGTAATGTGCATTTGGCTTAACTAGAGGTGTTTCTTTTGTTGTCTTTGCAGATTGCCACTCAGATTTCTGTATTGATTGCAAAAGTGGCTAGACTGGATTGCCCTAGGCAGTGGCCAGAACTTATTCCTACCCTTGTAGAATGTGTAAAACTTCAAGACGACCTTCGCCAACATAGAGCTTTGCTTACATTCTATCATGTCACAAAAACTTTGGCATCTAAACGGCTTGCTGCAGATAGAAAACTTTTCTATGATGTAAGTATCATTTCCAGTAGTGCACCATTTCAGTTAGACTGATTTTTCCTAGTAAGCTGATGTTTAATTGCTTTTGATCCCTACTACTTAGAACAGAGTAATGACGCCATCCAACTGAGAAACTCAAAACTCCTGTCCAAGTGATCGTCACATTGAAAGTATTTATTTGAAACCTTTATTCTAGTTGATGGCATCTTCACAGCAGAATTGATAATAAGACCATTTCCAGCTCAGAATCAAAGAAGTAAATGAATTTGGTCCAGTATAGGTGTAATGGTTCCCAATCTCTTAACTGCATTTAAGCAATTTGGAGTGGCCTGTGGGGTACCAACTGCCTTTCTCTTCTGGTGAATAGCCCACTTCTTTTTACAGCACTAACCATAGAGCAGCACTACATATGCACCATTGTTACATTTAAACCAACTTTGGAACACTGACTCTGTTGTTAAAGGAGAACCTCTGGTAGTGCTATCCACATGCAGGCATAATACTATTGTGTGACTAGGAGAGGAAGTTGTACATAATAATAATAATAATATCCTGCTCTCCAAGCAGATCGCAGCAACTAACAATAATAAAACAACATTAAAATACAGTAAAACATAACCCATAAACCCTCCCATCCACAATAAAAATACATTTTAATTATAAACTAAGCAGGGGCAATTGATGGGAGGCCACTGAGAGGCTACTCTGGGAAAGCCTGCTGGAAGAAATACATCTTGACCGCCTTTTTAAAGCAGTCAGGACTGACAATATGTCAGATCTCCTGTGGCAAGCTATTCCATAACTTGGGAGCGACAGAAGAAAAGGTCCTCGGCAACTGCCGCCAGCCTAGTTTTTGCTGGCTGCAGTAAGTTTTTACCAAGTGCGGGGCAGATTGTATGGAAGAAGGCAGTCCTCCCCAAGCTGGGCCCAAGCCATGAAGGGCTTTAAAGGTTATAACCAACACCTTGTACTGTGTCCGGAAGCTAATAGGCAGCCAGTGTAGAGATTTTAATATAGGTATTGTATGCTCACTCCAAGATCTCCTGGTGACCAATCTGGAGCCCAGACGCCCTGCATAGTAATTTAAAGGTTGTGAAATAATATATGAAATGGCAAAAGATGCTTTATTTCCAGTGTTAGGCTGAATTTAAGTTAAATAGAAAATGGGGCCTATAATGTTTTACATAACTGATTTCCAGATCCTCTTCAAAGTAAAGCTACCCAACCAGTCTTTCAGACGGTCTTTTAGAATCAAATGTGAGTTAGTTGTGACTGATGGAAACAAACCACGTTCAGACATTATGTTTGTGTTACCCTTCATACTAGTGAAGGTGATTTATTTTATTTAGTGAAACGTGCTATGGATATGAATGAATTGTTAGGGAAATAAATGTACACATCATGATGATTATACAGTTTTGTAGTCTGTGAATAAAATAAGATTCTGTCTTTTATTTTATTTTATATATCACTAATCCAACAAAATATATTTAATTTTGATGAGATCTGCACCACAGGTTACTGTGGGAAGGCATGTTTCTCTCATATTAAACAGTTTCTAGGTACAGAGAAATTGAGTAGGGACAACAGGTGCTTTTTTATTCACTTGAGATCAAGAACATCTTTGATGTATAGCACCCAAGGTTCTGTCCTTAAGGAAATTATAAAACCAAAATACTCTCTGGAAAAGAGTTGCATTTTAAGACATAAATTGGATTATGCAGGAGGAAAATATTTAACGTTGTAAAATTTACAGCCATCTGTCTCCATTCTGTTATGTTTGGTCAAAATTTAAATAATTGGAGAGGGATGTTTAATTAGTTTATATTTTGCTCAGCTTTGCACCTGTCATCAGAATAGTTTTATTTCTACAGTTGTACCCAGACTATACCATTTCATCTTCTCTACTGACATGTTTATAATTCAACCTAAATTTTCACAACAGCATTTTCATAATACAGTATGGTCTCACACCTGCATCATGTAGCTTCAGCAGTGCATATTTGAATTATGGACTGCCAGAATGCAGAAAATTGAATTTGTGATGGCAAAGGCCCACATCAGATTTTAATTTTAATTAGGAATGGGATATTTGTGTCCTATCAGATTTTCTTAGACTTAGATTTTCATTTGCTTTTGGTTATGTAAGCTAGAGCTGATGGGAACTGCTATTTTGGATCTGAAGAGCCATATATTCCACATCCCTGGCCTAATTGGTTGACTACATGCAGCACTATCCTCATCTGCTTTTGCACATCCTTACCAGAAAAAAACATCTGTCCCCACAAAAGAGAATGACTGTTCCTGGAAGCTTCCAAACGTGGCAGTTCTTTTGTAAGGGATTTCAGGTGCTGACGTGTTTGGATTTGTTTTTGTTTTTGTTTTCCAAAACCAGAAGTGAATTTCCAGTTTCTTCTTATATTGAGTAAAGTGTGGAAGAATCACATTTTTGAGATTAGTAGTCTGTAGTCTGGTAAATCTGATACAGATCTAAGACTCCTGAACACGTGGTAAAATTATTGGTAGTGACTCCCACCATAACTATGGTCTTTGAGATCCAGTTAGTTTCAGACTGTTAGAAGAAGTTTTGTGAAAAGGAAAAGGCTAGTGAGAAGGAGCTCAAGATATAGTGATACTTAACCATAATTGGTACAGGCTTCAAAAATTCAAAATAACTATACATTTAGTAATTATATTAAGTATACATTTAGACTAGAATCCAGAGAGATGGGGAAGTCGTTTTGTGATCCCAAGGGTCTTCAGACTTGTTTTTCTCAAACAGCAGCTTGTTATGCTATTTAACAAATACTGTTGGAAGCTGGAGGGCATCTCAAGAGTGTGATATGGCACAGGGTTTATAGTTAGCAATTCACTGAGCTAATGCTATCCACGTGCAAAAACATATGTTACCTTTTGGATCTTGGCTCTGATACCGCTGAAATTTAGTTATGGATAAGACTGTTCACTTGAAATCATGTGAAAAGAATCCCATTGAGCTAAATTATACATAAACACATTTAGGATTGCACTATATCACCAAGTAAATCCAAAGGAACAAATTGGTCTTGACTATCTTAAACAACACTGTTATGAATGACTGTAGATGAATTAAGATCATAGTATTCTCTCACTAAGAAATATTTTGGCTACATTTGTTTTATCTGCATCAAGCTTTATGAATAAATGACGTTTTCTATTGCAGTTAGCCTCTGGAATTTATAGCTTTACCTGTTCCTTGTGGAATCACCATACAGATACATTCCTCCAACAGATTTGTAGCAGAGATGAAACTGCTATGAGTAATTCATTAGAAAGAACTCTGTTATCATTGAAAGGTAATGAACTGAACTGCAATAGTACAAAATGTATTAAATCAATATTGTTCTTATGTACCACCAAGCCAACTTTGACTTGCAGCACCCCTATAAATGAGATACTCCAAGAGACTGTTATTAACAACCTGACTCAGATCCTGTAAACTTGGGGCTCCATAATACAGTATTCTTTTCCCATTGCCTTTAGCCTTATCAAGTATCATTGACTTTCTTGTGAGTCATATAGTCTTTTTATGCATCCATAGTATGATAGTCAGTTCAGTTTAGTCAATTGGAGGCTAAAAAGACTGGAATTATACACTAGCATGGGGGCATGGCATATGCATGCTGGCCACCCCCCATGCCATTGTCATGCCTGGCACCCAGTTGCATGGCAGGGGGTGTTGCAGCGCTCTGTTGGCGCAGCATTTAGACACGACAGAATTGTCAGCTGTTCTCTAGTGAGAGATAATCCTTTTAATCCCATAAGTGCAGCATCTTCATTAGCTCAATGTACATGTATACTGTTACCACAAGTTGATGTTAACTTATTTCAGGGCTCTAAATTTGTAAAATACATATACATATAAAAATAGCATCCAAGGGTCTTAAATTTGTAAAATACATATAAAAATAGCATCCAACTTACAACAGTTTTCTCCGGGATCTTGGCATAGACTCTTCTTCTTTCTGTAGTTGGGATATAAACTTTTATTATGATTATATTGATAAGGTTTTCTGTACATTCTCTTTGATGTTTCCTCAGAGTTTGCATTATATCCCCTGACTAATTTGCTAAGTCATGCCTAATTATTAATGTCATCCCATTGCTTCTTAGATTGTTGTTTCCAGAGTAAAGCACTATGTAATTATGTCTCATTCCTACCTACTATAGTTCACTCATATAAAGTACTGCTGTGTTCGTATATTCAATTTCTTGTTTTTAATTTCTAACTTCTCCATTTCAGGCCTCTCACATTCTGCATTCCTATTAAATACAGTGGTACCTCGGGATACGAAATACCCAGGTTACGAAATTTTCGGGATACGAAAAAATCCCATAGGGAATCATTGTTCCGGGTTACGAATGTTTTTTCGGGTTACGAAAAAACTTTTGGTGCTTTTTTCGGCTTTTTCGCACGGAATCGCGGCTTTTCCCCATTAGCGCCTATGGCAATTCGGCTTACGAAGGCTTTTCGGGTTACGAAAGCGGCCGCGGAACGAATTAATTTCGTAACCCGAGGAAGCACTGTAATGCAAACTCCTTTCACGTCTGAACATAGCAGCTGAACATCTTTTGGGCAATCCAGCACTATTTGGACCTGTCCTTTTCTCTTTCCCCACTGAGTCCCTTCTTTTCCTGGGTTCTCATTTTCTCTTGCTTCATAGGGTTTTCAAGGTGAAAGATTCAGATGTGGTTTACCAGTGCCACTGCTTTTGCCTGTTTCTTCTACTGCTGCCAGTTGTTTGCCTTCTACGCTATCTCTTTTGGATAGTGTGTTTCCAACAGAGAATAAATCTGTATGAATGTACACAGTAAAATGGATTCTTAATTTTTGGCATTCTGGCTATTCAAAGAGTTGCAATATATATGGAGGAGGTGTCCATAAGAGCATCTTTTGTTTTTATACACCACTTTTTGCTGAGGGTGATTGCAAAACTATATTTTATTTCTTTTTGACACTTGGAGCTCTTCTTTAGTTTTGAGATTGGGCTCACAATAGTGTCTTATTTCTGTTTCTTAGCCTAGTGATTAGAATCACAGAATCGTGGAGTTTGGAAAAGACCACAAGGGCCATCCAGTCCAACCCCCTGCCATGCAGGAACTCTCAATCGAAGCATCCCCGACAGATGGCCATCCAGCTTCTGTTTAAAGACCTCCAAGGAAGGAGACTCTACCACACTCCGAGGAAGAGTGTTCCACAGTTGAACAGCCCTTACTGTCAGGAAGTTCCTCCTAATGTTGAGATGAAATCTCTTTTCCTGGAGCTTGCATCCATTGTTCCGGATCCTAGTCTCTGGAGCAGCAGAAAACAAGTTAGCTCCCTCCTCAATATGACATTGCTTCAAGTATTTAAACAGGGCTATCATATCACCTCTTAACCTTCTCTTCTCCAGGCTAAACATCCCCAGTTCCCTAAGTCTTTTCTCATAGGGAATGGTTTCCAGACCCTTCACCATTTTAGTCTCCCTCCTTTGGACACGCTTCAGTTTCTCAATGTCCTTTTCGAATTGTGGTGCCCATAACTGGACACAATATTCCAGGTGGGGCCTGAGCAGAGCAGAATATAGTGGCACTATTACTTTTCTTGATCTAAACACTATACTTTTATTGATGCAGTCTAAAATTGCATTGGCCTTTTTTGCTGCCACATTTCACTGTTGACTCATGTTCAACCTGTGGTCTACTTGGACTCCTAGATCCCTTTCACATGTAGTTTTGCGTTCAGCCAGGTGTCTCCCATCCTATATCATTTTATTTTTCCGCCCTAAGTGCAGTACCTTACATTTCTTCTTCGTGGTCTCTGCGAATCATACAAATGGGTTTCACTGCACCTGCGCAGTGCTGTTCGGATACTTCTAGAATCACTGGGCAAAGTACACTTTGCAACATATGGAAACTTTTTGGCAGTAACCCCGCCCCCCTCCTATAAAGCCCCGGTTCCCGCTCTTTTCCCCAGTTCCATTTTTTCCGCCGCGTTTGGCTGCTGTTTGGAACTTCGCTTGTGTTAGCTCGTTTTGGATCACTGGTTTTTTGACTCGGACTGTTTTTTGACTTTGGCGTTTCTTCTTCCCCCGTGTACTGGACTCTTGGACTGTTGACCTTGATTTTGGAATTCGTTTTTGGATCTGTCGACCTCGGTAGCGATGTCTCCTCCATTCAAGAAGTGTGACATTTGCGGGGGGAAAGTACCGGTGCAGGATCCCCACACCTCCTGCCTTTTCTGCCTCGGGAAGGACCATGATGTTAAGTCCTGCTCCCTCTGCAAATCGATGTCCTCCCAGGCCAGGAAGAACCGGGAATCGCGGCTCACCTCAGCGATAGCCCAGGGTAAGATCCGGGAAGGGGATCCTCGCCCGTCTTCGGCCCCTGTGGCTCCTGTTTCGGCGGCTCTTTCCGCCAGGGATGGCCCGGCAAGTGCGTCCCCGTCAACATCCAATCGTTCCGGGGTGCCCAACCCCGAGGCAAATGTGGCCCGTGGATCTGACAAGCCCAGTGCCACCACCAAACCCACCAAGCACCCGCATAAATCTGGGTCTGTGGGTATGACCGCCGCATCGACTTCGTCTCGGAAACGGGATACCCCTTCTAAGACCTCGCGGCCGGCATCGGAGCACAGGTCCCGTAAGGAAGCTCCGTCGGACCCGAAGGATGGGTCGGGTACCGCCAGGGACAGCTCCTCCAGGGCAAAGACAGCCCCCCGTAAGGAGGATGCGCCCAGACCGGGTGGAAGGCTCACGGAGTCGCCTATTCCCTTCTTTCCTCCGGATGCACCGCGGGGCTCCGCGTCATCCAAGAAAAGGAAAGCATCGGATTCAACATCAGAGGCTACGGCTTCCAACGAAGTCAAAAGCACACCAAGGCACGGCCTCGCAAGGAGCCTGAGGGTGGCTAGGAAGCGAGCTAGCGCCGACTCGCCCTCGCATCCGGCCGGATTCCCCGAGGTTGGGACACCCTGACGGTTTTGTGTCCGACTTCTTCTCCCAGGGAGGCTCAGCAAACTTTGTCCGACCCTGGGACCGTCGGCGACAACCACCTTCCTTTCTCTCTCTGCATGAGGAAGACTCCCGGGATAGGCTTTGCGATCTTCTTCTGGGGTTTTTACCCTCGCGGTCTCCATCCCCGCGCTTCGTTCTCCACGCTGAGTTAGCGGCCCCCGAGGTCTCCATCGCCGCTCCCCTGTTCTCCTTCCACGGTGCCTGCCGATTTGATGGACCTGTTTCTATGACTCGAGGCAGACCAGTTCTCACCTAAAGGTGTCAGGGACGTCGCGCTGTCCAGGGTGTCCCTCACGCGATCGCCCCCCGGGATCGTCCCCCCGAGGTTTCGCACCTAGAGAGAAACGCCATCAGGACCCTATCCCCGCTTCCAAGTGCTTTGCTCCAGCTGTCACCGCGACCAACGACAGACCTATGCAGATATAGTTGTGCAGGTGCGAGTTCTCCGATTCCAGGCGGACGCTTCGGTCGGGACCAGAACCCTTCGATGTTGAAGACCTCCCGCCGCCAATCGCCGCAGGATCTTCACTACCCGGAGTCGGCCTCCCCATACGGTGATGTCCGTTCCTTCGCGGAGCACATTATTAAATGTCCAGGGGCTCTGGACATTATCTTTTTACCGGATGCGGATGCAGCAGACCCCAGTCGAAACGTCAGTCCATGGCCGGGTTTCCAACACCTCCGTTGTGTTCCGTTCCTTCCATCACTTGAAAACGATCATTAGCGTTCCTGGACTCTCCTTCTTCACCTCTCGGGCCCTTGCGGAGATCGAGTCGCTGTACAAGGTTGCGGCCCCCAATGCTCCGTGGCTCTATCCTCATCGCCAGAATTCAGCTATATGGAGAGTGCCCAGCAGACCTCCACCCAAACGCCAAACCACCTCCCGGTGGATAAGGAGCCAGGAAAAACCGCCCTGGCCAAAAAGGCATATGCGGCAGCGGCCATGGCGGCGAAGGACCCTAGTTCTACCACGCGCTTGCATGGGAGTGTACGTCCAGACCTTGATGGAGGGCATCTTCCCGATCGTGCCGGACGTTCCCGATGAGGTACAGAGGACCTTGACCGAGATCAGGGATGGAGACCCCACTCAATTGGCAGCCGGCCTGATCTACTGCGGCTAGGAACGTCCGGAATGCGTTTGGAAGGGCTTATGTCGGCTTCCATCGCGTTAGAGACAGCATGCCTGGCTCCGTTGGCTCGGACCTCAATCCAGAGCGTGAGGCTACAATCGAGGACCAGCCCATCGACGGCTTCTGCGGTGTTTCCACGCCGACACAGGACGAAAGGCTCAACAAGAAGTTCCTGCATGAAGGTCAGCGCCATCCAAGCATGAATGCACACAGGGCCTCTTCCTCCGCAAGCGTCTCGTCCTGCAACATCACCAGGTTCAGTTCCAGAGGTCTCCACCAGGGAACGCCAGTTCCATCAACAGGGGTCACAGCGGCAGGCTACCCCCCTCAGCAGTCCCTCTTTCCTCGGGCCGTCGCAACCAGTTCTCGGTACCGACAAAAACCGCCGACAGGAACCGACCAGGGAAAAGAAAAGGGCATTGAAGTCCTAGCGCACTTCGCCTCCTCTAATGTGTTTTTCCTTGACATTCTTAGGCCCTTTGCCACACATGGGCCTCCATCTCCTCCGACTTGGGTCTTATATATCGAAGGGGCTATACCCTCGAGTTCGAAGAGCTCCCGCCCACCGGAGCTTTTACTTTCTACGCCCCCTCGGGCCACCCTTCTGACGAAGTGCGCTCCCCCTCCTTCACAAAAGGGGCCACTCTCTCCTTTGTCTCTGGATTTGTGGCCCAAAGCCTTTTTCTCCAGATACTTCACGGTTCCAAAGCCAGATGGAGGCATCAGACCTACTGGATCTAAGGGAATGAACTCTTTCTTGTATAGACGTTTTCGCATGGTAACGCTGGCTTCCATTTTGCCTTTGCTCCAGCAGGACCTCTGGTTCGCCGACGTTTGGGACCTGAAGGATGCTTATTCTCCAGTCGGGATAAGGATCCCACCACAGGTTCTCCTCTCCTCGCCATCGGCTCTGTCGCCTACCACTAAATGTGCTCCCATTCTGCTTGGGCCACAGCTCCTCGAGTCTTCACGAAGTGCATAGGCCCCAGTGTAGCATACCTCCATCAGAGGGATTCCGCGTTTTTCCTTACCTCGACGACTGGCTGCTGACAGCCCCGTCAAGACCGGAGCTCCAGGACGCAATCATTTTTACCCTAAACCTCTTGTCAGAGTTGGGACTGGTGGTCAACGTGGAAAAAGTCCCACTTGCCCCCATCCAAACAGGTCCGTTTTATCGGCTCCGTTCTCGACTCCGAAGAGTCTATGGCCTACTTCCTCAGGACGCTTTCAGGCCCTTTCTACCGCAGTGCACGCCGTCCACTTGGCAGGAGACTCAAGGCCAGGGACATCCAGGTCGCCTTTGGGTCACATGGCCTCCACTACATCGTCAACCCCATGGCACGACTGCGCCTCAGGCCTCTTCAGTATGGTTCCTCTCCGTTTCAACCCATTGACAGATCTCACCAACAGGTGGCTCACCGTACCGAGTCCGTGACTTCTCCCTCCTATGGTGGCTAGACTCCCAAACGTGTGCATAGGTATGCCCTTCATCCAGCCTCACCACAAATGACCCTGACGGGATGCGTCGATGGAAGGCTGGGTGCCCCCCTTCGGGACCTATTGCATGAGGAGAGAAGTGGTCCCTGCAGAAACGTGCGCTTCACATCAATGCGCTGGAAATGTTGGCTGTCGAGAAGGCTCTCAAAGCATTCGAATCACCCGTCACAGGCAAGGTGATTCTGCTCAGGACCGACAACACAACGGTGATGTACTTGTCAACAACAGGGAGGCACCAAATCCCGAACCCTCTGGACATCACGTTGAGGATCTGGGACTGGTGCCATCCACAGACACAGTCCTCCTCCAGCGATCACCTACCAGGAGAGAGAACACCCTAGCGGATCCGTCCGCAGGACATCAACCTGCCACGAGTGGAGGCTTCATCCGAGGACAGTCGGCGAACATATTTTGCAGGTGGGAGAGCCTCAGGTCGACCTGTTGAGACAGCCTCCAACAGCCAATGTCCCCAGTTCTGTTCTCGTGTGCCGACACGGTCCTCTCGGAGATGCATTTCGCCTTCGACTGGTCCCGGGAAACGATTTATTGCCTTTCCCCCGTTTCCGCTGCTGACCAGGGGGTGTCCAGATGTCGAGGGAGAGTCGACGCGCTCACTCCTAACCCGTGTTGGCCTGAGACAGCCGTGGTTTCCGCTGCTTCTGCACCTTTCAACGGAGGATGTTTCCGGACCGAGGCCGGACCTTCTCACCTTCCAAGGGGGGGAGGGTTCGGCCATCCCAATCGACTCGTTGCGATGTGGTGGCTTGGAGGCTCCTGCATTGCGGCGCTGAACACCTTCGGTGCGAGGTGATCCGTGCCCGCCATAGGCCTGCGACCCAGAGATCCTCTTGCCTCCCATGAAAGAGATTCCTTTCATTCTTGCTGAAAGGAATTTGTCGCCGGAGAGCATCACTGTGCCAGTGGTCGCTTGATTTCTTGATGTCACGGTGGGGCGGGGAGCTTGCCCTTGCTTCCATAAAATGTTACCTGTCCTGCCATTTGTCACATTTTCATATGATGGTTGCCTTCCTTTTCAGGACCCTCTGGTAAAAAACTTTTTAAAGGAGGTAATAACCTCTACCCCAGGTTTCTTTCCCTGCCCGGCTTGGGCTTTGAGGTTGTATTGGCTTGCCCTCCAGTACCAAACCCTTTGAGCCCTTGGCCAACAGCCGACTTAAGACTCTTAACTGGAAGACTGTCTTTCCTGGTGAGCCATCCACTCGGCGCCGCGGCAGGGGAACTTTGTGCCTGCGGATGGATGAACCTTTCCCTCCGGTTCCACACAGGACAGGTATTGGTACTCCGGACTGATATCACCTTCCTCCCTAAGGTGGTATCCCTTTTCCACATGTGTCAGGACATTGGTTGCCGACTTGCTTCAAACCCATCGACTAGGGAGGGAACCAGCCTCCATATGGTGGACGTTAGAAGCTTTGGCTTTCTATCTGGGAAGGACCGGGGTTCGAAGCCGTTACGAGAGAACTTTTTCAGTGCTATTCGGAACAAGAAAGGTTTGCGGACTTGTCGCCAAGGAATCTCAAAAATGGGTGGCAGCACCATCCGCCTTTGTTTGACACTGTCGGGAGAAAAACCCGGCACGGTACGGCCAGGGTCGCTGCATGCGGACCCAGACGGTTGCAGCATCCTTGCTTTTCTGGCTGGCATTCCTTTAGATGATGTGTTTGTAAGGCTGCTGTTTGGTCTCAGCCTTTGACTTTTATAAAAACATATAGACTGGACACTAGGGAATATGGAGGATGCGCCTTTGGGAGGGCTGTCCTGGTTTCTGGGTTGCTTGATGACTTATCTTGTGTGTTGGCCTTTGAATTGGTATAGTGTGATCATCTGTGTTCGCTTCCCGGGAAGTTGGTCTTGCATGACCTTACAATTTCTCCTCAGGTTCTGCAGAGTTATGATTCGCTTAACTGTCGGTTTGCTTGCACCAATGCCTTTGGTTTTGGTCTGCGTGACCTTACATGCTCTCCTTATGCCTTAAATATTCTGTCTGCATTGAGTGTTGTGCAAAAAACAGGACTGACCTTTATGGTTCACAGTTATTGTTATAATAAAATGTACCTTGGTTTACCATAGATTGAGTTTCAGGACACTCCCTCCGCCCTATATACCTAAGCTTGTCAGTACTAAAACCCTTTGTATGTTCGCAGCAGAGACCACGAAGAAGAAGGACATGTTACTCAACGTAACGTTCGAGTGGTCATCTGCGAATTCATACAAATCCCGCCCATCCTCCCCTTGGTGTCCTGCTCACTTTGGCTCTGTCTTACATCGCCTACTTGGCGGGGAAAAAATTTGGAACTGGGGAAAAGAGCGGGAACCGGGGCTTTATAGGAGGGGGGGCGGGGTTACCGCCAAAAAGTTTCCATATGTTGCAAAGTGTACTTTGCCCAGTGATTCTAGAAGTATCCGAACAGCACTGCGCAGGTGCAGTGAAACCCATTTGTATGAATTCGCAGATGACCACTCGTAGAAATACCGTTACAGGTGAGTAACCTGTCCTTCTCTGTGTTGAATTTCATTTTGTTAGCTTTGGCCCAGCTTTCTAATCTGTTCAGGTCATTTTGAATTTTAATCCTGTCTTCTAGAGTATTAGCTATTCCTCCTAATTTGGTGTCATCTGCAAATTTGATAAGTATGCCCCCAATTCTGTCATCTAAGTCATTGATAAAGATGTTGAATATCACTGGGCCCAAGACAGAGCCCTGTGGGACACCACTGGTCACTTCTCTCCAGGATGAAAAGAAGCCATTGTTGAGCAAGCACTCTTTGGCTTCGGCCAGTCAACCAATTACAACTTCATGTAACAGTTAAGTTGTCTAGCCCACATTTCACTAGCTTGTTTGCAAGAATGTCATGCAGAACCCTGTCAAAAGCCTTACTGAAATCAAGATATACTATATCCACAGCATTCCCTTCATCTAACAAGCTGGTAATTTTATCAAAAAAAGAGATCAGGTTTGTCTGGCATGACTTTTTCTCTGAAACCCATGTTGACTCTTTGTGATTATGGCATTGCTTTCTAGATGTTCACAGACTCTCTGTTTAATGATCTGCTCTAGAATCTTTCCTGGTATTGATGTCAGACTAACTGGACGATAATTGTTGGGATCCTCTTTTTTCCCCTTTTTGAAGATGGGGACAACGTTTGCTCTCCTCCAGTCTGCTGGGTCTTCTCCTGTTCTCCAGGAGTTCTCAAAGATTATTGCCAATGGCTCCGATATTACACTTGCCATTTCTTTTAATACTCTTGGATGTAGTTCATCTGGTTATGGAGACATATATTCATTCAGATTAACAAGGTATTCCTGTACTATTTCTTTGCTTATTCTGTGCTGAAATTCCCCTATTCTGTCCTCTGGTCTATTTTTCTCAGGTTAAGCACCCTTTTCCTTTTATGAGAACACAGAGGCAAAGAAGGTGTTGAGTAATTCTGCCTTTTCCCTGTTTTTTGTTAGAATTTTGCCATATTCTCCACGCAGTGGCCCTACCATTTCCTTTATCTTCCTTTTGCCGTGGACATATCCAAAAAAGCCCCTTTTTATTGCTCTTAACCTCTCTAGCAAGCCTTACTTCATACATCCTTTTTTATCAGAAAGATACAATGCACTGCAAAATGTAGCAATTCATATTTTATGCTGGTAATATTCCATACTCATCCAGTCTTTGTTCCAAGGTGCTTACTCATTATATTCTTAGCAGTCTTTGTTCTAAGTTGCTAGAAATTTCAGCATCACATTGCATTTCTGATTTGTAAAGATGTGGTGGAGTGGGTGAAAAGACCATATTCTGTTTTACAACAGCAAAAATCTTAAATCTTAAGGGCTTTTTGAATTATTTGAACATGAATTTATTGTTATATAACCTTTGCCTTAATAAATATACTAAAATGTGTTTATTTAATTATTATTGTCACCTTTTCTTTGTTACCTAATAGTGTTTTTTTTTAAAAAAAAATGTGACAGAATTAAAATTTAAAAAGAAGATAGAAGAGTTTGCAGCAGTAGTTGTAGAAATGTGTTTTCCCTAGATAAAGGATATTTTTATGGGAGTAATAATATTTAAGAGGCAGTAATATTGTTTCAATTTTTAGTGCTGCGTAAATTGACTGTTCATGGGTTTGTGGAACCTCATCGGAACATAGAAGTGATGGTAAGTAAATGATGTGCTTT
Source organism: Sceloporus undulatus (assembly GCF_019175285.1). Lineage (NCBI taxonomy): Eukaryota > Metazoa > Chordata > Lepidosauria > Squamata > Phrynosomatidae > Sceloporus > Sceloporus undulatus. The sequence goes on along the minus strand of NC_056523.1, from coordinate 296,901,353 downwards.
AATTTTTACAAGTATATTCTTTTTTTGTGAGCCTGAAATTCATCTTTTGTAAGTACTGTATTTGTCTGTCTAGCACAACAGAGCTTTGTTTTAGTCTTACAACTGCCTGCTGTTTCCTAAATTAATGGTTCTGTATAATTTCCTATTCTTCTGGGGAAGGTTTTGAGGGTAAATGTGGGTGTGGGGGGAGGAGTCCCCTTCCCAGTTTCACTGACTGTTTTCCAGTTATAGGAGTATTGTCTGCCACTCCCAGGTTCCACAGACTAAAGTACTTCCATCAGTGGAACAAGTCTGTTGGATCATGCCCTTTTTATTTTTGTAGTTAAAGTATCTTAACTGAGAAAATGACAACTGATAAAATGACAAGTGTGTTGTTATGGGCTGATGAAAAGATATTGGTACCTTTATTAAAATATTAAGAATGACCATTTGAACACTGACCATGCAGGTTTAACATTTGGTAGTATATTTGGTGTGTCTAACATTTTAAAAAAATTTTAAACTTTATTTTTACATATATTTATATACAACAAATTATAAGAATCATCAATTCGACATACACTGATGGCAGTTAGAATTATTTTCAATGATTCATTTCACCTTCTTTCTTCCATGCTCTACTACATGTATCTTATATCTGTCTACCACTCCTCTTTCCATGTTCACTTCCTAAAGTGTGTCTAACATTTTTAAAGCAGTGATAGTGGATAATATGTGGATAATGGTATTTCCATATCAGAGGGCCAAAACACACTGCAGAAATAATCCAGTTTCACAGTACTTCCACTGCCCTGGCTCAGTGCTAGGGAATTCTGGGAACTATACTTTTGTGAGGCATTTAGCCTTCTCTGTCAGAGAGCTCTGGTGCCACCAGCAAACTACAATTCCCAGGATTCCCTAGTACTGAGCCAGGGCAGTGAAAGTGGTCTCAAGCTGGATTATTTCTGCAGTGTGTTTTTGTCCAGAGATGTCATGTGTTTATTTGTGTAAAAGGGAGAGACGGATACATTTAAGAGAGTGCTTTACTGTCTCACTCCATCATTTAATTCTTACGGTATTACGTTAGGCGCTGTACAAACAGGCGGGAAGTGCTGTCCTGGTGCCGATTCTAGGGTTTGGGAGCACACAGCGACTGCACGCTCCCAAACCCTAGTCCGTATGGACGCAGACATCATGATGGCCTCCCATCCCCACAGGGGCTGCCATGATGACACAAGTGCAGCACAGCGTCCACATGTCACGGCGCCACTCTCGCATCATTGATGTGCGACAGTGCGCCAATGGCGCACTCATTGCATCGGCCCCATGCACCTAAAAGAACTAGTTTTTTCTGGGTTCTTTTTGGTGTGGAGGGATGCCACGCAATTTGGCTGCTGTGGTGTCCCTTGGGAGCAAAAATGGGCGGCTCCAGCCCGCCTCTTTGGGGCGGTCTGTTGAGCCCCTTTGATTGAAATTATTAGGTTCAGCACATGTTCCGTCTTCATTCATGGCATGGGTAGTAATAGTTCAAGGCTCAGTCAGAATTAAGGCCTTGCAGGTGCAGTTGATCCTTTAGTTGCATGCCTTGGCCCTTATTAACATCTGGTCTGGAGAGTGGATGCATTTAATATAAAATTAATTTGGCCCTCAGGTCCCCACTACTATCCCTGTCCCTTTGCTTTCTTCTTCCCAACTTGTATCTTGCTTGGTATTCTTGGTAGAACAACTGGTGTTTTCTGTAATCAAACTTTCTGTTTTGTATATCTAAAAGGCTGATTAAATAATTTTCAATGCAAAATGTTACCTCTGTTTTTGAACAGAGAGCATAGTTAGTTTTATGTTTGCTTTTTACATCTTCTAGGGATTCCTTCATGCAGTATTTGAGCGGCTAAAGCAATTTTTGGAATGCAGTAAGTATTTGTGGGCTTGTTTTCCCCTCCTTTTCTTCTACATTGCATCTCAAAGCCCAAATGAAAAATTAAGAGTAAATTACTATATATTATAGAGTGTTACATAAAAGCATATGTTTTGAGATTTCAGAACCAGGGACTTGATCATCTAGAATTCAGAGGGTTCTACTTGTTTGAAATAGTCCTGTTTGGGATTAATTTCTGCTGCTAAATGACATAATACTTCTTAACAAAAGGACTTATTAATAATAATTGCTACTGCAGAAAAGAAGTTCACAAAAGATACATCTGCAGATACATATTTAAGTCTGTCTGTCTGTCTATTTGTCTATCTATCTATCCATCCATCTATCCATCTATTCCTCAGCCTAAATCTAGCATAATACTAACTAATTCTATGGAATTTCTTTCCTTTCCCTTCTTCCTGAAGCCCAAAGAACCACACAAAAACAGCTCTGGGTTTTTTCTCTGTAGCAGGATTTTGGATGTTCAGGGGCTTCAGTGGAAAGGAAAGGTCATCCCTTCCATGCTAAGTTCTCCTGTTCTGACAACTAACATCCAGCATTGGACATCATCCTTTGTAAGCAAACAATGTTAGTCATTTTGAATATTTTTGCCAAAGTTAACAAAAAAATTAATTTTCAAAAACATCCCTGTTAAAAAATTCTCAATTTTATATGCTCAATCCAGAACTGAAAGCCATCATGGGATGCTTACATGAACTGAATATTTGACATTTTAAATAGCAATAGCAGCTACATTTCGATACCACTTCATACTGAACTAAGCAGTCTTTAAGCGGTTTATACAGTGTAAACTGATTGGCCCTAACAAGCTGGGCACTCATTTTAGCAATCTCAGAAGGATGCTAGGCTATGTGGACCCTTGGCTGGAATCGAACTCACAACCTTGTGGCTGTGAGTGAATGGCTGCAGTACTGGCATTTAACCACTGCACCACCAGGGATCCTTATGTTTTAAGGAGCAGTATTTGTTGTGCTTTAGAGCAGGGGTCGGCAACTACAAACAGGGCAGGGTCTGTTTTTCTTCCTGTGCCCATGGGCCACAGCAGCACATCTAAAGTGATTTGATGTCACTTCCAGCCATTGTTTTGGCTGATTTTGCCTGATCGATCTCTCTCTCGACTCCATTTTGGTGGATATTGGGGATGGGGGTTAGGGGAGGTTAAAAAGGGGTTAAAGGAACAAACTTTTCCTTTTTTCATGGTTTTGGGAGAATTGGGCTGATTTGAGGAGGAAAAAGTGCCAGAATTAACCTGCAAAATGTTTTTTTAAATGGAGGGGATCGGGGGGCTTTGAGCAGCTTCTAGAGGATCCCGTAGGCTGCACTCAGGTGTCCCAAGGGCACACATGCAGATTATTCCCAAGGGCACATTATCTTTAATCTTCATCATGAATCTTTGATATAGGTCTGTATATTTTGCAGATTGTCAACTTCAGGCAGTGGAGAAAGTTGTTTTTGTAATGCTAAGCTAGTGTTTATGATATAAGCAGTTGTCAAGCCATATTTCCCATAGTGTCTTGGCTTTGAGGAGTTCTCAGTCAGGTATTTGAGAAATACCTGGCTGTATGTAGAGCTGGCCTCTAGAGGGAGACATAGAACATGTGGCCACCTCCTCCGCTGGAGGTCTTGTGCAGTGAGTAGCCAGTGTGGCTTGCTATTTTGTTCTACCATTTTCCTTCTTCAGTGAGGTTGAGGATACTTCATAGTTCAGGTGGTGAAAGTGCCAACTTGTCCACACTGTGGTCTGTTGTGCTTGCCATTTGATAAGATAAGATCCTGCTAGACATCTTGGCTCATTTTTTTCATTATTATACTGTTACATTTTCACTTAATGGAACATATGAATTGCTATCTATTATTATGATTACTGCTACTACTATTACTGCTGCTGCTGCGACTATATTTTCTTCTGCATGTATTTTATTTGTCATGTTGCAGGTTCTATACAGCAATGAAGCAACAGCAATGCTGTTGATTTATAAGATATCACAGTTACAGTATGTGTGTTTGTGTGTTTTCTGTAACAGATTAGCACTGCTGTTCTTAGAAATTTAATACAATTTAATAAATATTTTAAATATTTTTTATTTATCAGGTAGAAGTATAGAAGCTGAACATGTCTGCAGGGATCGTCTAGAAAAGACTATAATTCTGTTCACAAAAGTGGTAGGTTTTATTAGCTATTGAGGTTATGGAAAGCTATTACTGTATAATAACGAAAACATGTTTTAGAACTTGATGTTGATTATGAGTAATCTAGAGGCAAGTTAGCTCATATCACACACTAAATTTTCCTTTCACCAAATATTCTTCCACCTAAATTGGCATTAATTTATTTTAATAACTGAAGATATACTGTTTATGTTCTCTTCATTGAATAGTACATGCCACATAATAGAAAATGGATACCCTAAAGGTAACAGATCCTGTCTGATCTTGGAGGCTAAGCAGGGTCAACTTGCGGCGGGTCAACCCTGAATAATACTTGGATGGGAGACTGACAGTGATTACTAGATGCTGTAGGTTATATTTCAGAGTAGAGAACTGACAAAACCACTTCTGATTATTCTTTGCCTAAAGAAACCCTATGAAATTAATGGGGTTGCCATAAATTGGCAGATGACTTCAAGGCACATCCACACACAAAAAAAGGTGCTATTTCCATTTTATATCACACATTATACATTTCAGTTTTTAAGTACCAACACAATTGTAGATGTGTTTAATCAGAAGTAAGCACCATGGAACACATACAACATAGTTCTGCATATATTTATAAAGCACCGAATTGTTAAAAAAACATGTAAGGTAGGAAAATGATTCTCCCTCAGAAATTGTGCAGAATAGTAATAATAGATTTTTCCCCCTTGAAAGCAAGAATGTAAGATTTATTATATGGAATTTGAGTGGACTGATTAACTTTACAGTACATAGTTACTCTATTCAAATTGAACTAGTTAAAAAGCAGCATGTTAACACAAAGTAATTGAAACAGATATTTTTGAGATTACATTAGCCATGTGAAATTCTTAATTCTGATAATTGTAACAAACAACTTGATGTTACAAACTACTTGAATCCTATCTGTGACAAAATCTGTCATTTGGTTTTGTGGACAGTATATAGTTATAGCAGGTGGACTTTACTGATGTTGATTTGAAATTTATGTTGAACATTAATCATTAATAAACCAAACCCTTAAAATGTCAGGAGCTAAAAATTTAAATGAGGTTCAAAAACAGAAATAAGTAGAAGTAAATAAGAAGTCAAGTTTGGGTTGGGTTTTTTTTAAAGGAAAAAAAACTAGAACATACAGGCCTTGTTAATACAAAATTGTAAGCTATAATTCCTTAGAATTTTGGTTTTTAGTTCACAACTGAACATACTGGTGTAGCTTGCCTGATTGGTGTCACTTCATTCTGCTCACTGGTAGGAGTAGCCTATTTAATCAAAGACTTACCAGGTGGAAAATCCATAATGCTGTGTGTAAACAATTCCTAGTTTTTCTCCTCTCACAAACTAGAGTTTGAAGCTGGCCTTGGCAGACAAAATCAGATTCAGGTGCAATGTAAAATTTTTCCTAGCTGTTTATTGAAGCTACTGCTGCTGGTGGTAGGAAGCAAATAGTAGGAGTTGGACAGCATGTACCATGACAGGTGTTCATAACAGGTTTCTCTGGAATTCTGGCTTATTGTTTGTTTGAAGCCAGCCACAGTGTGTTGTGTTTCTGAAATGGGGATTGTTTAAATGTGTAATGCTAACAAAAGTTTGCAATAGAAAATAAATATATGGGGGAAAGTTTGGTACTTTTAGTAATTTTACAACAATCCTTTTTGGTATTGTAAGTACAGTGGGCCCTTCCTTACGTGGAAGATCTATTCCGGACAGACTCCCCTGGCGTAAGGGAAATCCCACGTATGCTGGAGCCCCATTAAAAATAATGGGGCATGTGCCAGCGGTGCGAGACAGCACACGCGCTATGGGCGCATGCCTCATTACTTCTTCCGGGGCACGCCATAGCTTTTCCCGGCACAGCTTTCAGCATATGCTGAAAGCCACAAATATTGCACATGCGTATGATGTGGGTGCACTGTATTATGTTATTGTATTTTGCTTAATCTTTTATCATGTCATTCTATTACTTTTGTTTCATTTCTAGTTTTTAGATTTCTTGGATCAACATCCTTTTTCATTTACATCACTAATTCAGAGATCATTGGAATTTGCTGTGAGCTATGTTTTCACAGAAGCTGGTGAAGGAGTTGTGTTTGAGCGATTTATTGTCCAGTGCATGAATCTGATCAAAATGATTGTAAAAAATTATGCTTACAAGCCATCCAAAAATGTGGAAGGTAATTTGGCTTTCTTCATAATTAAAATGCAATTTAAATATTGATAGGTTTTTTTTATTCCTTTCTGATTCCATATTGAAGTACACACTAACTTCATGTGAACTATTTATTGCAGATAGCAGCCCTGAAACTCTAGAAGCTCATAAGATAAAGGCATCATTCTTCACATACCCAACACTAACAGAGATATGCAGGCGGTTAGTCACTCAGTATTTCCTGTTAAATGAGGAAGAGCTAACAATGTGGGAAGAGGATCCAGAAGGCTTTAGTAAGGAGCTAGTACATTCTTATTTTATTTCAGTGCACTAAATGCTAGTTTTTCACAGTAAGAACAAGGTAAACATTAATAGCATATTTGGCTTTGTAACTGTTATTACTATTTCGAGAAGCACTTTTTATATGTAAAAGTTGGTTGTTTTTTTAAATTGAGCTTATGGATGTGTTTACTCATTTGTGTGACAAGAAAATGAAAAATACTGTATACTTAAACTGCAGTTCTGTGGTTCCAGGGAGAACATTCTAAGAAGCATAGACTAGATTGAGTCTCCCTTTTCTTAGAAAGAGAAGTTTATCATTGAAAGAGTGATGCAACTTCAAATACCCCCCGCATTCTTCCACAGATAGCCTTGAGGCTTTTGCCTGTTTATTATCACAAGAGGCAAAATGGGAGCAGATTCAGAGCAGTGTTTTACATAGAGCTGTGGCAAGGGGTTGAATCCTGATCCATAGAATCAAACCCCTCAGATCAATATACTTGACCCATCAGCCCTGGAGCTAGTGGGGTAGTACATAGTTTTTCTTCCATTGATTCCAATGGGAAACAAAACACGAAAAGAAGAAAAGGAGAAACACCATTGTTCCTACTTCCCTTCTGTCTTGCCAGCATGAGCCAGCAGTATGTTGTATGAGTTTGTTGCCACACCACCTGTAGCATTATTCTGTTAACTCTGCCTTTTTCTTCTTTGTTTGGCTTAGTTGTGGAAGAGACAGGAGGAGATTCTTGGAAATACAGTATCAGGGTAAGCAAGCAACAGACCGCAAACTGCAATTTGGGATCTTATTTCTTTGTTGCATAGGGTTGTTAACTTACGATCTATACACGTTACAGTGCAGCCTATGAAACCAATACTCCCTCACAATGGCAAAGGCATTCAGTCTTAAAAACTGAATACTGCATAGCACACATACTGTGCAACACACACACTGTCATGTAAAATTCACACCTCCTGAACTGCTTCTACAAGTTTCTGGACACATTTGAGAAACAGTGATAGGGTAATGCTTCCAAATAATATGCAGAACAATAGCTGAGCTACAATTTAATATCATACCAACAGCTAAAGTCTCTTATTAGTCTCAAATGGAGAAAATCTGTTGAGTGAATAGGATATTTTTGTCATGGGTGGGAATCATTCAGATCTACAGATGCTGCGGTGGCTAGGGCTTCTGGAACTTACAGTCCAACATCATCTGGATAGCTGTGTGATTCCTGTTGTCATGGTAAATCAACACTTATTTAAGTTCCATGATTCAATCTATTTGGTCTGTTCTAGTTGAGGAAACACTTGGATTTGGTCAACTGTATATTACATTGGTATCTCTTGCTGACGTGGCTGCATCATGACATGTAGTGGCATCCTTTTTTATTACTGGAGAGCAACCCCTCTTGAAATCGTGAAGTTGAAGGCCTCTTGAAATCCTCTGTTACATTTTTCAATGCCATTAAGTAAATTATATATTTTATTATTGAATACAGAGATACATCTGGCTCTGGTCCAGGGGTTTGTATGCACACAGACTACTCCAGTTTCCTCTTCCAAGTGCAAGTTAGTTCCTGATAGTTGGTCCCAAATACAGGCATACCGCAGTTAACAAAGCCTCTGACAAAGAAGCGCCTGTTTATGAAATCTTTGTACATTCACCCAACCTCCTTTTCCTCTTTGTTCTTTTTCTTGCTAGTTTTTTTAGCCGCATCAACATTGGGGAATAGTAAAGGTTTTAATAGATAGAAGATAGCAGGGCCACAGGAATACCTACCTTTTCCGGGCAGGTGTTAATGCTTTTGGGACAATTCAGTAGAGATCTTGTTCTGTAATAGATGGCAATAAGTACTGCCAGGGGTAATATTCTGGTACACATCGGTATATGAGTTACAACTCTTATTTAGTTGTTTAGTTATTTTGTAGGGCAATTCTGTATGCAGCATTTTTGACTCCCACAACAGTACTTACATTGGTTTCAGTTGTTAGCCAACTTTATGTCAAGAAAAAGCAACATGGGTTATACAGTAAGTGAAATAAAACATGTATGTGAGAGTCAGGGTGACTCAGCAGAAGCCAATTGGGAACCACACAGGTGTAAATGGTAATAGAATTAACAAGTCCTGAATGCCAAGGACAGAAATGCAAAGTGGATAATTGGACACACCTGACAATTGTTAAGTGGTCAAGGCTGAGATGATGAAATCATTAATTGTGGGATGAACAAAGAGAACCAATGAGAATGGTGTACACGCCTACTAGGTGGAAACAGACAACAGTGGGTGGTACCATGCATTGACTATAATAATGACTATGGATCCCAATATGTTTTGTGGGTTGTAGTAGTGGATAGAGTGGATTGTAGAGTGGATAGTGAGGAGTAGAGTATTGTTGTGTTGGATAGTTTGGAGCTGTATATAGTAGAATAAAGTAGATCTTTTATATAAGACTACTGAGTTGTCTGGTGTCTTGGGTGAAGCTACAAGAGCCAGCTGGATCCTGAAGAAGGGTGAAGACTTCTGTGGAAACAAGAGTGAGAAGGCTTGGAGAGTTTGTCAGGGTCTTCAGCCTATTCTCTGTAACTCTTCTAAGCTATAACCACTGGCCAAAACTGGTCAGCGCGGTGCACAACCAGGTGGTGAGTTCCAGGCCAGAGGTGAAGAGTCACAACTCCCATCATCCCTGACACTTTATACATCATGCCTTGAAAAACTGGAATTTTCTGTTACAAAGGTTTAATGATTATGCTGATTTTTATATTTTTAGCCTCTAAAGTTGTTGAATGTCTTGATCATTTATTTCATGTCCAATTTAGTGATTTTCTTGTTAACTAATTTGCTTAATCTATTTTTGCCTCCTATACTAAAGTGTTCTAATTTATTTTCAGCCATGCACAGAAGTGCTCTTCATTGATATTTTTCATGAATATAATCAGACTCTTACTCCAGTTCTTCTGGAAATGGTTCACACTCTACAAGGTACTTGTTTAGTTTTGATTAAGATTATGTAGAATGATGAAAACTTAACCTTCTGTAGTAAAATATTAGATTCTAATTTTATTGTAAATGTTATTGGTATTGTAAACATTTAGCTTCCATATCATTATCTAGATTTTTACTGAATTTTCCTGGAAAGAGGTTCTGGAGTGCAATTTCAAAGTGTATATAGACGAAACATAATGAGCTTCCATTCTTTACTTCTAAGATGTTCTCAAGATAGAGTTAGTATAGTATAATATAGGATTGATTGATTGATTGATTGGGCTCATAGAAGTTGTTAGGTTTAGTTATATCTATGCAGTAGAGAAATTATTTTCTGAATCAAGAATTATCTGAAATCTACAGCCTATCTACAGTTTTTTAAAAAGCCTGCTTAATTAACTCAGTTTTCCTTCATCAAAAGAGTCTGTGAATTTCAAACAGAATGAATACAGTGTGTGGCTTGCAGGAGAGTTTTGTAAACAGATAACCAAACTTCATTGCTGTGCCCACCCAAGGACTGCTTTAAGCAAAATTTAATACCATTGATGAACCCCATTTTTAAAGTCTCTGGGCTTCTTCATACTTCCCAACAAACAGACAGACTACATGTCTTTAAAATAGTATTTTCCAGAGCTCTGTTGCATTATCTGACACAATATTTATTAAATAGTTTCAATAATAGTACATTTCACAGGAAGGAACTGGCAAAAACACCTGTGGATAGTCCTTGTCTAACAATACCCTGTGAAATTCATGAGTTTGCCATAAATTGACAGGCAACTTGAGGGTGGAGACACTTGCACATTAGTAGTAGTAGTGGTACAGTAGTAGCAACAGCAATAAAAAATAATAATAGTGGTAGTGGTGGTAATAGACATTTGCCCCTACAGTCATTCATTTAGTTAAAATTAGTATCCTTTGCCAAAGTAGAAGCTGAACTTTGCTAAATTTCTGTGTGTCCCCAAGAAATTCCTTCTTGTGTTATATAAGCAAATAGGTTTTCTAAATATAGTAGTAGAAACAGTACACATAGCCCTTTAAATTTATAGATATTATTTAAATTTATTATTTAGAGATCTCTCTCTCTCTGTGTGTGTGTGGGGGGGGGGTAGGTAGAGAGAGAGAGATCAGAAAATTTTCCAAGACAGTAAAACTATCTCATTTTAAAATGAACTACAGTTGTCCCTCCACATTCACAGAGGTTAGGGGTGCAAGAACCCCCTGGGTGTGGAAAAACTGCAAATAACTCCCCTCAGGAAGCCAGTTAAAGTGATGGGTGGGTAGGTGGGGGAAGAGGAGCAGGAGCGTGCGTGTGTGCCTTTCCTTGCCCTCCCATCCCTTTCACTGGCTCCTTGCCCTTTTCCCAGGTGGATAGCTGCCTTTCCCCTAGCAGCTCTCCTCCTGGAAAGAGGTGGGGGGCCGCCCCCCCCCCCTCAAGCCCCTTTCAAAGACATCCTGGAAAGGGATGGATTGGCATGCACACCCTTCCTGGCTGCTACCTCCCTCCTGGGCTTTTCTCCTCAAAAGGGGAAAAGCCCAGGAGCAAGGAGGAGGAGGAGTGCACATGCACATGGCGGCCTTGACCTTGCAGATGATTGAAACCATAAGTGTCAAAGCCGCGAATGTTGAGGGACAACTGTATTTCTCTTTAAAAGGGGGGAGGAAGCAGTGTGAGGGAGCTTGAAGTGTTTTTTGGCTGAAAGTTTCACTTTCTCTGATATTCCAAACCATTGTTTGACAATGCTACTTGACTTACTTGGCGTGGGGACCTGCAGGTTTTTCCCCTCCAGTGTGCCAGCTACTGTGGCTACAGTTATTTCTTTCTTTTCTGAAAACCTTCCGGGTACTGGCATGATCCATGGAGCTCCACTTTGTATAACATTGGTTCAGAGGATTGAGAGTGATGAACAGCATCTGTGACTGGGAATGAACAGTGTTTGTGTGTATGCTTTCCACTCACCTGTCCTCCAGCATCCATCTTAGTAGAACACCTCCTAGTTTCTAAAATAACAGTTTGCTATAATACCCAAGCCTGCAAATTGTGATTTCAGTAAATCCAGATTGTATATCAGGAATCAAACCATGGATTATAATCCTCAAACACAATTTGCCAGTTCAGATATCATAATAAAGTATGCTTCATTTAAAGTATTCAATGGAGCACCCCAGCCAGGCCATATTATTATTATTATCATTTATGGTATTTATACCCTGCCCTTCAGCCCATATATCATTCCTATTTCTCCAAACTATGGTTTAGAGGTTTATGGAATATGAATTCTGAAACCATCATGCTTTTGTTTCCCATGGGACTCTAGCAGAGACAAATTTCTGCCAGTACAGAAATTCAGATTCCTTTTCCTAGTAACTGTTGCCGCCTCTTTGTTGAGTTTCTGTTGCCATTTGAAGGATTATTCATTCTTAAAAAATGAATGTACATACCTCTGCCTTTGCAAACAAGATCACAGAATTGTTCCATAAGTGTAATGAAACACATTATTTTGCATTATTGCTTTACTTGCTTTTTTTAAAATGTAAATTTCCTGTATTTCAGGTCCCACTAATGTGGAGGATACCCAAACTCTACTGATTAAAGATGCTGGTAAATTCAATTTTTGCTACTTTAAATTGAAGATTACTTGTTTCTTAATTTGTTCTAGTAATTGACAACATTTAAACATCCTGAAATTTTAAAACAAATATCAGAATGAAGAATGTTAAGCAGTCAGAAGAAACTGGGAATACATTAGTTTCTTTTCCCTAGGATTGTTCTATAAAACATCCTTTTCCATAGCCAATAAGATTTGGCAGAAAAGGTATCTCCAGATTTACAGTGAATACAAAACTTAAAGCCATTAGTTAAGAGAATGATGACCACTTGCCTGGGTTGGTTCTAAGAAAGTCAAATAAATGTTTAGGTCTATTAGCTGTAATAATTAAATAGGCTTTCCTTGTTTAGATGGAGTGTGCTTTTAATATCTGAATGCTGACACACAACCAGAAATAATCTCATCATTTTCTTCACATAAGGTTGACTACTGCTGGGAACAAAATGCTTGTACACCAAAATAAATCTTCTGTTACCTCTGGTTCCTCAAGCTTTTGCAGTGTTCTCACTGTCCCCTCTGTTTTATCACGTACATTTATTATATATTTGTAAATGACCAAACTCAGAGATTTTAGGTCCAAAACACACTGCAGAAATAATCCAGTTTGAGACTGTTTTAACTGTCCTGGCTCAATGGCAGGGAATTTTGGGGACTGTGGTTTTGTGAGACATTTAGCCTTCTCTGTCAGAGAACTCAGGTGCCACAACAAATTACAATTCCCAGGATTCCCTAGCACTGAGCTAGGGCAGTTAAAGTGGTCTCAAACTGGATTATTTTTGCAGTGTGTTTTGGTCTTTAGATACTTTGGGCTTTCCCTTCCACAGTAACACATGTTCATGCTGTCATTATGGGATCCCCATTAGCACTTGACTGATTGCTCAGGGAACAGGATGCTAGAATCGTTTGGCCTTTAATCGAATGTGGATTTTCTTTCCTTATACTTGGGCCAGTGCAACTGTACTAAGCACAGTGGACATGCACACACATTGGGTATGTGGAGTCATGAACAACAGTTCTTATGGGAAAAAACCCTTAAAAATACATTTTTAAATTAATTAGATTGTTTCAAAATTAGATTTAATGTTTGCCTTTTCAGTGTACAATGCAGTTGGACTGGCAGCATATGAACTATTTGACAGTGTGGATTTTGATCTGTGGTTTAAAAACCAGCTACTAGCAGAATTGCAAGTCACTCATATCAGGTATGTCTGTTTTGTTTTTTCTTTGCTGTTGCTATAAATTCAATAACTTAATTTTTTAAAAAAATTTAAAAAATTGAATGAATCTTGAAATATTTTAAACCTGCTGAAGTCTGATGGGCTCAAGAGGAATGAGACAGCTGGGCAATCTTTTCTTTTAATTTTTATTTTTATAAAACATTTTATTTACATAAAGCTAAAAAAAGTTTCCGTTTCACCATGTTAGGGATATACAGTGCGCCTGCGCCATATGCGGGCGCGCCATATGCGGACTTGAATGGGCGCATGCGCCTGTTGCGCCCCGCGCCACCGCGCACGAGCCCCATTGTTTCCAATGGGGCTCGAGCATAGGCGGAATTCGCCTTATGCGGCAGGATCTGGAACGGATCCCCTGTGTAAGGCAAGGACGCACTGTATATACCCTTCCATGGTTTCAGAGAATACATTGTAAAATTGTACAAATACTTCCATAGTTGCCTTGAAATCAACTCTGTACGTTGTGTTGTCACACTTCTCTTTTTTCCCTTATTCACTGTTTTCTTGTTATCTCAAAGTTACCTCAAAGTATATTACTAATCAACTGATCAAACGTAAAATTACATAAGATGCGTTTATCATATCGTAACCTGCACCCTTTATTGTCTATACCTACACTTTATCAATATCGGGTCCCACTCTTTTTCTATTGCTGTAATGTCTTTATGAGATAAACAACCTGTTAAAATGTCCATCTCCCTCATTTCAAAAACTTTCTCTCACCATATTTCAACATCAGGTGTCTCATGATTTTTCCAAAATTGGGCTAAAGTCGTTCTGGCAGCAGTTACTAAATATAGTAAGATTCTTCCGTGCTTGATCTTAGTTTGTGTAGAAAATTTGTCTAGCATGTTTAACAAATACATTTTCAGACACATTTCAAAATTAATTTGTAACATCTGTTCAATTTCTCTTTGTACGGTTTTCCAGTAAAGTTTTAGTTTTGGACATTTCCACCATACATGAATCCAAGTTCCTATCTTTTATATTTAAAGAAGTATTCACATTTTATGGGTCAACATTATAAATTAGTGTAAAATGTGTTGGCCATTGTCCCTTAAACATTTCAGTTCAATTAATATTAGTAATCCAGACCACAAATGATAATTGTTGTTATGCTTTAAAGGTATAAACCAATACGTCGGCGAGTAATCTGGCTAATTGGACAGTGGATTTCCGTGAAATTCAAGCCTGACATGAGACCTATGTTGTATAAAGCAATCTGTAATTTGCTTCAAGACCAGGACTTAGTGGTATGTATATGTCTGTTTGATAATTTTTTGTAAAAAAATCATTTATCTAGACTTTTCTCTTCCAGTTTGCAGATAATTTTTATTTGTCATTTATATTTAGGAGCCTGAAAAGTTTTAGAAGCACACGTGCATTATTCAAGTTTTACCCAAAGCTAGATTAGTAGCCTTTAACCATTGTCATATTGTTTTGTTCAAGGTCAAACCCTTACATGCCTTTTCATGTGTATGTTCATCTACTACTTAGTGCATGTATTTCTTCCATTGACTTGTCTTTGAGAAAATAATAGATATATGCTTCTTTATTTTATTTTATTTTAAAATAGACAAAGTATCTTTATTCCATTATTTGTTTAGGTTGTGATCTGTTATGAAAATAAATTTAGAACGTATAGGTATAATGTAGTTTACATCCTCTGAATTGGAATTTCTAGCTGGCAGATAATTCAAATAGCTGGAAGAAAAGCCATGTAAAAGGGTAACATTTTTAATAAAAAAGATAAGACATGCTGCAAGGCATATCAATCTGAAGCAAACCTATATTGCACTGAATAATTTCCCACCAGAGGGTTATTTCACAATATTAATTTTTTTCTATCTCTTCTGAGTCAGAGTAACATCTGTACCAAACAAAGAATGTGAACTTCAAATACACTTCACCTTTGTCCTTAATTTTGAAAGTTGAGTGCCATTTTGGTTGTTATTTATGCAGTTGGTTGTTTTTATGCAGTTATACTGTATTTCAGATACAGTATAGCCTGCAACAAGACACATATCCATGGTTTAATGACAGATAAGAGAGCCAACTGCAGTTTATTACTAAAATCTCAATTGGCAAACTAGGTGGCAATAATCTAATTGAGTAGTGTCCTCCATAGGGTAGTTAATATAGCAACAACAGAGGGTAGAAGGATGGAAGGGTCACTATGATTCATAGAGATATCATTGTCCTCACCTTTAGGAGCTGTTCAGCAGAGGTTTTCTGGGTATGATGGAGGTTACTAACATTTGTTTTGGCAACTGTAATGCTACAACCCCTGAAGAACTGCTGTGACTTTACAGGGGGTTTGAAGGACCACATTGCTTGTCTTCCTTAGAGCCAAATGAGGTTTCCAACTATCTTGGATAGTTTTGTAGGATCAGTTGTCCTGAGGGTTTAGACAAGATGCTTGTATTAGCTCAACCCCTTTATGTCTCCATGACATTTTTGCTGGGAGTGTTTTTTGATGGGTTCAGGGAGTGGTCAGTTCATGGCATGTGGAATTATCACCACTTTACATAAGAAAGGGGTGCTTTTTTTCTGGGGAGGAAAAACACTTCCTAGATGCAGAAGTTTGTATCCCCTCATGGCAGATATTTCTTTTTGATGCAAGTGTTCGAGAGTGTGGCATATTAGGAGGGCGCCAATTAATACCCTTGAGATTGGACTAGTATAATGTGTGGGAACTGTTAAGGCTGGCTCAGAAGCTGTGGGTATAGTGCAAAGTGCAATGGCTGGATTACAGATTAGGGTGCCTTACCTCATACATATAATACTTGTGGTATAGAGTAAACACTATCTGCTTCAGAGTGAGTTTTGAAGTGTTTACAGTAGTATACCAACTCCCATATAATTCAAGACCATTTTGTATAAAGGAATATCTCTATACCAGTGTCCAAGATCAATATTGCCTTCAAGGAGGCCCTGTTGTCTGCAGTGCAGCCTATATATTTCTTTTTGGTGGCAGAATGAAGATGGGTCTTCTGTGGTGGCATCCACCCCATGTGCACTACATCAGTCCTCAGCAATGGCATGTTTTAGGTGCTTTACAGAAAATGCCTCTTTTTAACTTGGGTTTACATTGAAGCATTTTAAGATCCCCTTTACTTTCTATTATTATGTTTTATTGGATTGCTTTATGATGCTTTTGTAAAGCATTTGGGGATTTCTCCAAATGAAAAGTGGTATAAATATATTTCTAATAAAAAATAAATACATTAAAATATGATAAATGTAGTTAATGTGCATGACCTGTGTACTAAGATGAGAACAGATTTTGAAAACTAATAATATTTTAATTATAAGCTCTTTAATTATCTGAATTTATTGTTCCACATCTATGTGGTTGGTTAAAATCAACATAAAGTAAAATGATATAATGTTGCAATTATAAGCATGATTGAATGTATCTCATTTTTGACATAAACAGACAGGCTATGCGCCCCAGTTTATGTTTTGATTCAGTTATATTTATATATTTCAGGTTCGTATTGAGACAGCTACAACTTTGAAACTTAATATCCTTTCTTGTATTTAAAGTATTCTAATATGAGCAGATCTCTGAGAAGCTATTGATTTGATAGTGCTTGTTTCAAAGTATTCATTACACAGAATTCAGTTTTTCTTAACTGCTTTTTACCTGTGGATGACTTCGAATTTAGGACTGACCAATTCTTGCCAGTAAGTATTTTTCTTTGTAAGAGTAGGTAAATAGCTCAGCAGAAGGATGTATGACGTACTCCTTTAATGTTAAAGCGTTGCTCAATAAAAATATTCCTTTATTTATGTTTTCTAATACTCAGAATCCTCACACTGCAACAATTAATGCGGTGTGCATGTTTTTCAAATCTACTAAATTAAAAAGCAAAGGAGACAATTTAAATTAAAAATCCTTTTTGTGTTTGTAAAATGATTAGAATCTAAAAGGGACCTGGTTTAAACATCACAGTAAAGCAGGTTTTTACTGCCCCACTGCCTGATTTCTGACTGGAACCATGATCAGCTAAGCAAATCACAGACCTTCCATAAAAAGAAGGGGTGACGGAATGTGGCAATGGCCTTAAGAGTAACTGGTTTTTATTTTAGCATGAACTTTCATGGATATAAACACCACTTCTTTGGGTGCAGTACCAAGTGGTATTGAGGCCTCAGGTATAAAGCATGTTTAAAGATGTAAAGTTATGGGATAGAATGAAATAGGCTCCAAAAAGATGCAAATCATGTCCCTTGTTCTAAATTTTCAAAAACTGGGTGAGGTGATGCAGTTGATATGTGAAAGCAATAAATCTGCTTACCAAAACTTGGTCTCCTTGGGTTCAAGACTCTCTAAGAAGTTTTTGATTTAGCAGAATATCTTAACCAAACAGGACCTAACACTTGGGCTTATCTTTCCCTGATAAGCTAGAGAAATAATGGTTTGTTCTGGTGTTTCCCCCTTGCCTCCTCTTCTATTGTTCAAGGAGTGATAAGCCAAAATACCGGGTCCTAGTACATTCATCTGTTAAACTAAGTAAACCATGGACTGAATCTCTCTGACTTGTTACGCTGTTCCTACTACTTTAGAATTCTGATATCTGACTGTTCCCAATGTTTCTTAAGAAATGAAAAAATTATTTCCAAATTCTACATGATATTTATAATTTCCTTGAAAGGTGGTCTGGTTTGTTTCCCATCATAGGTGTAGAAATAAAGTATTTTATGTCATTGTACAAACTAAAATGTCACACCTGTTCTACTTCTCATTAACAAGGTGCAATTGCACTTATATGGCATTTTGGGATCATTGTGGTGTTTGAAACAGAAAGGGACTGCATGCTGGTAGTTGTGGTAGATGTGACAGAATTTACTCTGGGATGCTGTATAACTTTTGTTCAAGGGGAAGAGAACATGGCTATATTTCTTGCTAAACTGATGGTTCCCTAGAGTAACTGAGCAATCAGTTAAGATCTATAAGACTGTCCTTACTAATTCAGACCATTATTGTTTTTCTCTTATAGTATCTGGAATCTATGTTTACCCTGCTATTTCAGCTCCTTCAAGAAGTGAGAGAGTGTGATACAAAGATGCATGTTCTTCATGTTCTCTCTTGTGTAATTGAAAGAGTCAATATACAAGTAAGTTGTTATCTTGAACAGTTAAATCTCTAAATGTGTAGACACATAGGCCAAATAATAATAGAAACAAAAACCTTTTTAAAAAAAAAGGTTCCACCACCTCCTCACCTATCTGTACAAACCCAAGCTTGCTTTTCCACAAGGCAGTTTCTCAAGCCAGGCTAATGCTTGTTGCTTCCACACACACACACACACACACACACACACTCTTTCTATTACGCTCCCATCATCCTCCATCAAAGTCTTTCTTCTTTTCTCCCCTCCACCCATCTAGTCACCAACCACCAGCACCACATGTTTTGTTGAGACCATCCTGCCTCTGCCACCACTGCACAGAGATGCAACACTTGGCACAGACTGTCAGGGGGAGCAGCAGTGAATCTTCACCTCCCTGCATTGCAAGAGTTCATGTTTGACTGGAGTGCCTTAGTGGAAGAAAAAACACAGGAGGGAAGGAAGAGAGGATGGAAAAGGAAATTTCTGCCCTAGCCAAATGCCAGCTCCTGCAGTGTGGGGAAATGTAGCTTTGCTGTTGCTCCTCTTTCTCTTCCTTCTGCTGCTGCTCCTGAGAGTCTAGCCATGTGTGCAGCAGCAGTGGAAGCAGAGGAGAAGGAGATGGCAGCAGAAAACCAATATGTGGGCTGGCAAAGAAACCCATAGACTCAAAAAAGTTTACATAGATATTGTTGTACCGCTCAGCAGTTGGTACAATGGGTTTATTGTAGTTGGAACTGGCAGTTAGATTCAGGACTTTGTAAAAACTGAGATCTAATTTAAATCCAAAACAAAGTCATTAACGTGTTAAAATGATACAGTATTTTCATTATAGATAAGGCCTTATGTAGGATGCCTGGTGCAATATTTACCTCTCCTTTGGAAACAAAGTGAAGAACACAATATGTTGAGATGTGCTATACTCACTACTCTAATTCATCTTGTCCAGGTGAGATATTTGGAATCTTCTCTTTTTCTCCTTTGTTCTTATTGATTTGTATGTTATTAGTATCCCTGATAAAATAGATATAGCAGGAGAGGATTTGCAGCAAAATGTTGGAATATATCCCATCCTCATAAGAGGAGTGCTCTGAATCATTTTGGAACAGGCAAATGCCAAAATATCTTTTATAAATCCCAGATGCTCCGCTTTAGGACTTGATTCCAGTCTTGACTATTTCATTTATATATAGGGAATGGAGGTGGTACTGAAGAATGGGAAAGTATCATTTTCTTTTCTTTCCTCCTGAACTGCTCCTGTATATTTCAGGGAGGGATACCCCTCCAAAATACTTACAAACTGTTGAAGGTCTGAACTGAGTAATATCCACTCCCTCCCTCCCTTTTTCAGCTGACGCTATTATTTCATATCTTCTCTGCTTTGAAGCATAGATTTAATCTCTAGATTTAGAATCTCAGAGATCCTTTGTTTTTATTTTGTTTTCTGTAAGGGACGAGAATCATGTGGCCCTCTGTAAGGGACGAGAATCATGTGGCCCTCCTGATATTGTACTGCAACTCCCAGTATTCATTGCTTGGGACTGCTATAAATTGGAGTGCAACATCATCTGGAAGCATGCCTGATATACACCCTAGTTTAAATGTAAAATTCTACTTCTTGGGGAAGCTTATTCATGGGGCAGTGCCATGACTAAAGTTTTGAAGGCCTGGAAACAACCTGGGGGGGGCACGCGCGGGGAGCTGGTTTTCCTAGTTTTTTTCCCAAAGTCTTAAAAGAAAAAAGGGAAAATGGATTATAGAATATTTTCTTTTAGAATGAGGAATACAATGTTTTAACAAAAAGTCCATTTTATTACTCATTTTAAATATTCTAATATTGGAAGTTTGCACAAAGACTACACCATATTCATGGAGAAACACATTATTTGACAACTTTGATAACACATATACATAATCTTTTATGGTCAATTTAGCTAGAGACTAGTTTGGGCTATTCTTAACTCACTGGGTGACCTTGGGCAAGGTCTCATCCTCAGAGGAAGGCAATGGCAAACCACAACAAATCATGCCAAGAAAACCATGATAGTCAGGAAGTTGGAAACGACTTGAAGGCACACAACAACAACAACCATTTATTGTCTGTATTGAATTGCATTGATCTT
Organism: Sceloporus undulatus; assembly: GCF_019175285.1. NCBI lineage: Eukaryota > Metazoa > Chordata > Lepidosauria > Squamata > Phrynosomatidae > Sceloporus > Sceloporus undulatus. Next base: position 296,880,764 of record NC_056523.1, on the reverse strand, counting down.
CTAAGAACTCAGCTATGGGAACTGTTTTCAGTATCAGTGCTTGTGGGCTGCGCCTGAGCTCCTGGGGGTATGGTAGGGGATCCATGTTATCTTCAATAACCAGCGGACCACATGCTGTAGTGCAACAAACTTTAATAAATACATAGTATCACAGAGTAACTCCAACTTAACTCAAAGTACAGCAATATGCTGTGGGTTACTTCATCCTTACAATAGACAAATCTGTCTGCCCAGCGCCGCCGACCAAACTTCTCACTTCCCTTGGCGTCTGCCTTCTCTACCAAGGTTGGACCAGGCCCGTGTTCCCAGCATTGCCCTTTCTCATCCCACCAGGTGCCTTCCAAAGTATCCTCATTCCTGTTTCTTGGGTAAGGACATCAGTCTCCTCTTTTAATGCCCAAGTCCCCATCCCAGCAAGAGTCTTTTAGGAGCACCTTTCCTTGGGAGTCTACTTGAGGTCTCCCTCTGCTGTGCTGCAGGGACATGGGCCAGCCTTCCCTTCCTGGGCTGCGAGTCACCTCCGCTGTCCCTCTCGCGACCACCTCTGCATGCTCCCATCTTCCTCAACTCCTCCTCCCGGCGGCCACCTGTCCCTTTCCTTTTATGCTCACCAGCCCTCTCCTTTCTAAGACTCCACCCTTCCCACCTTATCTCCTCTCTCGCCGTCACCCCAGCTGTTTCTCATCTTCAAGAGTTTTCTTCTTGCTCTTCCACCTCCTCCGTCTCTTCCACCTCGTCCTCCCCTCCATCAACCCATCTCTGCTTCCCCACCCAGTCACAGTGCTGTTCTAAAATATATGGTTTGTAAAAAAGTAAAGATATGTCCTTTTTTGCATATGTAGAGTCTTTCCCTCACTACTGAGTAGTAGATTAAGAAACTCAAGGTTCAAATTATGAGTTACTTAGGAAAGATTGAATATGCTTGGAACATATAACACCTTCTCCTTAGACTGCATCTGCACTTCAGAAATAATCCAGTTTGACACCACTTTTATTACCATGGCACAATGCTATGGAATTCTGGGAACTGTAATTTGTTTTGGCACCAGAGCTCTCTCAAAGAGAAGGCTAAATATCTCTCAGAGCTACAGTTCCCAGAATTCCATAGCATTGAGCCATGGCACTTAAAGTGTTATAAACCTGTATTATTTCTGCAGAGCAGTTGGAAGCGTATTCTGACTTTCAAATAAAATCCAATTTAGCTTAATTCTTTCTATTAGTGAAAATCATAAGGAACTGTTGCCAGAAAAAGATGTTAGTCACATAGTGATTACTTTCCTTGTTTGAAAGGGCAGTCTGTCATGGCTCTAGTTAAAAAAAAACCTCCTTTCGATCTAACCTAAACTGTAACATCTGGGAACAGCTGAGTGTGAACTGATGTATACTTTACCCCTTGCTGATTATCTCCTTTGGGTTTCAACTAGAATTGGAGCAGTTGTATTTTAGAGAAATAAAATAGTTATGATGAGTAAGCAGTTTTTTTGCATCTACTCTTTGATCTAAAGAATACAGTGCTGTATCTCATCCTGATAGTTATGAGTTCATACTCATCCACAGGGCCACCATGAGTCAAGGTCAACTTGAGGACAGTTCACAACAACTATGTTTTCTCCAAAAAAAAATTTATCTTTTATTTAATAATAGTCACTCATGTAGTTTTTGTAGTGCTCTGTTGATTGGACCATTCTGTTCTGAAGCTTTTACTTCCAATAATCTGTTTAATTCTTTTAATATTTGAATATTAAAAAGTACAAGAATATTACATACAAATTTCTGGAAATAAAATTCATCATTTGTCATTATTAACATACTTAGTCAAGAATGGATCCTTAGAAATTTTTTACAAAAATTGGGAAATATGGAAGGAATGTATCCGAAAAGAAAAAAACTGAGGAAATACACTTGGCCTTGGAAAAATGATATAAATGATATTTCATGTGCAGTGAGGGAATAATTAATATAGTATGAGTTTAAGTATATAGATAATTAGTATAAGTATAGGACTAGATAAGTAGATTATGAAGGATATAAGAAAGTGAGTTTTAATTGAATAAATGGTATAAAAGTAATGGAGATGAGATGGGAAATTAATGGTGAAAATAACAAATTATAGATAAGAGTTCAGTAATTTATAAGTAAACAATTATCAGAGGAATTTGGCACCCAAGGAAGTATAATAATAGTCTATCTTGAGTCAAAAATAACACCAAGTACAGTACTGAAATGATATTATGAATGTTTCATTGTTTATTTATTTATTACAGTTTATTTATAAAGCACCGTAAATTTACACATCACTGTACATAATCAGTTAAATTAAAAATAAAGAACTGACTGAGGTGTACAATCTAAAGTAAAAAAATAAGGGTATGTGTTAAAATACAACAGTAAAATATATTTTTATTTCCATAGGGCTTAGGAGCAGACAGCAAGAATCTTTATCCTTTCCTGCTCCCTGTTATTCAGCTAAGCACTGATGTTTCCCAGCCTCCACACGTGTATCTTCTAGAAGATGGATTGGAACTCTGGTAACTCTTTGTGTTATTAGCAAGAGAAAAGCAAAACATTCTATCTTTGGATTTCCAGGCAGAAATTAAAGTGACCTTTAAAGCCATATACAGCTTTGGCCTAGATTATTTGACCCGAAGCATGCTTTAAAATCTATAGGGGAAGGCTTTCTTTCAGCCCCCATGGCCTGGTAGGAACATGGGAAAGAGCCTTCTTAATGGCTCCCAAGTTGTGAAACTCTTCCTTTAGAGGTCTGGTTGGCTTTTAGCCTGCTGTCAGCAGGTAAAGACTTTTTTGTTTAAGGATACATTTGGATTTTAATATGTTATGGCAGATGGATCTTTTAACGGAGAAGGTGTAATGCTTTTATTTTATTGTGGCTGCATGTGCACTGCAAAAATAATGCAGTTTGACAGTGCTTATTGCCATAACTCAATGTTATGGAATTCTGAGATTTGTAGTTTTGTGAGGTATTTAGCATTCTATGAGAGGTCTGTTGTCACAAACTATCAATCCCAGGATTCTATAGCATTGAGTCATGGCAGTTAAAGCGGTGTCAAACTATATTATTTTTGCAGTGAAAATATAGGCTATGTTTTAAACATCTATCTTAGTGCTGTTTTTAAACGTGTATTTTAAAACCAAAGATCAGTTGTGTTTTAACTTTTGTACTAAGGGTTTTTTAAAATTATAATGTTTTTTTTTTTAAAAAAAAAAACTGCTGCCTTGAATCTCATTCCGGGAGAAAATGAAAATGGGAATAACCTGGAAATGCTATTGTCAGTTGTGCCGTACTTACATGCAAGAGATGGGGATAAAGAGGAATAAGGCTTGTTACAGACTGCCAAAATAAAGCTGCTTCGGGTCTCTTTGGAGGTATGCTATTTAAATGATGCATGGGTCCTAAGAGTCTGGAGGTCGCGCCAAAGCCACACTCCATTCCTAAGCACTGGAGTTCAGCTTTGGTGAAGCTTCCGAATTCTTAGGATGCATGCATCATTTAAACAGCATACCTCCAAAGAGACCTGAAGCAGCTTTATTTTGGCAGTCTGTAACAGGCCTAAATTTCTTCTATCAGTGAACACTAACTGGCCACAATATGGCACTTCCTAAGGTGGATAGAACAATAGAGGAGCCAAGTAGCTTAAAGTTCTTCAGATGAGAGGGAGAGGCAGACATTACAGTAAAGGTTTATGGGCTGTTTTAAGGATAGTGTATGGCAAGAAACTTAGAGCAATTTATTAATAAATCTCTGTAGATCTGTGGTAATAGGGGGAAACCCACATTTAACCCCCTTGTCTCCTTTCTGCCTAGCAGTTAATTTATTTGTTGCATAAACATCTGAATACTTCATCACTGTTGTAAATAATAAATGTGAGTGACGATTCTGAAAACTTCTGAATTTGAATGCTGACCAGTGTGGAATGATTCACTTTTTAATAGTTTCTGTTAATTCTTGAAAATGTATCAACATGTGTTTGATTTTATTTTCCCCTTTCCCCTAGGCTAGTAACATTAGAAAATAGTCCCTGCCTTACCTCAGAATTGCTGAGAATTTTTCAGAATATGTCTGCTCTTCTTGGTGAGCTATTAGTATTTGAATCTGTGTGTGAATTGTCTTCATGTTGTGTGTTACATAGAAAGTGACTTGCTGTCCTTACCTTGTTCATCTAAATACCACTGGAAAAAATTATATGGTTTCTGTTAAAAAAAATCAAGTGTGTCTTCAGAAACATACAAAATTTGCATTCTATATGTATGTTCTGTATTCTCCTTTATCCACAAAAGATGCAGTCTTCCTCCAAACATACCAGATATTTTGTACTTCTTCCAAAGATACCAGATATTTTATACTTTGTTGTGAGAAACAAATTAGTGGTGCTTATCGTTGTCTTCATTTTAAAGATAATGATGGCTGTAGCTTTTATAATTATTTTAGTTTTCATAGGTTTTGTGCTGATATTTTCCTTTTGCTGATCAAGTACCAAGTCAGGAAATCAAATGTTGGAAGTTGTTTTTTTGTGGGGCAGAGTGAGTGAAGGCATTTCCTTATTCTTTTGAAAATGTGCCACTTTATTCATCTCTGTGACTGATACAGTGAGTTCTTCTTCTGCCCTATCACATCTTTGTTTTTGCGCAGTTAACTGAAAGTACAGTGGCCCTTAGTATCCACTGGGGTTTGGTTCCAGAACATCCACCTCTGTGTGTATGCTCAAGTACCATTATATACACTGGTGTAATACAGTGGTACCTCAGGATACGAAATACCCAGGTTACGAATTTTTCGGGATACGAATAAATCCCATAGGGATTTATTGTTTCGGGTTACGAAAGTTTTTTCGGGTTACGAAAAAACTCCGCGCTGTTTTAAATGGAGCCGCGGCAGAGCCGCGGCTTTTTTCCCCATTAGCGCCTATGGCAATTCGGCTTACGAAGGTTTTTCGGGTTACGAAATTAGCCGCGGAACGAATTAATTTCGTAACCCGAGGCACCACTGTACATTGATGTCCCTCATATAAAATGGCAAATGGATGGTTGAATCTGTAGATGCAGAATTTGTGGATACAGAGGGCTGACTATAGTTTCTTTCTAAAGACCACTGCATCCATGAGGAGAACCTGAAGAGATGCATTATGTGGCACTATGGCGCTTTCCAGACCGCCCAAAAGGGCGGTCTGCCGACGCCCCCATTTGCTGCGCGGAGCAGCTGCAGTGGCCAAACTGTGCGGCTGCTCCGCGCAGCAAAAAGAAGCCGCAAAAAGTGGCTTCTTTTTGCGGCGCCATTATGACGCTGTAAAGTGCCAATGGCGCACTTATGGAGTCATAATGGTGTTGAGACGTGCGGATGCTAAGCGTCTGCTACGTCAAGATGGCGGTGCCCATGTAGAATGGGCGCCACCATTTTTTATGTACTTGGCGCGTATTAGGGTTAGGGGCGTCCGGAAAGGACGTCTCTTTCTAACCCTAGTACGTGCCGAGCACATACTTTTTGCCCATGCGGAACGGGCCTATGTTTCTTTAACCATGCCAGAAGAAAGAAATAGACCACAAATATAGCAACAATGAAGGAAATGAGACATAGGAAAAGTGAGCTGCTTAGACATGGCAGATTTTGTCTGTGCAACCCTGGGAAGAGCACAGCTACTAATTTACTGCCCCAACAGGATTCCAGCCTAAATATTTTAGAAATGCAGGGCTTATGTTTTTTAAAATTGTAATTTTAGTAGGTTGAATGTCATTCTCTGAAGATGCCAGCCACAGATGCTGGTAAAACGTCAGAAAGAAACTCTGCTAGAACATGGCCACATAGCCCGAAAAACCCACAAAAAACTATGGATGCTGGCCATGAAAGCCTTCGACTTTACATTAGTAGGTTGAAGTTCAACTGTGTTTAACTTGTTTCTGGTAACTGTAGTTAAGATGAACCACAATTTATCCATGTTTAGTCAATGAGGGGTGAAATAGACAGGCAAAATAAAGTGGCTTCCAACTGCTTGAAGGCAGGAAATTTACATGACAAGAGCAAGTGGAAATTGAAACAAAACCACGTTCTGGGGCTAAAATAAACTGGAATACTTTGGCTTAACCTGGAAAATGCATAACTTCATGCCTGCGTATAAATGGCCCAATGTGAGTGCAGGGCAGCAGCAAAACACAAAAATGGAAGTGCAATAAGTCCAATGGATTTAATTACAACATACACAAACCAGACAGACCAGGGAAAGGGGGTGAAGCAGGCATGTATGGGAGGCCTCCATGATTGTGCTGTGCCAGTGTAGCACCCAAACATTGAGGCATCAATGTCCTGTACAGGTGGAGCATTGCATGTGCAATTTTATGGCCGATCAAAGGGGCAGCCATCCAATGGAATGGCATCTGGGTTAATGTGGGAAGTACTTGGAGGTCACAGTTAGTATGTTTGTGCTATGGCATGCATGCATGGTGAGGAAGTGACAAAAAAATTACCCAGCAACACAGTTTGGGAGCAGTCCATGTGGACAGCAGGGTTTCAATCTGTTTTTGGGAAAAAATCAGGATTGAGCTCCTTTTTCCTGCCCATCAGCTCTGGCCCAAGGAAAGCTGTAGTTAATCTAAATTGGAAACAAATGTTTGCAAACTCCTCTTTGAGGCTGTGTGAAAGGAGGAGGAAGTACATACGTTCACGGTTCATTGCGTCTCTTTTTCATACTGCTAAATTGTAAGTTAGCTTTACGTTCAAACTGGCCTATTAAACTAGAGAAGATTGTGATTACGGTAGATTAGAGATAAAATGGCATAGCTGCATCTCATCTAACTTGACCACTAACAAATAGGAATATTTTATCAATTTCCCTTCCAGTTATTCAGTATTACATAAAAATGGTAGTCATTTAACTAAGGTTTTACTCATAAAGCTGAGGGCTTGAGGAACCCCACTAGCAATGGTAGTGCTTCTTTAGAAATTGGGAAATGATCTTAAACTCAATGACTTGCATGAGGGTGAGTACCTTTTTTCTTAGGATCTTAGAAGCCAATGTCTATGGAGGAAAATTACAAAGAATTCCAATTTAACATAATAAAGAGGTTTTTATTGAAAAAATGCCATGATGCACAGATGCACACTCCAGTGCAAAGCCACACTTACAACATTCATTCAAGGCTACTGGAAGAGAGTTGTGGAAAATTTGGATAGAGACAATGAAAGGGTTAATGGGAGAATAATAGCCATTTAGCACCTTTTCCATAGAAAAAGAGCCTGTGGATTCAAGCAAGGGAGCATCCATGAAGAATGATTTTGAAGAAAAACATTAAAAAGGAAATATGCCTTCAGCAAAGACATGCTGTAAGAAATGAATCTTGGAAGTAGCATCTATACCATAAAACAGTTAACTTGGGGGGGGGGGGAAACATAGAGACTCAGACTAGCTGCAGATCCCTCTTGAAAGAAAAAGAGAAAAGATAGGAAATGCAGTTCTCTTAGTGGCTGAGAGAGAGACCACCCAGAAGGTGAATTTAGAAAAAAGAAAACTGAAATCTCAGGCACAGCTGAGGGCAAGAGATGACATTCAATAATTTCCCCCTCTCCTCTGCCCTAGAAATATACTCTCGTGCTTAGTTTATGCAACTCTAGATTCAACCTCCAAACCTTGTACATATATTCATACAGTTACTGTGACTGCACTGAAATGAGCATTTTTTCTGAGGATGTTTGTGAATTCTCTGCTCTTTTTTTTCTCTTTTCACCTGGAGGAGCACTGGCATAGAGGTTCTATCTCTTGGGCAAGAGGGCAGAAGCAGGTGTGAATTAGCTTTAGAGGTGATGATTTATGGTTTCATCTGTTCTATTTGCTCTAGGGTAGTAATGCTTTTCACCAGCATGTGATAAGAATCAGGGGAGGAAGAGAGGGTGGAATGATCTCTGGCCTTTCTTTGTAACAGTGACATTTGTGCTGTTTTAGTTTCTCTTTCTTGCAATCTAGCAATTAAATAAGGCAAGAAATTTACCTAAAAGGAGACTAAAATAATCTTCATTTTTGACAGTTCTGGGATGGCATCTTAAAGGTAATGTTCTGTGAAGAGGGTGCTAGTTATTTAAAAAAATAAAAGAAATGGAGGTTTAAATAAGTTTATTTTACATACATCAGTATGCACTAGAACTCACTGCTGCTAAATGAATCTGAAAGAATAAAAATGACAGACTAGTATAAAAATTCCAATATCAATCAACTTTTTGTAGTACTAGCAAGGAACACAAATGTTCATTCTGTATTAAATTAAATTTTATAACAGAATTAACTGAATTCTGGTTCCTGTACATTTTGAAAATATTCCCATTTGTGTAAATGTACACAAAAGTTTTTGCCCTCTCTTCCTACTCATAGAATTTACTGTTCTCCATCCAAACATGTTCATGTGCATACTTACTGGTTTTAGATACTACAAGAAATTGCTGCTACATGATGAGACCCAGCATCATCATTTCATTCACCATTTCAAAACTGATGCTAGGTAGCAGGGAGCCATGTTAATCTTTTTCAGCAAAACATGCTGATTAATAGTGAACAAACTTTTTGTGTGTTGCAGCACGTTGGATTACATAGATTCATCAAATCCACAGAAGATTATGTCAACTAAAATGTTAGTCTTTAAGGAGACAGAACATTCCGTTTTTATGATTTCTATAAAATTAGGAAAATAATTTCTAGGATTTGTATTAAACCATTATCACTCCCTTCAATTCCAATGTTCATAGACAAGTTCTGGCACTTATGTAACCAAGACAGCACCATGCGTGGTCAATAGGGTTGTATAATCGAGGTTAGGGGAATTCCAATATTTACAAGACTACCTATACCACAATTTTTTTGGGGGAAGGGTAAATTGGAGTGGCGAGAATGTACTCAATAGCCATGAACTAACTGTTCATGGTCTAGGGAAGTTTAGGTTAGTTATTTAGGTATATAAAAGTGACATCCAATGGGCCTGCCTATCAGTTTAAAATGAAAAAGGAACCATAACTCAGTTTTAAAACGCATGCCTTGCATGTAAAGGTGCCAAGCAGTCCTTACTTATCCAGTTAAAACAGGACTAAGAGGCAGATGATATGAAGGCCCCTGGCCTGTAACACTATTGGTCTGAACTTGATGCATCATTATTCTAATCTGATGATTGTGTGTGTATGTGTCTCTATATTACCCGTTGACTTCTGGTGATCCCATGAATTTCATAGGGTTTTCTTAGCCAAAGAGTACTCAAAGGTGGTTTGCCAATTCCTTCCTTTGAAATGCAGCCTAAAGCACTTGGTATTCATTGGTGGTCTCCTATCCAAGTACTAATGATGGCTGATCCTGTTTAGCTTCCAGGATCAGAGGAATCTGGTGCCTTTAGATATTTACCAGTGCTCTTTTCTTATGTTCAGTTTCTCCATGGCTACTTAGCAACTCTTCATAAAATATGTCCAGTGGCATATGGGCAGATCTGAAAAAAATAATTCTGAATTTGTAATTTCAATAAGAATTCTGTTTTCTGAAGATCCAAATTAGGTATTCATATTTATGTTTGCAAATTAACCTAATTATCTAAATCTACTTGTTTACTTTTTATAAGCCTGTTAATTAGGTCACTTGACTCACTGATTTGTAAACACCAGGAAGGAGCTTTCAACAGCTGCCTGCATTTGGATTTGGCAGTGTGTGGCTCCTTTTCTTCAATTAAGAGTTTAGTCTTCCTCATCAGCAGAATCTTTCTTCCCCATGAGGAGGAATAGTACACCTTAATGTTTACTTTTTAGTGGTAGCTGGTGGAAGGCAGTTTTATATTCATGAGAAAGTTCTTTGCACTGTGTTGTTTCAAACCAACCCTGTGAAAGTAGCAATAAACATGAGGTACATTAGGCAACTTGAAGGCACAAACACACACATTTGGTACAAGGTCTCTGCCCGTAAGAACTTACTGTTTCTGCCCATAAAAATTTAATAGAAAATGATGATCTTTTTGTCCTTCTGAACTGTAGTTCTAGTGATAATGCAGCAGTCTTTCTATTATCTTTTAATTGATACCTAAGAGAAATAAAATGTCTGCATTCTTATTTGTAGTCCCTCAAGGACTCATTTTTAAGAATTTTTAGATGCCCGTTTTTTAGGTTGCTGGTGAAATCTTGTTACAGTTGGCCTTCTGTATCAATGGATACTGTATCCATCCACAGCTTGAAAATACAGTGGTACCTCGGGATACGAAATACCCAGGTTACGAATTTTTCGGGATACGAATAAATCCCATAGGGATTTATTGTTTCGGGTTACGAAAGTTTTTTCGGGTTACGAAAAAACTCCGGCGCTGTTTTAAATGGAGCCGCGGCAGAGCCGCGGCTTTTTTTCCCCATTAGCGCCTATGGCAATTCGGCTTACGAAGGTTTTTCGGGTTACGAAATTAGCCGCGGAACGAATTAATTTCGTAACCCGAGGCACCACTGTAGTCATAAAAATAATAATGTAAAAACAATCCTTGATTTTACCATTTTATATGAGGGACACCATGTTTTTACCCCATAATGAGAGTTGAGCATTCACGGATTTCGGTATTCACACGGGGTCCTGGAACCAAACCCCAGTGCCAAGTGCCCATGGCACTTCATTACTCATATATGTGAAGGAGCTTAGTTCTTTAATTTTCATATAAACATAAATATGCTGGTTCAGTGATTTTACAGTACCTTTAAATGAAAAAAAGAACGATATCCAAGTGTGGTGTGAAAAAATGTATTTGTGTGTCTGGGTGTTGTTTGGTAGTCTTAAATCATGGCAAAGAGTGAAGTGATCTGCTTATTTTGTAGAATTAAGTTCAGAGAACCTCAGAACTTGCTTTAAGATCATCAATGGCTATCTCTTTTTATCGCCATCAGAATTTCTTCAGGTATGTAGATAACACATATTTTTGAAGTTTTATGTGCAAAAATTTGCTTTGCTGTGTAATTCAATATTTTGTTGAGGCAGACACCTGGTTGTTGCTGCTTATGATAAAAAATATCAACAATCCATGCTTTGTAAAGTTAGATTATGGGCACACTTTATTTCTGAATCTATTCCAGTTTACAAATCACAGTTTTGTAAAGGCCTGCCAACCTTGGATAACCAAGCACAGTTTGAAACTGGTTTACAAACTGTCATTTGTTCTCCCTGGGATTTATTATTGTATCTGATTTTGAGGAATCACAGTACTTGCTGTACAGTGGTTGCTTATGATCCACAGAAGCAGCAATGAACATGTTTAGCAAAATGGAAAATTAAAGAGGGGGGAATTCTAAGGCAGTTAATTGTTGTATACCAACATTTTTTACATTTAAATGTGAATAGGTTTATAGTAAGGGATATCTGCAGCCAGTCACACATATGTAAGAGCAGGCTTGGAAAGGCACAGGAAAAGACCAGACCAAAAACGGTCAGGATTATTAATGCTTTCTTATTGCTCTCTGGAGCTCAGCTAAGAACCTCTGTTTCAATCATTTCTGCTTTCCTGAATTTTCTCAGAAGCAATGCACATTCAGTAATGTTTTGAAATACAAAAAGGAAAAAGAAAGGGGGAGGAAAAAAGGAATGTGGCATCACCTTTAAGACTGATTGGTTTTTATTTTGGCATGAGCTTTCATGGATATAAATCCACTTCTTCAGTTGCAGTACACAGTGAAGTAAAGTTATCTTTAAACCTATCTCAAGTCTTTGAAAATAGAAGGGTTGGGAGAATATTTAACAGTGTTCACGGTTATTTAAAATGGTGTTATCAAATAACTATATTATTTCCACAACCATTAGTTTTTTTGATTACAGCATATCATTTCAGAAAGGAAGATCTAGCATTTTTATTTGTTGGGGTTTTTTTTTAATACTGTTGCTAGGTATTCTTAAGATTTAGTTATCATGATAGATTCTGACAGCCATTTCAGTCATTCTAAAGGTTTCATGCTACATTCTTTTTAAATAGCTGATCACTGGATTTCTGGCTGGAATGTCTTCCAGTTCCAAAATTTCATAGCACATGAAAAGCTTACAGATGAAAGAGAAGGCTTTTAGCTGACATTTTTCCTTGGTGGTAAACTTTACGTAGCTCCTAACATATTGTGATACTTCTATGCAAATGTAAATATGTTCTTAAAAGAAAAATTAATAATTATATGGTACTTTATACTTGTGCTTTTGCTCTCCCTGCCATCCTCTCCCACCTCCTTACTTGAGCATACAAGCTATGTATCCAAAACTTTTCTGGCCCCTTTATTAGCCCTTTCAGCCCTTGACACCTTCAAATTTTTGTTCTTGGTAATTGGTGATCACACAGAAGAAATGTATCATATGGAATTTAGAGGTGCAGTTGTGGAAATAATATACAACATATAGACCTATGTGCATACAAGAAAATACATGAATGTATTGGTTTCCAGCTGTGGCATGCCAAAGAAATTATTTGTTAAATTAATTTAACATTTCTAAGATTGGGATTGTATTAAAATCAAAAGGAGAATAAAAACAGTTGTTGGCTCATTGTGGCAATTACATGGGTTCAGTTTTGTTCTAAATATTTGTACATTTAAATATCAGACCTGTCAACTTATTGTGACCCCATTATTAGATAGTTACAGGTTGTTGGAAGATCAATAAAACTATTTAAAAGACTGTTGAATGAAACAGATACTCCAATTCAACCTGTTTCAGACCACGTTCGGGGTGTAGCATTTAGATGACGCACACCCCAAGTGTGACCAGAAACTGCACCAAGGCAGCGTCTTTTACAAAAAAAAAAAAAAAAAAAAGGGCCAAAAGGACCAGTAAAACATCGCTCCTTTTGCCAACCTGGTTAAAAACTGCAGCAGCCTGCACTCTGCTCTCTTTCCACCGGCAGTAAAAGTGTTTTTATTCAAGGAAACATTTAGTGGTGGTAGACGGAGCTTTTTAATGTAGAGGGAATATACAGTGTTTCTACTTCAGTGATTAATGTTGTTAATTTGTGGTATATGAAATAAATAAATAGCTGAAATGTAAGCAAGGTTAACTATAAATTGTGCATGTATTAATTTATGCTAAATTTAATTTTAGGTCTATGCAGCTGAGCTCTGCAAATCATTCTGTGAGATCTTGAAGGATATAACAACAGAGGGTCAAGTTCAAGTTCTAAAGGTAAATGGTCAATATTCCAGTTTATCGTTAAACTGCTTTTAGTTCCTATAGTAATAACCAGATTTATGGTGTGCACGTCCTATTTCATCCCATTGTCACTTCTATTGAAAAAGTTTTGCAGGTTTTAAAAAAACTAATGCAGTTATTATAACATTAGTTTTTAAAGTAACATGTTTGGCAGTGCTCATTATTTTCCCCAAATCATACTCTAAAAGTAGCACATCCTGTCTGATCATCGAAGCTCAGCAGGATCTGCCCTGGTTAGTATTTAGATGGGAGACCACAAACAAATACCAAGGGGTGTGGGCTATATTTCAGAAGACAGATCTGACAAAACCACCTCTTGAATATTCCTTGCCTAAGAAAGCCCTATGAAATTAATGGGGCCACAATAAGGCAACTTGAAGGCACGTAACTTGAAGGCACGTACACCCACACACACACAACACATTAGCCGTTCTGCCTGATTTTTTGAACAGCATGCTACTGAAACATTACTGTTTCACTTTTTACTGTTATTATTTATAAAAATATACTTAAAACATGAAAAATTATCAAAAATATTCTTCCTTTAACATTTTAGCAATAATGGGTAGATAGTGCTTATTACCCTTTAAAAGGGATAGGAATTCTGCTCCCCCACTCAGATTATGTCACACTGTGAGTCCTAGAAGTCCCAGCAAGTATAGCCAATGATGAGAAACGTTGGGAGTTGCAATCCAAGAATATATGTAGGACCCAATAATTCTTATTCCTGCCTTAAAAGTAATGCAGATGTATCAGTCATTATGCTGTTTTGGAGATTCATTTGTTATTAAGTTGACTGACAAAAAAATTAAACAAATAAAGATAAAAGAGTAAACAAAACATAACACAGAGAAATGTGGTATCTGATAAATTAAAACCATTTAAAACAAAGTCAAACAAAAGGTGAAAATCAGTGTAACAGTTCAAGCACCTTCATAATCAGTTACTAAAAGCCTATTGGAATGGAAACATTCTCACTTGCCAGGAGAAGGATAGTAAAGAGGGAACTGGACCTGGCTCTGGAAGGAGAGAATTCTTGAAAGAAGTCACCAAGGAGGTCCTCTCTCATGTTCCTTCCAGATACAAGATATTGACTTAGGCCCTATATAGACAGACCAAAATAAAGCTGCTTTGGGTAACTTTGGAGGTATGCTGTTTAAATGATGCATCTGTCCTAAGAGGCCGGAAGCCACGCCAAATCCACACTACAGTCCTAAGGACTGGAGCACAGCTTTGGTGCAGCTTCCAGACCCTGAGGACACAAGCATCATTTAAACAGCATACCTCCAAAGTGACCCGAAGCAGCTTTATTTTGGCCTGTCTGTATGGGGCCTTAGTCTCATTTGGTGGGAACAAGGGAGAGGGCCTTCTCGATGGCTGCTCCCAGGCTCTGAAATTCATTCCCTTGAGAGACTAGGATGGCCTGATTCCTACTCTCCTTTCCACAGCAGATAAAATCATTTTTATGCCATCAGAAATTTTCAGACTGATGACTGGTAAATACTGTGCAGTTCAGATGTCAAGGTTTGTACAGTGGTACCTCGGGATACGAATTACCCAGGTTACGAATTTTTCGGGATACGAATAAATCCCATAGGGATTTATTGTTTCGGGTTACGAAGGTTTTTTCGGGTTACGAAAAAACCCTGGCGCTGTTTTAAATGGAGCCGCGGCAGAGCCGCGGCTTTTTTTCCATTAGCGCCTATGGCAATTCGGGTTACGAAGGTTTTTCGGGTTACGAAATTAGCCGCGGAACGAATTAATTTTGTAACCCGAGGTACCACTGTATATAGTTTTTAATACATTTTAATATTTTTAATGTTTTCATCTTTTTTAAATTTGTACTGCTTTGAATTTATTGGTACTGTTTTAAATTTATTTAGCTACCTTGAGTTTTTATATTGGAAGAAAGCCAGAGAATGAACTAATAAATGAATAATCTTTGTGTCCTTTTTATATATCTCCCCAAAATTGATTACAGGTGACACCATTACCTGTAGTGTGCCACTTCCATGCTTTGCCAACTAAGAAAATGTTGACCTCAATTTCAAAGTTTATTGTGCTTCTCTAATTTAAATTTTAAATGTTGCTGTTGAGATGTAACATATTTGAGAAGTTTCAAACATCCTTCTAGTGAATTTGCTGAAAATAAGCAAGTAATTTTAGTGAATTCTGCACTCTCTTCTTTGTCAGCAAACAAGTTTTAGCATATTAAAATATAGCTAAATAATTTTCCTAGTGCTACAATAATGTACATTGTGTGTTCATCATTCACAGGCCTGTAGCTAGGCCTTTAAGGGCCCTGGGGCAGAAAGTACATTTGGGGCCCCTATATTTTTAATGTCCCGAGTCCTACCACGAGCCACAGGCACCATCTTGGCACACCACCATTTACATGGGTTGCGTGGTGATGACATGGTTCATGCACCATGTCCAAATGGTGCGGCGCACGAGGGACGTCATAGTAGTGCCACTCCAGGGTGCTTATGGGGCCTCTGTTGCAGTGGACAAAGGAGCCGCGTGTCATGGCTCCTTTGGGGTAGGGTTGTCATAATTCTCTACCACCAAACAGGGACAAAATGTAGAAAAAATGTAGGACAAAATTTACTCCAAAATGTAGGACATTCAAGAAAAATGGAGGACATAACCAGCTAAAAGCCAAAACCATTATTAATTTAAAAAACCATTAATATAAATGCTTACATTATAGAAATCTTGATGCACCTCTGAGATTAAATACATCTGAGGAAGCAGACTTTAGGAAAGCTCATGCTGCCAACTTCTTTCTTTCAGTTAATAATAATAATAATAATAATAATAGAATTCAAAGACATAGAGATTTTGGAGCACCTCTGAGACTAAATGCATCTGAGGAAGTGTGGCAGGAAGCAGCAGTGGAGGAGAACAAAGATTCGATCCCTTCTTTGGGCATAAAAAACCCACTGGGCTTGTCACAGCCTTAAAAGAAAGTAAAGGCAAATCCCTTCTGAACAAATCTTCCAAGAAAACCTTGGGGCAAGTCACACTCTCTCAGCCTCAGGGGATGGCAAAGTCAAACTCTCTCTGAACCAACCTCCCAAGAAAACCCTCTTGAAGGCACACGCTCATACACTCGCACACACCCAAGTCACCAAAGGCAAACTCTCTGAACAAACCAAGAAAACCCACTAGACAAGTAAGTCACACACTCTCAGCCTCAAGGAAACACTGGCAAAGGCAAATACTCTGAACAAACCAGGATGTTTTGGAATTCCTCCTGGGCAGAAATGTAGGACGTGTCCCGGATAAAGGATGCCGTCTGGTCACCCTGGTAAAATGGAGGATGTTTTGAGATTGCTCCTGGGCAGGGCTGAAATGTAGGCCTTATCCTGGATAAAGGAGGACATGTGGGCATCCAACCAAAAATGAAAGACATTTTGACATTCCTCCTGGCTAGAAGGTTGAAACATAGGACACGTCCTAGAAAAGGAGGACATCTGGTCATCTTACAAAAAATAGAGGATGTTTTGAAATTCCTTCTGGGCAGAAGTCTGAAATGTACGATGTGTCCTATAAAAGGAGGCCAGAAAAGAGTTAAGCCTTGAGCTCTGGGCCCCACAATGTACTCCAACTCCCAGAATTCCATAGCTTTGAGCCAGAAAAAGAGTCAAACCTTGATACCTAGGCCCCACAACAAACTCCATCTCCCAGGATTCCATAGCCTTGAGCTAGAAAAAGAGTTAAAAGTGCTGCCAAACCGAGTTATTTCTCCAGTGTGGATGCATGCCCGATGCAGCCCTCACAAATTGGCGCCACTCTCTCTCCTCACTCTCTCCTCCTCTGCTCCTTTTTGCCGGCCTGGCCTGGCACCTCTCCCTCAGGCCCCCACATGGCCACCAGTCCTGACTTCTCTGTTGCAGGGAAAGGGAGGCCGGGCCAAGGAGGGAAAGAGAGAGAGACATTTGCGAGGTGAGAGAGGGCGGCGCGGGGGGGCCCTTTGGCTGGGGGCCCCAGGGCAGTGCCCCGCTTGCCCCACGGTAGCTACGGGCCTGATCATTCAAAATGACACTTGACATCTGATTTGGGAAGGGAACAGTCAGAGAATTTAGCTCCAGAGACAAGAGCAGAACAGAAAATACTTGCTGTGCAGTGGAAATAGGAAATATTGGAAAATAGAATCAGAGATTTGTGGTTTGATAAAGAAAGAGATGACCTTATTTTGATTAAATTGATCATTAGGAAAGAATAGGCACAGTTGAAGGCACAGTCGTTGGGGAGAAATAGGCTTAAAGTAGAGGCAAGGAAACAAAGGTAAGTACTGTATGTTGCTGGATGAAGGGGAGTTGATTATGAGATAAACATGTTGATTATTACAGTGTGCCTGCGTCATATGCGGCTTTCAGAATATGCTGAAAGCCACATGGGGAGAAGGAGCTCGAGCACAGGCGGTATTTGCTTTATGGGGGAGAGTCCGGAACGGATCCCCGTGTAAAGCAAGAGTGCACTGTAGATATGTGTCTCTGTGTGTGCATACAAATGCACACCTATAAACACCTTGAAGTCTCCTGTTCATTCATGTTGACCCCATGAATTTCATAGGCTTTCCTTAAGGAAGGAATAGTCTGAGATGGTATTTATTTATTTGATTATTTTGAGTATTTATATTCCACTGCTCAGCCACAAAGGCTTTCAGAGCAGCTTCCTTTTTTTGTTTTAATTAGACAGTTCCCTCCCACTGACTATAGCCCACAATGCCTGGTGGCCTCCATACAAGTACTAACCAGGAACTAGGAAATAATGGAAAATAGGATTGACCATGCTTAGCTTCCAAAATCATATGGGAACTGGTGCATTTATAGCATTTAGCCCATCACATTGCATAAAGAAACACTTTTATTGCTTGTGTAATAGTGCTCAGTGTGTACAACTCTTAAGTTATATAAGTTATCATTTTTTCTCATAAAATATTAAAATGTATCGATGCCATCCTATGAACAATTTTACCTTCAGACTGTGGAAGGTAGAACTGCTATTCCTGAAAGCTGCTTCACTGAAAGCGTTTGTTGTTCTTCATATATGGTAGTATCATGTCATGCATTTTCTAGGAAGCCAGAGGGAAACAGTATACAAATCTGTGAAGATGTTAGAATAATTAATATATATTACTGGTGCTTTTTTGCAAATGTGATACTTTTATTGAGCTACGTTACAGGCATTTTTATTAAATCTCTGTTGCGATGTGCATTATTAATAACAAATAGAATGTTACATAAATATTCAGGTAAAAGTCTGCCAGCAAGGAATTTTTCAGAAAGCAGTGACAGCAGTCGTGATGGTAATGACATTTAGCTTTCTTTGAAGAGAGAAGGAGATCATTCTGTTTTTCATCATTTACTTTGAAATTTAAAGAAAAGCCTAAATACCCATTCATGTTTAAAAAAAAAAAGATGCAGCTGCTGTAGAGTTTCTTTCATGGCCTTCATAGTGCTCAGCATCTGCAAATTTTTCAGACTGTTCCAGAGTAGTGAACAGCCCTGTTATGTAACCTGAGAAAACTTTATCAAAATAGAACCATGTAGGTTTCAAAGTCACACCATCTTAGAAGTTTTTTCTATGTGCTTTTCTTGTTTATATGTGAAATGATTTTGGTTTGTTCTCTATAGTTAATCATATTTTGTTTTATTTCATTTATATCCTACCATTTTTCTAGCACTCCAGTCAGTTTACAAAAATTAAAACAGATACAGATTGATAATTCATCCATAAAAACATAGAGAAGTTGAAATATAATTAAACTATCAATATAATGTTCCAAGGGGTTTTTGCCCTTGCCTTCCTCTGAGATTGAGTGTGTGATTTACCAAAGATCAGCCAGTGGGTTTTCATGGCTAAGCAGGGATTCAAACCTGGCCTCCTGATGTCCTAGTCCCGCAATTAACTCACTACATGACGCTGGCTCCTGGTGATGTATTCTATATTATCCTTTTCATCATTAATGTTTCTTCTTTTCTGTTTTGAATTAGAAATTAATAGAACACTTACCTTAACTATTTCATTTTTTAGAAGTGTCTCATGTCTTTCAGGTTGTAGAAAATGTACTCAAAGTGAATCCAGTCTCAGGCCCTGAAATGTTTCAACCTCTTTTGCCATCTGTGTTTCGTGGAATTATAAGTGGGGAGGTAAGAGTTAGTTAACTGTTCCATGTATTGTTGCTGTGGCTGTGGTTGTGGTTGTGTTCCTTCAAGTCATTTCTGATTTATGGTGATCCTTAGGTTAACCTGTCACAGAATTTTCTTGGCAAGATTTGTTCAAAGGGGATTTTACCTTTGCCTTTCTCTGAGGCCGAGAAAGTATGACTTGCCCGAGGTTATCCAGTGGGTTTCCATGGCCCAGCAGGGGTTTGAACCCAGGTCTCCACAATCAAAGTCCAATGCTTCAACCAGTACACTGCATTGGCATGTCTTATTGCTGTGACCTAAATGCAATTGTTAGTCCCAGTTGCAATAGAACTTCTTAACCAGTGAAATTTCTATAAATGCTATATTGCAATATTGACTTTCAAAAATTCCCATTGATTCAGTTTCTCTACTCTAATTGGGATGAACACTTAGGTTAAGTCCTACGAATTAAAAAAAATTTTGAGAAATAAAATAACTATAATCATAAAAAGAATTGTTTCATATGCAAATTAGTCCTATTCAGATCTAAATATTTGCTGACACCATTTCTACTCTTCGTTAACTTCCACAAATCTGCTTTAAATATTAAGGGTAGGTTGTACTATATCTTAACTACTCTGCATACTGGGATCAAATAATAGTAGAATATTTATTTTGTACAAATTATCTCTCCAAAGTTAAATACAGAATACAGATTAAACATAGCATTGATATTTCTGTAGCACTTCACAAGATAATGAAAAGGTGATTACAGTTCTTAGTAATTCTCATAGTTGTTTGGAGGTAGATTAGGGTAAAAAATCGCATTCTTCATGTCACTGTGAGCTGACATAGGTGTGCCATTTTCAAAACCAGCATTTTGGCCATTGTATGTACTGCCCTCCATCAAACCCTTCACTTATGTCCATGATACAAATACATTTTAATTGGATATCGAATCCAAAAAATATAAACCTTTCCACTTCTTCTTAATGCTAACCAGATACCTTGGGAAAATTCTGGCATTTCTACAGAGAAAAGATCTTGCTTGAAATGGTGTAAGATGTCAGACTTCATCTCTGAGCGAGGTTTCAATGGCACTGAGTGGGAAGGTTCCATCCACTTAAAGACAGACTAAAAATATTTGTAGGCAAAATAAATAAATAATTCTGAGGTATAAGGATAATAAGGCTTTATTCTGTTTTTATTAAAGAGTTATGTATTTTCCTGATGGTGAAAATAGAACACAGAACAAGCAAAATAATTTGTTCAACCTGCTGACCCCATTCTACCACTTCCAAGGGAAAGAGTGGCATAAATTGTATGTCCAAAGGGTTCTCCAGTTTATTTGGTTGGAATGCATAAGTTAGATAAACGGATTCCCTCTTTTATGATATTTAAACAAATCTCTGAAGAGGAATGTGTCCAAAGTCACATTGTCCAGAGATTGCATTCTAGCATGTTGCAAAAGATTGGAGAAGACCTTCACTGGGCAATGTTGCTTCAAATTTAATAAAAGGAGTAGTATAATTTTGCTATAATTTTCTAAGGAGAACCTCTGTTGTGTGGGCGTTCTCTAAACACTAAAAGAGAGGTGGAAAACTACAAGCTCTGTGGTGGAATGCAGGTGTCTTGAGATTCCACAGATAGCTATGCCGTTTTCCCATTGTTTTGTAGTTTTCTCTCTTTCCCATGAAAATTTTCTCCTGAGGTTTGGTTATTGGCAGTAAGAACTTAAAACTAAAAATGCTGCAAATTTAGGATCCACTTTTTAGATATTGGACTTAGAGGTGAAACAGACCACCCCTGAGAAAGCTAGATTGGGGCCGCAGAAACTACACGCCTCAGCCCCAATCCGCCTTTTTGCCAGCTCAAAAAGAAGCGGCAAATAGCTGGTCCTTTTTGCACCAGCAAAAAGCCAGCTTTTCTGCCCTGCCGCAGATGGAAGCCGGCTTTCCGGCAGTGTGTAAATGCCATGCTGGGCAGCTGGGCAGCTGAAGTTGGCTTCTGGGCGGCTTCAGAGTGGGTGGCATCAAAATGATTTGTTTTACCCCTTACTCAGCATTGTACTGTTGCCCTGAAAAATTTCTCTGAAATTCAATTTAGTCCTGAGGCTAAAAGAATTTAGAAGATACTGTTCTTCCCAAACATCTCTCTTGATGAAAATCCTGAAATATTCTGACATACAGTCATGAGTTAGAAGTTCCACCCCAAAGGGTGACACCACTTTATGTTGTTTTCCATTCACTTCTAGCAAAGCAAGATTCCCATTCTTAAGATTAATCTGAAGGTCTGCTTAACCTCAGGGTTGAACATTTTGTCTTCCATCAAGTGTACATGTCCACAAAAGGGAACAACTATGCAGGGGTGGGGACGACCACATATATTTCTGCATAGACAGCATATTTTTACACAGAAAACATTTTTTGCACAAAAATGTGTATTTCTGGACAGAAGAACACATTATTCCTGCTCAGAAAAAAATTTGCAGAAAATATGTACAGCATACCTAAATTAGCAAACATTTTAAAATATAATCTTTGCATTCCCAGCAGTCCTCCTTTTTGTTTCATCTTCTACCTACCTGAATTTTTTTTAGCAGCTTAGCATGGAAGGCATGGTGAAGGAAGATTTTCAGCATCAAGTTGCAGCAGCATGTCTGCAGTAAACAGTGCACTAACACTTGAGCTAGGAAAGAATGAGTTTCTACTCTAGCTGATCCTACTGTAGCTGTGTGTGTTTGCCTACAGCAAGCAAGGTAAATAGCAGTTGCCCCCAGAATCTCTTGATCAGCATGCATGAACAGTAAAACAGAGAAAAGGGGGGAAAGCAGATAAGCCTGCCTTGCTTGCTACATCCATCCAGCATGTTAAAGAAAGCATGATTCAAGAAAGTGTAGTTCATCCAAAATGGAAATCATAAGAAAAGTAAAGGCTGAGAAAAGAAAATGTCATCTCTTAGCACATTTTTGAAGAAGCCTTTATCTAGTCCCTAGAAGGCTCAAAATATTTTTGTTTTGTTTTATGCAAGGCTTATCAGATTTAATTGTTTCATTTCAAGAGCAAATAGTTTTGAATAAGTCCTTCTTGCCTCAGTAATACTATTTTACTAGAACATTGAACTATAATGTTATTAGAGGCCTGAAGCAGACAGGGGCAGCTTCCGGCCACTCCAGGAGTGTGTCATTTACACGAGGCACGCCCCACAGAACCTGGAAGCTGCTCCTATTTGAAGCTGCAGTAGGAGGCACCCTTGGGGCCATGGCATGAGTTCGCCATAGCCCTGGGGCAATCAGGCTCGGAGTAGTTTCTAGCCAATCCTTCCTGTCCGTCTGTTCTGCCCCAGACTCTCCCTCAGCACTTTTAAGGCCAAAAAAGACAGATAACACAGGATTACTTATGTCTGATAATAATTGGCTGTCAGACCTAGGGAAAAAATAACTCTACACTTAATACTAACTCCTACTCATTTTTTAAAATTAATTCTTTTATTATTAAACGAATACAAAAAGACAAGAGAGTTGAAAACATAGGTTGAAAACAAAAAAGAGAAAACAAAAACATACAAACCTTCTAAACATATTGAAAAATAAAAAATAAAACATTGCAACATTACAGACCTTCACACCAACATTCTAAACGCAGGTGTAAACACATAAAGCTCCACAAAAAAGATAAGGATAAAAGTTAACAAGTTCTGTTACTATACTTCTCAAGTAAACAATGTAATCCAGATTATCAAACATATTGATTGTTCTTAATGTTACTACAGTATAACCTATAAGACCCTAAATCTTAATATGTTCATTTGAAACTTTGTTTTGAGCCTAGTATATACCTTAATGCTATATCGTCATATTACCCTGCATATATCCATCAATAATAGTCACTTCAAATTAACTAAGTCTAAATCGCTATAAGGTGCTACAGCCCTACTCTAAATTATCTGCATTTCTTTAATTCTCCATTATTTTAGGGCTGAGTCCACCATTAGTCCTGACTAAAGTAGATCCACTGAAATGACTTGTTAGTCACAACTAACTTAACATCCTATTGGTTTCAATGATTCTACTTCCTGTTTTATTTTATTTTATTTCTAGCTTATCTTTTTTCCAAACTGGTACCAAAGGTGGCTTGCAATAAAATATCAGAGCAAAATGCAGTTAAAACAATGTGTAGTTTTTAAAAACTATGAAATATACCATCGTATTAAAGTATTTAAAAACGTTTAAAATATGCATAAAACCTTACTTTAGTTAAAACTAAAGTTGGAGCTATTCCTTAGCCTGCTATATTCACCACAATTTCTATGAAACTCTTTTTGTTTGTTCTTCCAAAATGATGTTGTGTTCATTTGTTAGATCCCTCCTCATTTCAACTAAGTAGTGTTCATGTTGAAATGGGAATTTATTGATTTTAGTTGAAAGTACCAAAGGGATGCCTTTACAAAAAGTTGCAGTCATTTCTTAACTGAAATTTAAATCAGATAATTTAAATGGTGTTCTTACTACTTGGCTGCATTTTTTTCACCTAGGACTATTATTTCATATATATAGCAAGTACATTTCTTTACTCCCTTATCAGTGAACTAGCACTCCCTAAGCGGTTTACAATGTGTAAGCCAATTGCCCCCAACAAACTGATTTTTACTCATTTTACCAACCTACAAAAGGATGGAAAGCTGAGTCGACTTTGGAGCCCTGAAGGATCAAACTTACAAGGTTGTGGCTACAGGACTGGCATTTAACCATTGTGCCACCAGGGTTCCCTGGTATATAGCAGCATTATATATTGTTTTCATGTTTTATGGATTTTATACTACTTTTCTGCTTTCTTTATATGGTTTCTTATCCTCTCTCCTTTTTTAGTTCTCACATTAGTAGCCACAGTAGCCATTAGCTGATAATAGAAAGTGTTAAAAATAACTTATTTTAACACACTTCAATTGTTTTCAGCCATTTGTATCACTTCACTGTACCGTTACATAATATATTTGCACTGAAAGGTGTTACCATTGAGAATAGCAATGATGAACTTGTTAAGGGTTTAATAAGAAAATTCTTGATATATTAGATTGAGGATTGGGACCTTGTAGTTTTGAAGATTGTTTCTAAATCTTTTAAATCTCCCCAAAGGCGAAAGCAGGAGAGTTAACATACACTCAGGCTGCTTTTGTTGTTAATTCTCAATTAGTACATGTTAAAAAGTTTTTTTCTATATACAGGTAGATACCGTATATTCCGGAGTATAAGACGACTGGGCGTATAAGACGACCCCCAACTTTCCCTGTAAAAATATAGAGTTTGGGATATGAGTTTGGGATATACTCGCCGTATAAGGACCCCTCTCCTTAAAATCCAAGGAGGGAAGAAGGCCGGCGACCTCGCGCCAGGCCGCGGCGCTCCTTCCTGGGCTCCGCGGGCCTTGGAGGAGGAGAAGGCCGGCGACCCTTCGCGCCAGGCCGCGGCGCTCCTTCCTGGGCCTCCGCGGGGCTGGGAGGAGGAGAAGGCGACGGCCCTCCGCCAGGCCGCAGCGCTCTTCCTGGGCTCCGCGGGGCCTTGGGGAGGGCCAGGCCGCGGCGCTCCTTCCCGGGCTCCGTGGGGCCTGGGAGGAGGAGAAGGGCCGGCGGGCCCTCGCGCCAGGCCGCGGCGCTCCTTCCTGGGCTCCGCGGGGGGCCTTGGAGAGGGCCAGGCCGCGGCGCTCCTTCCGGCTCCGCGGGGCCTGGGGAGGAGGAGAAGGCCGGCGGCCCTCGCGCCAGGCTGCGGCGCTCCTTCCTGGGCTCCGCGGGGCCTTGGAGGAGGGCAGGCCGCGGCGCTCCTTCCCGGCTCCCGCGGGCCTGGAGGAGGAGAGAGGCGACGGCCTCGCGCCAGGCCGCAGCGCTCTCTCCTGGCTCCGCGGGGCCTGGGAGGGAGAAGGCCGACGGCCCCGCCGCCAGGTGCGGCAGCTGCCTTCCTGGGCTCCGCGGGCCTTGGAGGAGGGGCCAGGCCGCAGCGCTCCTTCCCGGCTCCGCTGGGGCCTGGGAGGGAGAAGGACCGACGGCCCGCGCCAGGCCGCGGGGCTCCTTCCTGGGCTCCGTGTGGGCCTTGGGAGGGCAGGCCGCGGCGCTCCTTCCCGGGCTCGCGGGGCCTGGGAGGAGGAGAAGGCCGGCGGCCCTCGCGCCAGGCCGCGGCGCTCCTTCCTGGGCTACGCGGGGCTTGGAGGAGGCCAGGCCGCGGCGCTCCTTCCCGGCTCCGCGGGGGCCTGGGAGGAGGAGAAGGCCGGCGGCCCTCGCGCCAGGCCGCGGGGCTCCTTCCTGGGCTCCGCGGGGCCTTGGAGGAGGGCCAGGCCGCGGCGCTCCTTCCCGGGCTCCGCGGGGCCGGGAGGAGAAGAAGGCCGGCGGCCCTCTCGCCAGGCCCGGGGCTCCTTCCTGGGCTACGCGGTGCCCTTGGTGGAGGGGCCAGGCCGCGGCGCTCCTTCCCGGGCTCCTCGAGGGCCTGGGCGGGAGGAGAAGTGCCGGCGGCCCTCGCGCCAGGCTCGGCGCTCCTTCCCAGCTTCGCGGGGCTGGGAAGGGCCAATGCCCTTCGCGCCGGCCATGGAGCGGGACTTTCCGGCCTATTAGCGCGACCCCCCCAACTTCAAAAGAATTTTAGGGTGTTAAAAAAGTGTCTATCAGCGGAAATACGGATACCCGTTAGATGATTATTGATCTGTCATCTCTCAGTCCATGGTGCTGTTATACGTATATGTACTCAGGTGGTTGAATGAGCTCCTGCTGTATCTCAGATTTGAAGGTTCCGATTGAAGCTTTTTTATCTAAAAGTAGGCTTGTTCCTTTGATTTGCATATAATCTAGTAACATTTCCTTGGATGTAGTGAAATAACAGTTGAGCAGTTACTTAAACTTTAAGGATTTGTTATCACCTTATGAATCAAGATACAAAGTTGCATAATGCCATTTTTAAAAGGTGCTACAGGAAGGGCAGTAGAGGTCTTCCATGTGATCTCTCCTTTCTCTCTAGTTTACTAAAGGTAATGCACAAATTTTTGAATGTGAGCGGGTGGACATCAGGAACCAAGCTATAGGCAAAATCACTGTGAACCATTCTTGAAACTAATACCCATAAACATGAATTAAAATTAATTTCTTGCATATTTTAAAGTACAGTCCAGTCATTATTTGTGATGTTTTTATACGATAAACAAGTTTACAAGCTCTCTTCTTTAGTTTACACACTGGTGAGGAGGCTCAAAAGCTTACCCCTATTTTATAAACATTTACCACCCTAATAAAAATAACTGTTACTTTGGATTTTTCTCTAAGGACCATCATGAGCACCTGCTTTGTTTCCTTTTATTCCATTAACTTAAAAGAAAAATTGGTTGGCTGTTCTTAACCGTGGCACTTCTATTCCAGAGCCACCCCCACCCCCCGTAAAATCCCTGGGATGTCAAGTGCTGTTCTCCCCAATGTGGTGCAATGTGTGCATGATCATGTTGGTGTGCATGTGCATGCACCACCATTTGGGAGAACGTGGCAGGGCCATCCACAGATGCATCAAGCCTGCAGAGAAGGAAGAGTTGTCACAGTCATGCTAGACAACAGGATGAATAAAATCATGTCCCATATTTTGAGTGTATTCTGACATCCTTAATTTTTATCATTGTGTGTTTTTTGCATGTGTGATAGTGGGGACTAATAATAATAATAATAATATTTATTAATATTTCCCACCTCCCTGCTGATAGTGGCAGGATTACAGCAATAACAATTCCATATAAAATACAATTGTTAAAAACATAAACATTACTATTAATTCACTGAAATAAAACGGATTATCACTAATATTCTACAATCAGATCAGAAGTGGAGTATTTAAGATTAACCTGCTCCTTAGGAAAGAGTGCTGGATTTGTATGTTGGGGGGGGAGTGGTCCATAAATATAGCTTGGACTTGAACAAAAACTTTTTCCTTCCTGTCCCACTTTTATTTAAATTGTAACTTAATATGTTCTTAATAGCAAGTATTGTAAGTATAAGAAATATTATAATTGACACCAGTGCTTTCTTATTTGTACAATGTTATAAAATTTCAGATTCTTTCAGTGTAGGAATAAAATTGATTTAATTTTTTTCAGCATGTTTTTAAGCCGTATTTATTTTTGCTTGATTGGAAAGCTAAGATTGATTGCTTTCATTTCAGAGGTACCCAGTTGTATGTCTACTTACCTGGGAGTCATTGGTAGAATCTTCTGCAAAATAAAAGTTTTTCTCGTTGCTTCTGAACCAATGGCTGTGAGTTTGGCCAGGAGGTAAGTCATCACTTTTAGGATTGAAGTCATAAGACGTAATAGAAAAAACACATTTCCTGAGCAT
>NC_056523.1:296779303-296853072 GCF_019175285.1 Sceloporus undulatus | reverse complement strand
CACTTCAACCTGTTTCCCCTTATTAATCTCTAAACTGCCTTCATATACCGTATATTCCGGAGTATAAGACGACTGGGCGTATAAGACGACCCCCAACTTTCCCTGTAAAAATATAGAGTTTGGGATATACTCGCCGTATAAGACCCCTCTCCTTAAAATCCAAGGAGGGAGAAGGCCGGCGACCTTCGCGCCAGGCCGCGGCGCTCCTTCCTGGGCTCCGCGGGGCCTTGGAGGAGGGCCAGGCCGCGGCGCTCCTTCCCGGGCTCCGCGGGGCCTGGGAGGAGGAGAAGGCCGGCGGCCCTCGCGCCAGGCCGCGGCGCTCCTTCCCAGGCTCCGCGGGGCCTGGGAGGAGAAGGCCAATGGCCCTCGCGCCGGCAGCGGAGACTTTCCGGCCTATTAGACGACCCCCCCCAACTTTCAAAAAGATTTTAGGGGTTAAAAAGTCGTCTAATACGCCGGAAAATACGGTACCCGTTAGATGACTTATTGATCTGTCATCTCTCAGTCCATGGTGCTGTTATACGTATATTGTACTCAGTGGTTGAATGAGCTCCTGCTTGTATCTCAGATTTGAAGGTTCCGATTGAAGCTTTATTTATCTAAGATAAGGCTTGTTCCTTTGATTTGCATATAATCTAGTAACATTTCCTTGGATGATAGTGAAATAACAGGTTGAGCAGTTACTTAAACTTTAAGGATTTGTTATTCACCTTAATGAATCAAGATACAAAGTATGCATAATGCCATTTTTAAAAGGTGCTACAGGAAGAGGCAGTAGAGGTCTTCCATGTGATCTCTCCTTTCTCTCTAGTTTACTAAAGGTAATGCACAAATTTTTGAATGTGAGCGGTGACATCAGGAACCAAGCTATAGGCAAAATCACTGTGAACCATTCTTGAAACTAATACCCCATAAACATGAATTAAAATTAAATTTCTTGCATATTTTAAAGTAACAGTCAAGTCATTATTTTGTGATGTTTTTATACAGATAAACAAGTTTACAAGCTCTCTTCTTTAGGTTTACACACTTTGGTGAGGAGGCTCAAAAGCTTACCCCCTATTTTATAACATTTAACCACTCCTAATAAAAATAACTGTTACTTTTGGATTTTTCTCTAAGGACCATCATGAGCACCTGCTTTGTTTCCTTTTTATTCCATTAACTTAAAAGAAAAATATGGTTGGCTGTTCTTAACCGTGGCACTTCTATTCCAGACGCCACCCCCACCCCCCTGTAAAATCCCTGGGATGTCAAGTGCTGTTCTCCCCAATGATGGTGCAATGTGTGCATGATCATGTTGGTGTAGCCATGTGCATGCACCACCATTTGGGAGAACGTGGCAGGGCCATCCACAGATGCATCAAGCCTGCAGAAAGGAAGAGTTGTCACAGTCATGCTAGACAACAGGATGAAATAAAATCATGTCCCATATTTTGATGTGATTTCTGACATCCTTAATTTTTATCATTGTGTGTTTTTTGCATGTGTGATAGTGGGGACTAATAATAATAATAATAATAATAATTTTATTAATATTTCCCACCTCTCCCTGCTGATAGTGGCAGGATTACAGCAATAAAACAATTCCATATAAAATACAATTGTTAAAACAATAACATTACTATTAATTCACTGAAATAACGGATTATCAACTAATATTCATACAATCAGATCAGAAGTGGAGTATTTAAGATTAACCTGCTCCTTAGGAAAGAGATAGCTGGATTTGTATGTTGGGGGAGGGGAGTGGTCCATAAACATATAGCTTGGACTTGAACAAAAACATTTTTCCTTCCTGTCCCACTTTTATTTAAAATTGTAACTTAATATGTTCTTAAAATAGCAAGTATTGTAAGTATAAGAAATATTATAATTGACACCAGTGCTTTCTTATTTGTACAATGTTATAAAATTTCAGATTCTTTCAGTGTAGGAATAAAATTGTATTTAATTTTTTTCAGCATGTTTTTTAAGCCGTATTTATATTTTTTGCTTGATTGGAAAGCTAAGATTGATTGCTTTCATTTCAGAGGTACCCAGTTGTAATGTCTACTTACCTGGGAGTCATTGGTAGAATCTTCTTGCAAAATAAAAGTTTTTTCTCGTTGCTTCTGAACCAAATGGCATGTGAGTTTGGCCAGGAGGTAAGTCATCATATTTTAGGATGTGAAGTCATAAGACGTTAATAAAACAACACATTTCCTGAGCATATTTTGTCTTTTTCTTATCCCTTCCTTTTTTCAGGTGGAGGTGATCTTTGCTTCTGTTATAGTTATGTGAAAGAGTGTGCTAGCTCATTATAAATTTATGTATCTTCTGATTTGAAAACCAAGAAATATCCCAAGTACATAAGAGGGCAATATTAAACTTTTCAGCTAATTCCTTACAGCCCATAGTGATGCAAATTTGTGCGCAGTGACACGAAGCACCATTAGTTCTTAAAGGTTGAATAACCATGCAGTTCCTGGCTACCCAGTTGTATAGCATGGAATCCAGAGGCAAGTATGGGGGAGTGATCTACTACTTGAAGTCATTTCCTTTTTGGACCCAGCCTTCAATGTGTGGAGGGGATCAGACCTTGAGACTGAGGGGGAACTGGGAAAAAAAACGTGTGCATGTGGAACACCACATATGTCTTGGATTAGAAAGATAGTACTACATAGGATTTACGCATGCATGCTGCCTTCTTCTCAGCATGGGACCCAACGTATTTGCAACTTATTCAAAGAAAATGCCATTAAAAAATCAACTAGAGTATTTAACATAGTAGAATGTTTGGTTATCCTGTCTCCACCTTATCAGCAGCAAATAAAGAGGCATCTGTTTTCACTTTAGCATACAATTTTTAACGGTCACCACAACTTTTTACAACCTGGTGTACTCTTGTCTCCCAGATGAATTACTTTAATTTAAATGATAAAAAATAGTCTGTAAAAGCAAGTGTTTTCTGTGTAATATTCAGTCACTAAATAATACCTGCCTTGTTCATTTTTATATGTTTCTGTCCTGGGAAATCATCCTCTTGACAAAAGGGTTATCTGTAAAAACAAATGCTCTGAGCTCCTTAGCGATTCAATTTAATCCAAGGAAATAGCAATAGATTTGAAAAAATATCTTGCATAAAGTTTCCAAAAATGTGTTATTGATACATTACCCTTTGTTACAGAGCTGAACTGATTCCGTAGAGAGAGATTTAAATTTAGAACAATGAGAAAGTTCATTGCTATGGTGCATGCTTTCCCTCCTTATGCATTTGTCATTTTGCATTTATATCCATGTGTTTATGTAATTTCTGCTTATAAAATTTGAATGGATAACTGTCTGTTTTAAAACCCAAGTTAGTGGACTATGGCAGAAACAACAATTTGGGGTTTTTAGTTTCTAATCACAAATATCTAGTTTGATTGCTATGTTTTTTTATGATAGAAGTTTTCATTAATATCCTCTTCTTCCAGCCGGATCAACTCCTTGGTCATATGATTGAAATGTGGGTTGACCGCATGGATAATATAACTCAGCCCGAGAGAAGAAAACTTTCAGCTTTGGCATTGCTTTCTCTTCTGCCATCAGATAATAAGTGAGTAAAATTTAAGATTTAGTAAGTGGGAAGGGAATACATATTGGGTTAGACCTAGGATTTCCCTTCCTTGGAGAGAAGGGTCTCACTCATGAAAGGTACCCAAGTTTCAAGCATCTCCTGTCTCTTTTCCTATAGCACAGTCACCGCACTCAGCAGGATCACCCAACCTTCTGTGCAGCATTTTCAGCAAACAACAATAGTATCAAGATCTAATCTGTAGGCTGTGGATCCAGAATACACTCATCCATATCATATTATAAACTATTTTTATAAATCTATCATCTGAAATGCAGAGGAGGTTGTTGTCCTAGGAGCAGAAGTCCACATCCCTTTGGCGTGGTACTTTGGCTTTTGTTGGTTGAATCTTAACTAACAGTAATTCCTCCCCACTCCAGCCGCCCTTGCCTTTTTAATAGTGATATCTGAATACCTTAGCTTCATCTCCATCCAGAATATTGACAAATTTTCTTGACCAACAACAACAAAAAATTCTGTCAATGTATGTAGTAAATTACGATGGAATCCAGGCTGCATTATGGATATTTGACCTGTTTCAAACAGTGGGACATAATGCAATCAGTGGGACTTAACTGTGCTTCTTAACTACGTAATTATATAAATTATTTTGTTTATAATAGGATGGCTGTCTCTTCCTTGATTTTACCATCATTGTGTCTTGATTCAGTCTTTATATTCTGTCAAGCTACAGGATTTTTCCACGTATAGAAGATGTTTGATCTACTAGAACACTGGTCCCCAAACTATGTCCTTTAAGAGATTTTGGACTTCAGCTGACAGAAGCCTCAGCCATGTTAGCCAGTATTCTGGGATTCTGGAAACTGATGTCTAAAATCCATTAAAGCGCATTGGAGACCACTGCACTAGAGTGATGATGGGATCAATGAGAAAACATTTTGTGCCAGGTTATTCTTCTATTTAAGAGTAGATGGATTGACTCCCCTCAGTTCTCTAATGAGGATGTGTACCTCATGCCAATATTCATCACTCAGCCCTTAACCTGACCTTTGTGGGGTAGAGGTTTGTCTAGATTATTACTCAGGAAACAAAAGAGCTGTTTTCAATGCTGCTAGAAACAAATCTTGGTTGAAATCCAAGGAGATGGGGGAGAAAAAAGTAGACACAGGAAGAGTCACAGATCTTGTTATCCCGATGAATCTGTACTTTTCAGGAATTCCTTCTCTCACTTCTTCTGCCAGCACCTCCCCTCCAGTCAAAATATTAAAGGTGTATAACCACAAGGTATCAGTCAGGGACAAGCAATCTCACCTTAGTGGAAGAGCATGTGTTCTGCTGTTCTCAAGCTGTTTTGTCAGTGCTGACAGGAGAGAGGAGAGTGACCTTTCTAAGGAGGCCATTGTACAGCCTTCTTCTTAGGGTCTCCAGGAATTTTTGCCACCCTGTTAGCTGAAGCCTTCATTTTGTAACTAACTTAATGACTGTAATTAACAATAGGCCAAGCCAACAGATCATTTAGCCCCCCCCCCCCTTCCCCTTAGTGGGGAAAATAAGCTTTCCCTCCACAACCTTCAAAATCTGTATCTTTCCTTCAACAAGTTGAGCAGATCCCAAGATCAAGCAGATTTCACCAACTGGTTAACAGAGTATGCTTTCTACTGAGTCAGCTTGGGGAATGTCTTAAAATTCTAGTAGTAAACTCAGAAGTGGCAGCTGTCATCTTCATTGCAATTATCTAGGCAGTCACTATGAAGTTTTGGGGAGTCCTCCAAGATGCATCCAAGAAAAGAATATAGGTCACCTTGCAAAGGACTAAGGAAGGAGTATCAAATTTCTGTGCTTTGGTCTCCAGTTCCACATTCACCAGAACAGTTGTTTAGAACTGGCAAGAGCAGGCTCCACACTTAAGCTGATTAAGGATGACCACAGAAAGATAGATTCAGAGCTAATCATAATCAGTTTCTTCATCTATGACAGTGAATACAGCAACCAAGAAGAAACATCTGGTTCAGAGACTGGGACCCAAATTCTCAGGCTAGACTGACCAATAGTTCCTTTGGGGCATTCAGACATTTGTCAGCCACCAGAAGCTGAAACAAATGATAAGAAAAAATTTTTTAACTGTTAACATAGATGGATCCAAATTGAAAACGTACCAGGGTATAGACTGCAGGAGGACCGCATCCCAGTTTTGGGGCAAAGCATAAACAGGTCATTTATTTAACCCCTAAATATACCAGTGACTCAAAGAAAAAGGCTTTATTTGAACACAACAGTCCTCCCCATCAGAGCATGTCTCTTACATTTTTCCAGCCATTGGATTGAAACCATCACATAGGAGGAGATAGTGGCATAATGCTGTTTCCTGCAATATAATTTCCTATCCTCTTCTCTTTCCAAGGATCTGATGGAATCTCAGAATTTCATTAGTGCAGTTCACCAAATTCAACAAACAGAATCTATGCCACCATCACCCAGCACTTTGGTGTCTGTTACATATGATCATGGTTTTATTGTAGATATCTTGGATTTCAAGCATATAAACAACTGCCTTGCCAGTGGCCCCTTAAGTATCCACTGGTTCCAGGACACCATCACCTCATGGATACCAAAATCTATGGATGCTCAGGTCCCATTAAATAGTAAAATGATGTCCTTTTTATAAAATGGCAAGATCAGGCCTGCTCCATGAATCTGGAAGGCTGACTGCATATTAGTATGGATAATCTGTGATTAGATGGTCTGAATATTTATATAATTTCAGGACAAAAACGAATACAAGTACACCATAATTAATGAAGTCAATGTGTTCCTGGGCATTACTTCTTTAAAACAAAATTTGGTACCAGAGGCAGAAATAATACGGAAAGATAAGTTTCTACACCACAAAAAAGACATGTTTCAGCAAACTTATAAAACCTAACAATATGTGCCCATGAAATGAAACAACCATGTCAGGTCAGTCTTGTACAAATAAACAAAAACATTCTGATCCTTCTAGAGACTACTTGAAAGTTTCTTCCAAAATGCATGCAGGTATGATTTCTTTATTTCACCAGCCTACATTTTAGTGATGACTTTCATTTTGTTGGCCAAATTTGACATGATGGAGAAACTCAGTCTTATAATTTCCCCCTTTTATCTTTCTTTTTTTTGTTCACAAGGAATCAAAGAGGTTCTGGAGGCAGCTGCTGTTTATCTTGCCTGTTGTAGTCATATACACAAAGCTGCAGCAGAATTGGTTAGAGTAGATCCCATTTTTTCCCAGCTCAAGTTTTATTACATTATTTACTGCAGAAATGCTGCTACAACACAAAACATAAAGTGTGTATTTATGCAGCCCTATTTCAACATCCCTCCCCAATGCTGGTGCTGCTAAAAGTCTTCTACCTAAATGCAAAGGGAATAAATTGGTCTGGGCTTGTGTAAAAAGATTTTACAAAAGGAGCTTCTTTGTAAGAGGTTTTGTTAATTGAGGTATGCCTGTGTAAATGTTCTCAAGACTACTATTTCTAGATGGTTCAAAGGAGTATATAATGTCAGTTTACTAAATTATGGGAAAGAATCATCCTGAGAACATCACCCTCATTCATTTGGGGCAGCAGCAATCTCTGCTACTTGTGAACCTGTTTTGGATATCTGTAAGATAGCCTCTGTCCACTTGCATTGAAAATTGTAAGATAAAATCTGCTCTGTAGATTTGGCCTTTGGAAGAAAAATGCTGCAATATAGATCATTAAGATGTGGAAGCCCACTTCTGGAAGCTCCTACTGAGGATGTTGTGTGGCCCACTTTATTTTTTAAATCCAGACCTAACATTTTTGCAGGACAGTGGTCTTCAGTTTAACATGTTCTTATATGTTATGCCAGTTGGTAAAGTTTTGTTACATTTTACAAAACTCTTATGGAAGGACTCCTGTTATCTTCCCATCTGGTGTAGGAGACTAGAACTTCTCCTCCTGGGGAAGTCTTAACGTTGACTAGTTTTACTCATTGCAGCTCAAAAGACTTCACTCCTTCCCAAATGAGTTGTTGTTGTTGTTGCTGCTGCTGCTGCTATTTCCCCCCTAGTAGCTCTAAGCAATCAAGTATCTTACCTTTTCTCTGAAATGCATTACATTAGAAAGTGTTTCTTTACAACTACATGCTACCATTGTTTGAAAATCTACAGTTTATTAGTTCTTGTGCATATGTCCACAGTGGCTACTTGGAGCTCTTTCCTGTAACAAAATGTTTGGGCTTCAGACAAATGCAGACAAAGTTAGTACTTCAGCTTCCTTTCATTTACACCTAAAGCATGGCATTTTAATAAAAAGTTTTGATAATAGTACTTTCTAAATGCTGAAGACAATAGAATACTTATTTCTTTCCTAGTTATCATTTTTTTACCAGTTATAAACTTGACATATCTCATTGATGTTATAGTTAGATTTACTTAAATTTGTGCATTCTATATTTGGTGCAGTGACTCAGAGCAGATATGAACTGTGTCAGCATATGGGGCAATGCACTGATCCAGCTGAATTTTAGGGGAGTACATTGCTGAGATTTTCTTTCCAGCAATACTTCGGAACTGCAGATAAAAACGGCTTCCTGTCTCGGTTTCCTGTATCCATGGTAACTTTATTTCCCCAGTCATTGTGGAGGAGCCAATGGGAAGAGTAGCATTTCCTGTAGGAACATTTGCAGAACCTGGGACAAAGTGTGAGAAGCTAGGATGTTGTCTAACAAGTTCCTAAAATAAATCTTAATATACAAATGAGCTAGCTGTTCAGGTAAGCCACAAAAGAAGAATTTTTTTTATCTGACAAAATGAGCATTACATTCTGGGCGAGACCTCTTTTAATATATTTTAAACTTGGAACAGTAAAAGTGACATTGGAAGTCTAAAGCTACCAATGGCAGGAAACTGACATTTTATATAGAAGTAAATAGTGTTTCTTTTTGAAGTTAAGCAGGATTAATCATTTTAAAAAGTGTTAATAGCTTTTGTCTTTGAAAGTTTTTAATTTGACACTACTTACAGGCTGCTGAAATAATTTAAAACCACCTTTTCTTTTACCATTAATCATATTAGATCCTTAATACATTAGATATTGAATGTAAAGTAAGCTTTCTGAGAATTGTATAGTAGTTTAGAAGTCAGTGAAGCAGAAATAACATTTAATAGATGCATGCTTTTAGAATAATGAAATAGAATTTTGAATAAGAATTTTAAAACTTTTTTTTTCTGATAGCACAATCGGAGATGACTGGGAGAGTCAAAGCCTTGGAAATGTGTCAGCTTCACCACCTTGGGTTATTTCGACATATTCTTAAGTGTCTTCTTCTGTTGCTGATCCAGAAGGATATACTGTGCTGTCCCTCTGTTTGCCAGCAGTGTAAAGGCAGACAAGCTGACTGCCATAATTCAGGCCTTTCATCTATTCCAAGCAATTTCCCACAAAATACTGTATTTTTATATTTAAGTGGGAATAATATATCACACATAAATCCAAATGAATTGATAGGCCTCCATGAACTTGCTGTGCTGCGCTTGGATAATTGTGGCATTTTATATGTGTGCCCAAAGGCATTTGCTGAATTTAAGAAATTGTGGTTTCTACATCTGAATAATAATCAAATAAGACACTTGTTTCATGGAACGTTTGAAGGACTTTCAAATCTTCATTCTTTGTACCTGCACAATAATGAAATCGCTTTTGTTCCTAGAGGATTATTTAGTGATCTTACTTCAGTTCAATATCTCATGCTTCAAACCAATCGTCTCAGCATCCTTGATAGTGACACTTTTTTTGGAATGATTAGTCTTCAGGTTCTTAACCTAGCCAACAACAACATTTCACAGATATCACACACCGCATTTCATCACCTTGACAACTTGCTATGTTTGTTCCTTGGGGGTAACAATTTAACACAAGTGCCATCAAATGCATTTTTAGCATTGAGAAATCTTAAAAAACTTTCATTGTCACTTAACCCTATTGGATCAGTACCTCCCTTTGCATTTAAAGGACTTGACAAGCTTGAATTTCTGTCCTTAAAAAGTGCAAACATAAAAATTATCAATGCAAATGGTTTTTCTGGGCTAAAGAATCTTAAAAAATTAATTTTGAGCAATAATAATTTAGAAAATATTACTTCTAAAACCTTTGCAACGTTGGAGAACCTAATGTTTTTGCATCTTGATAGAAACAAAATAATCAATATTGCAGAGAGTACATTTCAAAAAATAGGATCTTCTTTGAAGATACTGAATCTAGCATTCAATAATCTTACATTCTTGCAGGCTGAAACACTTAAGCCTTTGATATCTTTAACTCACTTACAGGCAAATTACAATCCATGGAATTGTAGCTGCAGACTGCTTGGACTAATTAAGTGGCTAGCATCTTCTTCCATCTCTCTAAAAGTTCGTTGTGAATATCCTTCCAATTTGCGTGGAAGACACTTGAATTATGCCAAATGGGGTTTGTTTACAACCTGTTTCAGCACTACCACAAGGCCTGATAGAGTCAACAATACTAAGCCAGTAGGAATTCACCATATTGCCACTACTTTATTGATGGCATGGCATAAAGCCCCCACAAACAAGAAAGCTTATGAACATTTGAATGTGGACACAAATGCCACAGTGCCTTTATGGACGGAGTTACCTACTACGGCTGTTAGTCAGGAGCTTTATGAAGAATATTCCAGTGGGAAGCTAGGACAGGCAGCTTCCGTGCTTACAGCGCAGATACCAGCACAGAAAATACGTGTTAACTTGACCATAGAAGAAAACAGTGCATCTCCTCCAGAAGCTGTTTCTATATCCTTTAAAACATCTTTAATCTGTACAGAAGAAGTAAAGAAACTAAATCATGCTTTTGACATTTTATTAACTTTCTTTATTTTAGCCTGTGCTGTGATTATCTTTTTGATGTACAAAATCATTCTGTTTAGACAGAAGCTCAAAGTACAAAAGAACCCTGACAGTGGAATAGAATACTACAGTTTTTATCAAGCTGGTAGCTACACCATAACTGATCCAATTCAACCAGTACCCCCAAATCTACTTGGAAGTCAAGAGTTGGGACATGCTCAGCTTTCTAAACCAGCAGCACTTGAAAGTCAAGCACAGGTCATCTTATTTGAACATTCTTTATTATAATGTTCTGTATTACAAGGTATAAAAATGATCAGCAGAGTTTGGGGACTGTATAAAAGCCAAGTTAACAACTGCATGTAATGTTTTATAGATATTTTAGGGCGGGATTCTAGACTTGCATTTTTCTTCAAATATTGCCATTATTTTCTGGCATGTTAATAGCAGCATTTCTATGCATTTTAAGCTTCTTTTATATATAATGTTTCTATCATGTTTTGTCCTGACAGTAGGAAAGCATTAATTGACAAATCCAGCTTTACATCAGTGTGTGTTCAGTGTTCTACCTACACCAGATATTAAATTCTTTCCTACAAAGATGGTAGCCTTTTCAAATATTTATTTGTATTAAATGATTCATAGAAACAATATAAGGCAACTTGCAAATGACTAAGTAGAACTTTTACTGTCAGCACTTTGAAACTTAATTACTTCATGAGCCAAAGTAGTTTTTCTAGAAGGATTTTGAGATCTACATTGTACAGTAATGCATCATTCTGCAACAGAGCAGAACGTTTAAGGATAATAGTTTGTTGATTAACTGTAATAGACAAATGGTTCATAATTTATTTGTTTGTTTGTTATAAGCCTGTATTGCCTGTGTACAGTTATCTGCATGACCTGTCTTATGTATTTTTTGTATAGGAGGGCATTACCACATGAAGTTAAAAATGATATGAAAACATAAATACTTCTAGCTGGGTCCAGATACTCCATAAGTGCTCACAGCACAATCCCTCTAGAGAAGGGGAGGGAGGTTATTTTTGCACTTCCTCCTTTCCTCACCGCCACTTGAAAAACTGCTGCAAGGAATGGTCGCTTTTATCAAAACATTGGAAGAGGTGGTGCTGAGGGCTACCAAGAGAAGGAGGGATTAGCAAAACTCACTTCTCTTTCTTCTAGAAGGGATCCTTGGTTAGATGTTGATCGCTTCCACAAATGGAAGAACAGGTTCTGGGACCAGTCTTTCATAACTTAAGAATTAACACTATTTATGTTTTTATATTATACTGAAACAATGTTGACTTCTGAGAAATGTTGAGATGATCCATAATTTGTTTGTTTGTTTGAAGTCTGGGTTACCTGTGGCAGTGGTCTAGAATTGTCTGCATAAAGCTGAGAAAGCCAATGCCAGATTGAACATCAGTTCACAGTATTGGGTGATGCAAGTTAGTTCCATTCTAACTAGACATAGGTGGCATGAATCTTGCAATGAGGCTTGTAAAACAGTTATTCCAGAAATATAACATGATTGCTATTGATTTTATGGCTGAAATCTTACATTGCCTAGCATAGCACAGGCAAAACTCCACTATGCCTCTCTATTCACCACCTCATGGTTTTTCTGCAATAGCGCCTCCCCCCCACCAGCATAGCCGTATGGTTTATTCTTTTAACATTGTAGACCGCGTTGATTGTTTTCACAAAAAGCAGGGTAGAAATAAAAGTTTTATTTATTTATTTATATTTCTGAGCTGGTGGGAAAGGGGAATTGGAGAAGCATTTAACTATGTCCTATAGCCAGACACAGAATGATATCTTCTGCCAAGATCTTGAGTGCAAGAAATAAATATATGACAACCAAAGGTTGTCAGTCATTTTTCATCTTCAGAGTGATAATTAATATTGTCAGCAGTTTATACGGCCACCACCATACATACATTTATCTCCATGAACGATGTGTGCAGAGAGGGTATGCCTTTCCATGATATTTCTACCTGTTTTAGAGTTGAGAATTGTGTATATGTATGAATCCAGTGTGCATGTTATAATATAGGTACAGTGGTGGGCTTCCCATCTTCTCCGTTCAGTTCCTAATGTTTTACCCATTAAGGACTGAATGTACTAGCATTTATTTTCAGGCAGATTTTATAGTTCAAATCTGACCATGGAAGACTCTTTAATTATGTATCTTAGTGATAGTTTCTCAGTTGCAGTTAGATTAACAAAACAGTAACACAGCATGCAGAGGTATTTCAAACTAACTTTTACCTAATATTTCCATATCACTTGAAAGGCTATGAAGCTATTTTATCTAGCATGATTGGTTTCATAATAAATATCAAGTGAATTATGATTTCTTAGATAGGAGAAACATATCAAGGTTTCTCATCCCCTTAATCCTCTTTGCATTAGTCAGCCTTCCCTTTCTCCTACCTGATCAGTGTATCCAATATGTGCACAGCTTCAGTATTTTATTCAGAGCGGGATAAGTGACATTCATGGCAACTATTAATATCGTGGTTATTCCATCTACAAGTGTGGCTATTAGTAATACTGTTACTGTAATAGTCGTTATTTTATTCATTTATATCCTGCCTTTCTCCCAATAATGGGGCCCACTGCAGCTAATAACATATTGAGAAACGATACAGACTATACAAAGCTTCAGTAACATTATAAATGTAAAAATTGATTTATTTTTTTATTTAAAAAGTATACAGTTAAAACATAAAACATTAAAAATAAATTGAAAAACAGCACAGCACATTAAAAGCCCAGCCCATTAAGTTTCTAAAAGCTGGTGGCACAAGAATGTTTTCAGTTGCCAAAGGAAGGAAAGCAAGGATGGACCCATCCTGGCATCCTTAGGGAAGATTTTCTAAAGACTAGACACATCTGCCAAGAAGCCCAGATGAAGCTGAGAGGTTGATGAGACAGAAACAGGCATGTCCAGTTAATCTTAGAGTTCTAATGGGCTCAATGGCATCACTGCCCCTGCTGCCAGTTGAGGGGCAGGGCTTCCTGGGATGGGGCTTTTGATGCAGGGGGTGGGACTTCCTGAGGACCAAGGTAGGAGGGTGCAATAGGCTCCCTCTGTGGCATTGCATTGTTCTCATGCGATCAAGTGATGTCACCAAGGTGGGAGAGCAAGCTCAGTTCCCTTGGTACCACCACATTGTTTTCATGAGGAGAACAAGCAACAGCACCAAGGTAGGAGGGATGACCAGGTGTCACTGTCTTCTGGGTTGTCAGTTGGTATGGGCCACACACATCCGTACCCTCCCCCCCCCCCATGATACCACAGAATGGGCTCATATGAATAAAATTCATATATTTTAAATCTCCACTGAAGAGATAATGTTAGGATATTTTCTTTCTTGTATTATAACTTCCATAAATAGTGTATTGTTCCATTCACAAAATTGAGCATTCATGGTTCAGCCCACTGTACCTCTAAAATTGCTCTGGAGATGGGGAACCCTTTGGAATAGCACTGATCTAGTGCTGGTATAGTATATTAGCACTAAACCAGAGCTACTCACATTGGTGCCCATGGATCAGTGTCAATCTGCTGGTCATTGGCTGCTCGTTTGCTACAAATTTCCAGGAAAGAAAGAAAGATTTGTAAGCAGTGGATACAAATACAATGCTTGTCCTTGGTCCACTGGCTGAACAAAACACAGTCTCCCAGATCAGATAGCTTAAGAAGCACTGATCTGGACCATATAACTGGTGGCACAAAGGAAATAGTAACTTGATCACATCAAACAAGCAGGTTATATTTTCCATTTAATATGCATGGTGGCTTTAAAGAAACCAAGTCTCTTCTCAAGTGTATTCCTTATCTGTTGGTTTTAAAAAATAAATAAATGCTTCATACTGCCATAGAATTTACACTGTCTTCTGATTCAATCCAATGCTGCCTTGTTGACTGCACCATATTTTCCTTGAATTGCATTCCAGTACTTCTGTAAAACCTATTAACATAAAGAACTACAAGAAGCAGGAAAGGTCACTTTCATGCTGTCCTGTCTTGGGCAGAGGATTGGGTTGAATGATTAGGGCTGTCACATTATGTCTTATACATTCTACATCTTGCTTGAGCTGCAAAGTATAGAAATTCTGCTACAGTCAAAGATGAGTTTAGCTTTAAAGTAGTAAAGGAGAAGCTAATACCACTAGTTCTAACTCAGCTTGCTACAGTGTCAGATATATAATTGAATATTTGCCTTTGAAACCTTGTTATTGTTGTTGCTATTGTGTGCCTTCAAGTTGTTTCCGAAATATGGCAACCCTTATGGCTACTGTGTCCTGTTGGGCTATGGGTCGGTATGAAGAACAGTTTAGAACAGAAAAGTAGCAGGATAAGGAATTCACTTTTTTTATGGGCAAGTGGGGATTTGAACCCTGTTCTCTAGAGTCATAAATCCAATGCTTAGACTACTACACCATGCTGGACTCTTAGAACATAGTGATATTAATATTTAAAAGCAGAACATCTGGATTGGATCTCAGGTATATGATTCCTATTGATAAATCTCTGCTTCTGTGTATTAATCCTTTTTCATTTGTTTATAAGTGGAATTCCATGGACACATAGCAGATAGTATCATCAACTTTAGAATTGACTGTTAGAAGGGAGATAATTAATTCTAGCCCCATCCACTTTTTTTCCAGTGTATGATCTATACTATCAGAGCTGACCATACCAAGTGTGTTTGGCAGGTAGAGTTTGCAATCTGTAGTTTTACACATGGATTGTGCCACAGCACTTCACTATGTGTAGTGTTATCCCTTTGTATTTATCATTAGGTTAGAAAACTGTATAACACTGGTATAACATGAGGTTGTTCATTCATAACTAGTAGCTTTTGGACAAGTCATTTATAATATAGCCAGCTATGCTCTAAATAATGTGAGTAAAGTTCTGAAGTTGGGTCCTTAAAAAACCTGCTAAACCATTTCCTGTTCTTTTCCAGCATCATCCAAGATAAATTCTGTGGTATTATAAACATTTCAGTAGAAGGGTTACATGATGTCATGACTGAAGACACAGAAACAAGAACATTTAAAGAGTAAGTAGTACATTTGATTATGTGGTTATTATTTTGGCTAAGCTATCGGATTGATTGTTTCAGCATGATATTACTTAAATTTGTTGAACTAGCCAATCAGTATGTTTTGATATTCTTCAGTACATTCAAATATACTAAGGTGTGAACAAATGTGGTGGTTTATTCAACATGTGGGTGATGAATTTTATGTTTAGTTTTTTAACCAGTGTTTACAGTTGTCCACCTCAAACCAACAATATCCTTATTTGCATTTATGAGCTTCCTACATGCTTCTTTGTATATGAGCAAGGCCATTTAATTTTGTCTTGTTTTGGTATCTTTGGCAGGATACAGACCGCCAGAAAAAGGCAGCCGGGAGCTGCCTCTCTTTTAGGCATAACCATGCTGCAGCAACCAAATTGCATGGCGCGGCTATGTGGAAAGAAAAGGAGCGCTGAAAAGCAGCTCCTTTTAGCGCTGCTGCAAACTGCCTGCAGCGGCGCAAGCACATCGCTGCTGCACGCACCCATCTGGATGGCGCTCAGCAGTGACGTCACAGTTGTGTGCGCCGTGTATACAGTGCTGCACAGCAATGACGTCCTGGTGACATCCGAGGGTTGTGGGGTGTCTGGAAACGGCACCCCGAGGCAACCCTAGCACGTTGCCAGGACGTGCGCCTGTCTGTCCAGAGC
The DNA here is from genome assembly GCF_019175285.1 of Sceloporus undulatus. Lineage (NCBI taxonomy): Eukaryota > Metazoa > Chordata > Lepidosauria > Squamata > Phrynosomatidae > Sceloporus > Sceloporus undulatus. The sequence goes on along the minus strand of NC_056523.1, from coordinate 296,836,896 downwards.
CATTGTTTATATAAACTCTTAAAATGGTGAGGTCTTATGTGAATGAAACCAGCCAATTTATTCTGTACCTAAGCTTTGAAGGACAGTAAGGAAACTGATTGAACAAGGCTGTTTGCTTTCTCACAGCATACAAACCTGATACAGAAGTGACTTTTGAAAGTCCACAGTGTAAAGCACAGATTTCATCTAGACATGTTATCTTCTTCCACCCTACACATTGGAGTACTACCAAAAAAGCCTTGTGGGAGCATTGTTGGTGCTATGATATCTGTAAGCCTCTCCAGAAAGGACTGGGGCCATCCTAATGTATGGTGTTTAGCAGGCCTATGAAGGAAATTAGAAACGCGTAGGTATTTGACATTTTATAAACCCACATAAAATGGTCTTTGCTTCTTCTTCTTAAAAGTGTTTTTCACTACTCTTTTTTGTTGGGATATTTCTTGTCTTGCTGGAAAAGCACTTAATGCTCAGAGTTAGTTTGTCACAAAATTATGACCTCACATTTGGAAAACCTTGGAATCATAGAACCCCCCTCCCCCCAGAGAGAGAGAGCATAATCATTACCTTGTACTATAGTTTCCTTGTTTTGTTACTTTAGCCTTGGTATGTGAGGTAGCAGTCTTTCTGAAGTATTTATAAGCTGAATAAATGGAAAGTGAGAGCAATGGGGAGTGGAGGTAGAGACATCAATACCAGGAAAGATTCTAGAGCAGACCATTAAATAGAGAGTCTGTGATCATCTAGAAGGCAATCCCATAATCACAAAAAGTCAACATGGGTTTCAGAGAAACAAGTCATGCCAGACAAATCTTATTTATTTTTTTGATAAAATTACCAGCTTGGTAAATGAAAGGAATGCTGTGGATATAGTATATCTTGATTTCAGTAAGGCCTTTGACAAGGTTCCCCATGACATTCTTGCAAACAAGCTTGTAAAATGCAGGCTAGACAAGGTAACTGTTAGATGGATTTGGAATTGGTTGCCCAGCCGAACCCAAAGGGTGCTCAACAATGGCTCCTTTTCATCCTGGAGAGAACTGACCAGTGGGGTCCCACAGGGTTCTGTCCTGGGCCCAGTGCTATTCAACATCTTTATCAATGACTTGGATGACAGAATTGGGGGCATACTTATCAAATTTGCAGATGACACCAAATTAGGGAGAGTAGCTAATATCCCAGAGGACAGTATCAAAATTCAAAATGACCTGAATAGACTAGAAAGCTGGACCAAAGCTAACACAATGAGCTTCAACAGGGAGAAATGTAAGGTACTGCACTTAAGGCAGAAAAATGAAATGCACTTATATAGGATGGGGGACACCTGGCTGAACGAAAGACTACATGTGAAAGGGATCTAGGAGTCCAAGTAGACGACAAGTTGAACATGAGTGAACACTGCGATGTGGCAGCTAAAAAGGCCAATGCAATTTTAGGCTGCATCAATAAAAGTACAGTGTCTAGATCAAGGGAAGTAATAGTGCCACTGTATTCTGCTTTGGTCAGACCCCACCTGGAATATTGTGTCCAGTTCTGGGCACCACAATTCAAAAAGGACATTGAGAAACTAGAGCGTGTCCAAAGGAGGGTTACTAAAATGGTGAAGGGTCTGGAAACCATGCCCTATGACAGGGGTAGGCAACCTGCGGCCCGTGGGCCGAATGTGGCCCGGCGAGGCCTTGGGACCGGCCCCAGCCTGGTCCTGCCGCCAATTGCCGCCAGGCCTTTGGCGTCTCGCCCGACGGGCATGGTGGGGCAATTGTCTATAGAAGCCTCAGAAACATGCATTTATCTTAACATTTTTTAAAAAATCAGCAAATTTTTTCACGTGTCCAATTTTTATTTAAAAAGTGCCCTCCATTTGAAAATATTGTCCTACATTTGTCCCGGTTTATTTATTTATTTAATAATTTTTTTTAAAAAAATATTTAATTATTTATTTTTTGGCTTCGGCCCCCCAGTTGTCTGAGGGACAGCAACCCAGCCCCCGGCTCAAAGGGGTTGCCTATCCCTGCCCTATGAGGAAAGACTCAGGGAGCTGGGGATGTTTAGCCTGGAGAAGAGAAGGTTAAGAGGTGATATGATAGCCCTGTTTAAAATTTGTAGGAATGTCATATTGAGGAGGGAACCAGCTTGTTTTCTGCTGCTCCATAGACTAAGACCCGGAACAATGGATGCAAGTTCCAGGAAAAGATATTCCACCTCAACATTAGGAGGAACTTCCTGACAGTAAGGGCTGTTCAACTGTAGAACACTCTTTCTCGGAGTGTAGTGGAGTCTCCTTCCTTAGAGGTCTTTAAACAGAGGCTGGATGGCCATCTGTCAGGTATGCTTTGATGGAGATTTCCTGCATGGCAGGGGGTTGGACTGGATGGCCCTTGTGGTCTCTTCCAACTCTATGATTCTATGATTCTAAGAAGGGCAAAGCAAAGGAACTTATTTTCAGTTTGTGAACAGTACTGATATGTTGCTCCCAGTTTTAAAGCCCTGTAGTGAACCTTTTGCACTATCCAAAAATTACATTTAAAACTAAATTGACCCTAAACTCAGAAATTGTGCAAAATTGCATTTGTGACACTGTAGCATAGTTCTCCAACTATACTGTACCTGTATCAGGATGAAACAAACAAATATATCATTGTTTTGGCTCAATTTATTAAGTAATCAGTAAAATTATTTGTATTTTATATTTTCAGCTGCATGCTGATATCTACTTCTGAAGAGCCCAAAGTGACAGAAGAGGAAGAGCCTCCCACAGAACAGGACAAAAGGAAAAAGTTGGTATGTGTCCTCAAAAGTTGCTGTTTAGCAATCTGTAAATCAGCTTTTTGGTGCTCAGTTCACTTCGGTTATTATTATCCTGTGCCTTTAGCTCAAATGTGAATGACAAAACATAAAATAGACAGGATTGCAGTGGATTGATTGTGTAAGTGTTAATTCTAGATAAAAAAGAATGATATTCAGCTAGAAAAATATAATGAACTACAATATCTATCTATCTATCTATCTATCTATCTATCTATCTATCTATCTGGAATAGTTAGAAAATAGGTGCAGGGAAATAACAATCACCCATAACTTCAAGTGTACCTCTCAGGTTGTGCTCTAAGATAGATATCTTAAGCAACCATACCATATTGTGCTTTTGAAAGTTTCCCTAAGTTTGAAAAGTTCTTTTCTATGTGACATAGAAAACCTTCTTTTGAAATTAATATTAGCCCAAAACCTTTTGGACATGTGAAACTAGTTCTCCAGTTCTTTGTAACCTGGGCTTAGTACAGTTTCTTATCATTATGCTTGCTTATGACAAGAAAAGAGTCCCTTCTCAGTGTTGCATCTAAGGAGAAACCCTTGTGTTGGGGGAGAGGCTTCTGTGACTGTACCCAGATTATGGAGTGTCAAAATGTAGCTGGACCCTTTCCTCATAATTTTCCCCAGTTGCTGATCATTTTATACAGGTGGGTTTTTGTTACATGTGACAAATAACTTTTTATATTTGGGTTTTCTACTGCTAGAGTATATATTATAAATTAAATTCTGGACCATGCCAACAACTACCAGGTCAAAATGCACATGGAGACCTTTGAAATCCACAGAGTTTGGCTACCAGTCTTGAAAAACACCAAAATCAAGACTCAACACATGCATATGAACATCACTCAGATTCAGGGGGTTTCTCTGCAATCAATGGATTGCTAATTAAATAGACACACATATCCTCCCACCTTGAGGCCTTGTCATTCAACTACAGACCAACACATAGATTAACATGTAAATCACTTCCTCCCAAAAAAAGGGTCACACAGTCCTACTCACTTCCATACCACCAACCTCTGAAGATGCCAGCCCCAGATGCAGGTGAAATGTCAGGAATAAATTCTTCCAGAACACGACCACATAGCCCAAAAAACGCACAAAAAACATATTGGTTACTGATTTGTTCAGATGAAGGTATTCATGTAACCATGGCCCTTTCAGAATGTCCAGCCCTTTAGGCCTGAATGTTTGTCTCGCCCCTCACCTGTTGATTCATGAGAAAAGCATGAAATCAGCTAACTGAAGTCAATACTTTAATTTCCTATTTAAGTAGAACATGGAACATATTGAAGCAGAAAATCTGCCAAGCCTGCACATCATGAATTTTTATTGCTATTTTGAAAAGCTGGCACTACTGCTCTAGAGATGGGGCCTTAGTCCAGCCAGCCACTGGTTGTGTACAACAGAAAGCAGGTTATCTCTCCTTCCTTGATCTTGAAAAAGATGTATATAGATGACCAAAGTAAATGGGGATTTACCCGTATTTTCTGGTGTATATGACAACTTGGCGTATAAGACGACCCCCAACTTTTCCAGTTAAAATATACAGTTTGGGATATACTCGCCATATAAACCCCTCTTCCAACACACACCAAATAATTTTTTTTTAAAATATCAGATTTGATTTCAATATGGTAATTTTAATTCAAATGCTCAGGACATGCAAGTACTAAGCAGGAAAACTTGTTGCATACAAAGCCTGCTTGGATTGGTCAGCTCTCCCTGCCTGCCCAGCCCTCCCTGTCTCCAAGACTATCAGAGCAGTAGCACAAACACAGCTCTTTTTTCCATACCCTATCAGCCGTTTTTGAGCTCCCCCCACCATATGCAGTGACCACAGATTCTCCAGTCCGACTCGGAAGTTTCAGCACCTGCCATATCAGACTTCATATAAAATGTTGGATATAAAAATAAAATACATTGTCTGAGAATTAGATTTCAAACTAGAAGAGCCCTATTATGCTAAGAAAAGCAGCAGCCAGGTAAACCAAATTCACCACTTCCAGAAATCACAGAATATACTTGTTTTCCTAAAGAAATAAGAGGAACTACCATCCTGCCTATGAATTACTATGGGAGTAATTCCATAGCCCCAGGATCACCATAGGGGAAGAAAACCTAATCTCAATTTGCAGCAATCTGGTGTTAGCTGAATACAAAACTTGGAGAGCATTTTCCCATTTGATTTTATCTTTGATAACAACAGAGTTGCTATCCTTATATTGTTTCATATAATGTTAGGTAGTGTTTAGTGTTAATATTTTACATTTTAGTAAAATGTAGTATCTTGTAGTACCATAGATTTAAAATATAGACATACTGTAATATGTGTTAAGTGATTGTGGAGCCTGATAAACTTTTATATACTTATAAGGAAATTTTAGAAGTGCAATAATGTACATACCAGATTAATAGAATATTAAGTATTAAAATACTTGCAGATCACTTATCTTTGTTAGTCAACTGTTTGGGACAGTTTCATTTCCTTGCCTTTAAGGCATTTGTAGCTGAATTCCTATTTCAAAATACTTTAAAATATTTTGTTATTGTTGTTTGCCTTTACATCATTTCCTGCTTATAGTGACTCTAGAGAGACCTGTCAAAGCAGGTGGTCTTGGCAAGTTTCTTCAAAGGGGGTTTTCCATTACTTTTTAAGTTATGTGGTTAATATTACCTTTTTTTTAATTATTGCTGAAATTAAACAGCATTGGCAGCAGCCACTCCTGTTAAACCATTCTTTCCCAAAAGATGCCTTGTATGACATTTTTTTTAAAAAAAATATCACAATTGATCCCCCATTCAATAAGCTTATAGATATCCTCATAGATATGTTAAAGAATTGCAAATGTTTTAGCCCCTAGACAAAGTTGTTTGTGTGAAGGACTTGACAAGCTTCACATCAATTCCAGCAGCAGCCCAGGATGTTCAGTGCTTGTTTGGAGATACTTCACATGATCAGCCCAGTCCTGGAGTGAGTTTATCTTAATCTGGCTGCTCAAAAAATGAGTTCTGCTTTTTATTCCATCTTAAGCCAGCTGTGATTCAAAACAAATTGAACCAGATATGGTTGACCTACTTTCATAGGGCTGCTGAGGCAAATTACCACAAATCAAATAGTAAGTTATGCTAAGTTATCACTTAATCTGAGAATGACGGGTTACCTAGTACTCTTGATATACACACACACACACACACACAATAATTCCTTCACTAATAGGTATTTTGTCTGTCCCCCTTTTCTTGTTTGTTAACAGCAGCTTTTTTGCTGTTAACTTAAAAGTTTGTGAGGATTTTGAGACATACGTTTTCAGATTGCTCAAGCAATACAAGGCAGATCCTTCATTATTAGAGTTTGCATTTCATAAAAATAAATAGTGAATGAATTAAAAAGTAAAAGACAGGTTGAAAATAAAGGTAAAATTTAATGTAATTAACTGACATGGTAGAATTCTTAAATCTGATAAAGGAGGGGAAAAGTGCCCAGTTGTTTGGTGCACTTAAGGAAAAATGGTTCCTTGCACTATGAAATAACAAATAGAAAAAAGAAGGAGAGTATGGTAGAGTGCCTTCAAGAAGCCTAGAGGGATCCCTTTTGCTTCCAAACATTACTGTATATACTTGACTATAAGTCGGCCTCATGTATAAGTTGAGGGCAGGTTTGGGGGACAAAATTGTAGATTTTGATATGACTCGTGGATAAATCGGTAAAACCTAGGGACATATGACAAAAAATGTAAAGGACATAGCAAAGGAAATTGATGTCAACAAACTTACAAAATTTTGGCAGCCATAACTGTTTGTGCTCACCCTAAGGGCTGGATGGATAAGGAGGGAACTGTGGTAAACTGTGGCTGAATGAGGTCTGGAGGAGGCAACCAGGCACAGATGAGGCTAAAAAAATGCACACATATCAAAAAGGATGAAAAGGCAAAGCAAAGGAAATGGCCACTATGTTAGCAGTGATTCTAGCTTTTAACTTTAATGTAATAACTTTGCCTTATTTTAAACCTGTAAAGCTGACAAACATACACACATGTCTTATTCAAATCTCTCAAAGCCTGGTTTCTCTTGGTGCTCCTTTGTTGGGGGGGGGGGCACAAAGTTATTGCTGCTACCCTTTTCCTGTCCAAGCATTCAAAATGGTCAGAAGCGGTGCTGCAGCGGAGAGAGTAGAAGTAGTTGGTGGTTCTTTTCGGTTATCTCAGGACAGCCTAAGCTTTGCCAGCTGACCTAGGGTTTTTGGTTCAATTTTTAAACTAAAAATGTTACTTATACATGAGTATATATAGTAGGTAATATTCTAATTTTGCTTCAGTTCACTTTTTAAATCTAGTGCACCACCTATTATCTCCAGTATTGCTGATATGAAGATTGTCATGTTCCTCATACAAGTTAACACAGAAGCTAGTGTGCTTAGCCTAAATGTCTCCCAGCTTTTTGTCTGTCAATATGGAATTGATTCTGTATTCCTCAAGTTGATATCTGTGCTGGTCTATCACTGTAATAAAGATGAACTGAACTGAACTAGACCTGATATCATCACACCTACAGCTGATTCTTCCAGGCTGCAGTCTTCACCTGTGGATTTAAATCTAACTGGTGGTTCAATAACAAAAATATCTCATCAAAGTTCTAGACTTTTCCCCTCCCATCCTAAATTTGACTATTTTTCTTCCATCTCAGATAAAGAGTTCTAAAGAATTCAAAGGCTCACCTGTTTTGTGGCTTTTTTGTTGACCTGATACAGGTGTTAGCCAATTCTGATTTATCTTTTAGCCTTTATATCAGGGGTAGACAAACTTTTTGAGCCGGGGGCCAGCTGTCCCTCAGACAACTGGGGGGCCGGGCTGCATGCCGGGGTGGAGCTTCCACCCTCTGGGGGTGGAGCCACATGCCGGGGGCGGAGCTTTCAGCCGAAGCCAAGGGGCTGGGCCGCCCGCCCACGCGCTTCCCCCACGGCCCTTGCGGCTCCAGGCCTCTCTCTCCGGAGGGAGGCCTGGGGCCACCGCATGGGCTGAGAAGGAGTGTGTAAGCGGTGGCAGCCTTGGTGGCGGCGGCAGCAGCAACAGGACCAGGCTGGGGCCGGTCCTGCTGCCTCGCCGGCCCGGATCCGGCCCATGGGCCAGGGGTTGCCAACCCCTGCTTTATATTATTGATTAAGTCCTCTCCGTGTAGATTAATAAAGTTATTCCTCTTCCACATTCTTATGCAATCACAAGGCCAGACATAGACCAGGCAAGAGAACCTGGAAATTACTGTTTTAACCAATCATAAATAATGGCAGGAAAAGCAGAGCACTTATGGTTTCTACCAGGGATTTAATGGTTGGAAGCTGATAAGCTGAACAGTACTGTATTATTTCTAAATGTTATCTGACACATTTGCAAAAAATAAAAATAAAATAGAAATCAGCAGTTGTTTTTCGTTACACAACATTGGTATTGCTCAGGCCAATGATGTTTCAGGAAATGAAATAAAGGCTATACAGAAGACATATTTTTCCCCTACCAAGTTAAAAACAGAAGTAGTGTTTTTTTAACTAAAAATATATGGAAATTTTAAATGAATGTATTGTGAACCAGTGAAATATTAACAGTTTTATATGTTCCCATATCTATTTGTCTGCTGATGTCTTTAGTAATGCTTGAGATTGTGCTGAGATGCAATGCAGCCAGCTCAGCTATTCTGTAAAAGAGTTGTGATGATGAGCCAGAAATATTTTGGACAGATTCATAATTAGGGAACTGCTAAGGTTGGTTAAACTAATGTGACAGAATAAGTGATTTCTTATTGTTACCTAGGGAAAGGAGATATTATTAATAAGCCAACAGTTAAACTCTACAAGATGAAGCATGAATAGCATATTATCCCTTTATAGGCCTTTGTTCAGACAACAAAGGCAAACACTCAGCATTAGTTTGTAAAAGTAATTCATAACAGTTTACAGAAGAAAACTGCAGAATGTAGCAAGTTGTCATTTTTAAGTTGGCCCTGTAGTTTTTTATTTTATTTCATTTTTAAATCAACATAGACCCCATTTGTAAGTGCCATTTTGTAATTCTATTACAGAAGTGTGAATGGCATTATACCATAGTAAAAAGAGGTAAAAACTGGAAAGCATCCAGTGAAACCCAAAGAAAAAACTGGAGACCCATCTCAAGACATTGAAAATATGGCAACCCTGTGGAGGAGACATCTCCAAGGCCCCTTATCCCTCACTGTTTTTCTTAGGTCCTGTAGTTTCAGACCCATCCCTCTCTGATTGAGTCTATCTGGCATGTGGACTTCCTCTCTTTCTATTACCCTATACCTTTCTTAGCATTATTGTCTTTTATAATGAGTCTTGCCTTCTCATAATGTGGCCAAACAGCCTCAATTTTATCATGTTGACCTCCAGAGAGATTTCTGGCTCTATCTGCTCAAGAACCCATTTGTTTGCCTTTTTGGCTGTCCATAGTATCCTCAACACTCTTCTCCAGCACCACATCTCAAACAAGTTTATTTACTTCTTACCTGTTTTCTTTACTGCCCAGTTCTCACACCTGTATATGGTGATGTGGAATACTATGGCTTGGATGATTCTAACTTCAGTGTTCACCTGTGTGTATCTTCACTCATTAAGATCTTGCCTAGTTTACAGTGTGATGCGGCAGCTAAAAAGGCTGATGCAATTCTAAGCTGCATCAATAGAAGTATAGTATCTGGATCAAGGGAAGTAATAGTGCTACTCTGTTCTGCTTTGGTCAGGCCTCACCTAGAATACTGTGTCCAGTTCTGGCCACCACACTATGTTGACAAGCTGGAGCATGTGCAGAGAAAGGTGACTAAAATGGAGAAAGGGTCTGGAAACCATGCTCTATGAGGAGAGACTTAGGGAGCTGGGTATGTTTAGCCTGGAGAAGAGACAGTTAAGAGGTGATATGATAGCCCTGTATAAGTATTTGAAGGGGTGTAACATCAAGGACAGAGCAAGCTTGTTTTCTGCTGCTCCAAAGAATAGCACCACCTAAATGTTAGGAGGAACTTGTTGACAGTAAGAGCTGTTCAACAATAGAATGCACTCCTTCGGATGTGGAGGGTGTAGACTCCTTCTTTGGAGGTCTTTAAGCAGAGGCTGGATGGCCATCTGTCGGGGGTGCTTTAATTGTCATTTTCTGCATGGCAGCGGATTGGACTGGATGGCTCTTGTGGTCTCTTCCAACTCTACAATTCTATGATTCTTTCATTGTTGTCCTTCCCATTCTTAGTCTTCTTATTTTCTAACCAGTCTCCAATCTGATCAGTTTTGATCCAAGTGATGGAAACTCTTGAAATATTTCAATTTCCTCTTTGTCTAGGTTGAATTTATGTAGTTCCTCTGTGGTTATTTTTGTTTTTTATATTCAGCATTAAGCCTGACTTCGTATTTTCTTCTTTTACCTTCCTTAATAATTGTTACACAGGCAGTATCAATTCCAGTATTAACTAAAATATACCAACAAATTGGTGGGGGGGGGGGGAGGACAGTAGTCAGTTCACAAAAAGGGAGACACAAAAGACTGCAGCAACTATATGACCATAGTGTTAATTTCCCACAATTCTGCAACATAGACTCCAATCACATATGGAGAGAGAAATCCCAGAAATGCAAGTGGTGTTCAGGAAAGGCAGAAGCATTAGGGACCACATAGCAAACATACAGTGGCTAATGGAGCTCCCCAAGGAATTCCAAAAGAAAACCATCATGTGGTTCATAGACCACAGCAATGCCTTTGATTGCATAGACCATGCAAAGCTACGGAATGCTCTTAAACACATGGGAATGCCAATACATCTGATAGTCCTGATGAGAAATCTGTACTTAGGACAAGAGCCAACTGTTAGGACAGGATATGGAGAAACAGAATGGTTCCCAATTGGCAAAGGATCATACTTGTATGCAGAAAATATATGAAGAGCAGTTTTAGACTCAGAAAAAGGAGGAGTAAAGATAGGAGGAAGGAACATCGGCAATCTAAGATATGTAGAGAACACCATACTACTAGTGGAAAACATAATGGACTTGGAAGGTCAAGGAAGAAAGTGTAAAGGCAGGCTTGTTGCTGAATATAAAGAAAACAAAAATAATGACCATGAAGGATCTACATAAATGCAAAGATTTCTCATACCTAGGATCCAGCACTGATCAGAAAGGAGACTGCAGTTAAGAAAGGAGTAAAAGACTAGAATGAGAAGGGCAACTATGAAAGAACTAGACAAGATCCTAAATAGTAAAGATATACAACGGAGCACTAAAATTGGAATCATCCAAGCCATTGTATTGCACATCAACATATTGTTTCCAGTCTATTGACCACCATTTTGTTGTCCATATTTGTTGACATATCTGTCACTCCATCGTGGTCATAATGTTATATGAAACCAACAGCAGAGTCAAAAGTACAGCAGTAGGTATAGAAACAAAAGCCACAATGCTGACATCCCTGTGGTGTCATTTGTAACTCAAATGCCACAGACTGAGGCATAGAAGGCATCAATCAATGACTGATGACATTAGGTGATTTTCCCTACCTTGTATAAACACAGAAACATAGAAGGCAAAAACATGTTCCCAGAAATAGACCTCTAAGTTTTTGTTTACACTAGATTTTTCCCCATAGATTTTACAGAACAATAACTTGCCTCAGTTACAGAAGTTTGTTATTTTATGGTTAAAAGGAATTTTTATGGGTGTGGGTAGAGAAGTAGGCCTTTTTAAAAACTCTTCACCCATAATCAGCTTCATAGTGCATAATGCTTGAAATTGTGCTATTTCTATATAGGGTAGCTATACCAAGTACCAAGGAAGAGTAAATTAATCCTCAAACAAAAGGGGGAAAAAGAAGATGGAGATTTGCATTTGTATAGGTCCAAATAATTACTGTCACTTAAGTAGAAATATAATATATCTGATGTTAACAGGGAGCACTGACCAAATGACTTGTGTACCTGGTCATTCTGCTGTCCACATGCTAGCTGTTGATGTGAAACGTCAAGGCCCCTTTTCTTCCCTCTTGAGCCAGACTTTTGATAAGAAAATTAGTTGTTGCACCTAGAGTTATGAAATTCCCAGTTGACAAAACTACCAACATAAACATAAACATATTTTAGCAGTTTTCCATTTGAAGATTTCAGCACTGCTAATTAATGGGCAGTGAAGCTAAAGGTTAATTTCAGTTGATGAAGTAGCAGAATTGCTTTTTGGAAGTATCTAGCTGGCAGATTATGTTTCTCACTGTAAGCACTGCAGAAAACAAAAGCTTTTTCATTCCAGTTGAGATTATAGAACAGATGAATGAGTCATGGCTGCACTGGGTTTGCCTGCTGTTTTCATTATTATATATTGTTCTTATCTATATTCTGCAGCTTGCGCTAAAGGATCCAGTACACTCTGTGTCGCTGCAGCAATTTGTATACGAGAAGCTAAAAGCACAACAGGAATTGCTAGGAGAACAAGGCTTTCAGGCACTCATGGAAACGGTGGATACGGAAATAGTCACACAGCTTCAAGACTTCTTACAAGGATTCTGAATGATCAAAGACAAGATTTTTTACATCACTTCAGTGTAATAAGGGCAAACTTTGCAGCCTTCCATCTGATTACAAAAAAAAAAAAAAAAAGACTTGAAAAAGCTGAGCTGCTTTTGGAAATTAAAGAAGGAGAGGCCATGGTCGTGATTATAAGATCTCTTTTAATTAAAATTGGTTGAGTACCCTTAATCTGCAAATGTGAAAACTTCCAAAAGGCTAAATGTTTGCCACCAGCCACCCAATTCTGCCTTCTAGGAGGCAGCTGTGGCGCTTCTGCTCGTACATCTCTCAGATCCTCAATCTCTCTTCAGCTTCATGTCTCATGCACAACACAAGTAGTGGACGAATGAGACGCAAGTCTCGAGAGAGATGCACACGCAGAAATGGTGGAGCCATTGCCTCCAAAGTGGGCAGCTGGTGACAAAAAGATGTAAGGGTAGAGAGAGACTGAGGATCTGTGAAATGGTGGAAATCCAGTTGTGGTGCTTGGTGTGAATCCATGCCTCCTGAAATTTCACAGTTCCTCATGTCTCTCTCCAGCTTCACAAATGCAATACAGGTAAGTACTATGCTACTTATGTATTCCAAAATCCACAACACATGTGTGGGATATATGGAATAGAAATTTGCAAAAGAGATCTTGTAAAATGAGTGTCTGGTTTACTCTTGGTAATGTCTTTGATCTCACAATCATGTGGTCTTATCACTTAAGGGTTTTTCTGCAAGGATCTCAGCTTGCTTCAACTGCCTTACTCTCTTATTTACTTTTAAAATTCTAATAAAATGTAACACTTAATGAGCATTACAGCAGAAGGATATCAAACAACTTAAACAGTGTAAATATAGCAATATAAAATAATAGAAAGTATTCTTAAAGTTTCCTCTATGGGGAGTTGAACACTAGTGTCTTTTGCATGAAAAGAGAACTAATGAAATTATCCCAGTGTTTTAAATTTACTGTGTTAATCCATATAAAGGGAAAAGATTTGCAATTTAAACTCTACAAAATGGTTTTGAGTTATAATGTAGCAATAGATACTGTGAGAAAAGATTTTAAGTTTGAAATTGATCCTTACTCTCTTCCCAGGATGGTAGGAGGTGAATATATTGTTCATCCTAAGCAAACAGGGTGATAAGGTATATATTTTCTGTTTTAGAAGAGTCACCTTTCTAGGTAACTAAAGACAGGGAGTCAAAGTTTACTAATTACCTGTTAATCTGAATTACTCTAAAACAATGCTAATAAAACAATGCTAATTATGGATTCTAAATAGTCAGGTCTTCATCTAAGAAAATAAAGGGTGCACAACAAGGAAAGCGAGTTGAGGAATAGCAAGTTGAGAAATATTTTGTGTTCCATTGTTATTTAAGTAAGTATTCATGTTACTCCTCTCTTTGTCTTGTACCTCCTATTTTAAGGAGGACCATTTTTTTTTCTTTTTAGGCAAGACTTCCTATGCCCACTTAAGTTTCTAATGTAAGAAATTAATTTTCAAGAAACAGTGGCCATATACTAACAAATTGTTAGTTACAATACTTATGCAGAAAGCTGGCAAGTATGTCTTACCCTTGAGATCAAAGTCTCCTTGTAAACTAGATTACAGATTGTACTAGAAAACAAAATCTGATGCTTCCAAATTGCAAAATAAATTTTACAGGGATGTCTCATTTCTCACTTCTTTTATGTGTTCTTTATCAGTAATCCAGAGACACACTTGTTGGTATGTATAATAATTTAATTTAAAGTAGCAACTTTGGCATTAGCATCCTGTGCTCCATTTACCATGGGTTTTTCTCTAGAAATATCTCTTACACTCCAGATTGAGATGCAGAAATATTGTTTGGTATGTAATAACTTCAGGGATATGATATACTGTATTACTGTTAAATGTATTACAATTGATTTAATTGGTACATGTTTTAAAAGGCATACAAAGTTTAACACAGTGTGCTTGACAACTTGAGTTTAGCTACTAAAAGTCCTGTTAACTTTGGAACATACATACAGTAAAGGTGAGAAATGTAATCCCATACATACAGTAAAGGTGAGAAAGGGTTGTAAGTGACCCTTCTCCCCTTAAGACATTTGGTGATCTGGGCTGGCATTTGAAACGTCCCTGTTATGATCCCTCGTCATCCCCTCTCCCAGACTTGCCAGTTTAAGCCTGCTTTTTTGGGGGGGGGGCTGCTGAATATAGCTACTATCACCACACTTTGTTCCTGCCCTACTTGTCTTTCTCCTGCTCCCTGACTGCTCTTAGTTTTGTTCTGCATGTGTCTTGGGCAAGATGGCTTGATATTGCCTTTTAAGATGCGATAGCAGACTACTGTTGCGGTTATATCCTTTACCCTGCTCACTTACTACTTATAGTGAAGACACATAGCAAACCTGGGATCCTCTTCCATCTCAAAATTGAGCCCAACATCGTTCTGCCTTTTTTGTTGTTTCCCAGATTGCCTGCCTTCCATCTTAACACCTAAATAACAAGAATAAGGGATAAGTGGAGTGCAGGAAAAAATATGTTTTGCTACCTAAAAGAGACAGAGACTCCTAACAGACAAGTTATCAATAATGACAAACAGACGATTAAGACCGGCTGTTCAATAAAGCAAAAATAAATTTAAAAAAGACTAAGATGAACAACTTCCCACTCTTGGCATATCTCTTTCATGACGTGCTGCTAATACAGAACAAATAAATGTCGGAGGATATATTTATAACTTCAGTGATAAAAAGCACTCCCTAGATCTGACTTTATTGGATGTTACCATCCAGTTTCCAATATTCAGTTTCTGGGCAAGATACTACCCAAGATCCATTTCAGGCTGACTTCAGGCCTAGCTATGGGACAGAGATGACTCTGGTCACCTTGGTGGATAGCCTCTGCTGGTATGCATACAGGTTGGACCTTTTGGACCTCTCAATGGCTTTTGATTCTATTGGCTGTGGTATCCTGGCTGCTTGCTAGAATAGACATGGATGTCCGCTTTTTATGATGGCTTCTGGAGGGGCTACTTGAGAATGTCGTGCTCCAGGATTCCTGTGCAATGCTTTGACCATTGGCCTGTGAAGTCCCTCATGGTTCTGCTGTTCTCCATGCTATTTAACATGCACATTAAACCATTGATAAAAGTTGTCTAGAATTTGGAGTCCAGTGCTATCAGTTTCTCCTTTCTACCTAAATTTGAGGAAGCTGCCTTTATTCTAGAGCCTGTGATCAATAATGGCTTGGATGATGGTGGACATGGTCAGTTGAAAAGCAGATGAGGTAGTTCAGATTTAGCCAGTACTGTATGGGATTACACTATATAATTTGCAGTTTGGGTGTATTCAGCCCTGGGCCTGGATGTTCAAAGTTTTGTGGTGGCCAAGGTGTGCATTTGCACAGTTAAGCTAGGGAACCGTTTCTGATGTTATAGATGCCAGATGCAATCATGGTAACACATTCTTAGCTGCATCCTTTTCACATTGCTGTAATATGCTGTACATGGAAATGCTTTTGAAAACTGCCTAGAACAGTGGTTCCCAACCTTCCTAATGCTGTGACCCTTTAATACAGTTCCTCATGTTGTGGTGACCCCCAACCATAAAATTATTTTCATTGCTACCTCATAACTGTAATTTTGCTACTGTTATGAATCATAATGTAAATATCTGATTAATTAATAAATATTTATTTTTATCAATAACCAATTATTAATAATTGATAACTATTGTTAATGACTAATTATTAATAATTATTAATTATTAATATGAATACTATTAATTCCATTCTCCACTGCTGCCACCCTGCTCTTTCTTGGGAGAAGGCCAAGCAGTGAAGGAGCCTTGAGCACAGAGACCAGATGTCATAACCAGAATGGAGGGAAAGAAACCACCAAATGTAGGCCATTCAAGAAAAATGTAGGTGACATACAAAATAAAAGCTAAAAACAATAATATAAATTCACAAAATATATAAATATAAATGCACAAGAAACCTCCTGATGCCCCCCCTCTGCCACTGCGCTCCCACCCTCTCACCCCCCTGACAGCCGCCTCCTTAGAGGTGAGAGTCAGCTGGAAAAGCACATCTCACTTCAGAAGATAAATATATTGAGCAGTTTGCACTCTATGTCTTTCCAATTTATAACAAGAGCTACAAAACTGAATAATGGTAACAGCATATTGGCCATTTAGGTCGAAAACACACTGCAGAAATAATCCAGTTGGAGGCCAGTTTAACTGCTCTGGTTCAATGCTAAGGTATCCTGGGAAGTGTAATTTGTGAGACATTTAGCCTTCCCTGTCAAAGAGTTCTGGGGCCATAAGAAACTACAGCTCCCATGTTCCCTAGCACTGAGCCAGGGCAGTTAAAGTGGTCTCAAAATGGATTATTCCTGCAGTGTATTTTGGACCTTACTTTTTAAAAAATAGTCAAGGTTTAAATGTTGCTTTAAAAATTATTTCCATCTCCCAGCAATGAAATGGTTGGAGGGAAATGAGAAAGTGTTGGGGGGAAGGACTGCCAATATATTGGGTGATGCATTCTGGGGTATGTACAATTTGTGGTCATGTAAGTGACCCTGGACAGGTCACACTCTCTCAGCCTCAGAGGATGGTAATGCCACCCCCTCTTTGAAGAAACTTGCCAAGCTGACCCCATAAGGTTGTCTTAGGTTTGCCACAAGTTGTAAAGGACTTGAAGACACACAAGAGCAGCAAAAAAAAGTTAGTACATTGGAATAGGAACCAGTGCACTGTAGTGGTTTGAAAGTTGGACTAGGACTCTGGAGATCTGGGTTTGATTCCCCGCTCTGCTATGAAAGCAATGGGTGACCTTGGGCAAGTCACACTCTCTCAGCCGTGGGGAAGGCAAACCTCTCTCAGAGCAAATTTTGCCCAGTGTGATTTGTGAATTGAAGACCAGGGTTTGAATTGCCGCTTGGCCATGGAAACCCATTGAATGGTCTTAGGCAAGTCACATTCTCTCAGCCTCAGAGGGAGACACTGGCAAAACCACTTCTAAATAAATTGTGGCAACAGGCTTCCCTTAGGGTCATCATAAGCCAGAAACAACTGGAAGGCACAGAACAGTGATGGTGAACCTTTTAGAGGCCGAGTGCCCAAACTGCAACCCAAAACCCACTTATTTATTGCAAAGTGCCATGTCCCTCTGGCTTTCTAGTAACAAACTCTGGCAAACTCTGTGCTGGGACGATGGCACATGTGCCCACAGAGAGGGCTGTGAGTGCCATCTCTGGCACACGTGCCATAGGTTTGCCGTCACTGGCACAGAACAACAACAAAAGCACCTCACCACCCTACACTTCAGGATGCAGCCATCTATATGGGTAGAGAGCCTGGGGGCAGCGGAGGCAGCAGAGGGGGGTGACATTGCTGGCAGTGCCCAAAACGCAGCCTGGCAAAGAGCAAAGGCTGGTGCTGACAATGAGGGCACCTGAGCCTCCTTCTCTAGCCCCTTCCAGGTCAAGCTGCTGGTGTGGGGCTTTTGCCAAGGCAGCAATACTGGCTGTCAGCCTGTTGCCAGTCTTGGTTGCTGGGGAAGCTGTTGCTTTGATGCTGGGGGAGGGCTCTTTGGTAGCCCGGCGGTGCTGGGCCATTTGGCTGTCTCCCGGGACGGCGACCTGGGTTTGCTTCCCTGCTCTGCCATGAAACCCACTGGGTGACTTTGGGCAAGTCACACTCTCTCAGCCTCAGGGGAAGGCAATGGCAAACTTCTTCCAAAGAAATCTTGCCAAGAAACCCCCATGGATAGGGTCTCCTTAGGGTTGCTAAAAGTCCAGAAGAACTTGAAGGAATGCAACAGCAAAAACCATGGGAATGTGTGTGTGTGGCTCCCACTGCATGCCTCAATCCAGGCATGAGGAGGCAGCTGCAGCAGCACCAGACCTCCCGGGAGGAGGACATTGTCACCAGCTCCAGAGCCCCCAGAGCAGGACAAGGAGGAAAGGGCTGGGGGGAGCCCTCCCTCAGACGGTGCCCCTGAGCCAGGCACTCTCTGGCCCCAACTTCTCTGAGATGGAGGGGTAGCAGCCAGTGGCCATGCTCTGTCTTTACCTTCTTGACCCCTGGTCCCCCCTCCTCCGAGCCGAGGCAAGGCACAGACAGGCTGTCCTCTGTCTCCCCAAAGAGCCCCTGGAGCCCAACTCAGCCCTTTGCCCTTCTTTCTCCCCGCCACTTCTTCTGCTTGCCTGTCTCAGCGGCTTCTCCTCCCTGCTTCCCTCCCTTTGCTTCACTTTTGGGTGTAGCTGCAGAGGAAGGGTCTCGGTGGAAATGGAGAACGTTTTGCCATTCCTCTGAGACCCCTCAGAGAGAAGGTTAAAATGTAGGACTTGTCCTAGGGAAAGGAGGATGTTTGCTTACCCTGGTGAACAATTGCCTTTCCTCCTCCTCCTCCTCCTCCTGGCCCTTTCCTGCCGGCTGCCAGGAATCTTTGGGGGGAGGGCTAAGGCACTTAGGCGACCCCTCTGAAAGGGTCGTTCGACCCCCAAAGGGCTTGCGACCCACAGGTTGGGAGCCCCTGGCCTAAAAACTTTTGCTGGCCAAAGGAGCTGCAGACAGATTATTGGCTAGAGCAAGTTACTAGAAGCACATTACTCTCCTCTTACAACAGCTTCTCTGGCTACCAGCCTATTTTGGGGCACAGCTACTGTTTATGGGTCATAAAGTCCTATATTGGGGCATTTGCAGGAATCAGAGCAGGGTGCTACCCCCAAACTCCCAGGGAAGCAGTGCAGCCTTCCAACTGCTGACACTTGCTTATCCCTGATTTGAAAGCTCTGCCTCTCACTGAAGGTATGGACATTTACAATATGAACCTCCTTACAGAGTTTAGCAAGTTTGTTGTGTTTTGAGCATTGGACTATGACTCTGGAGAGGAGGGTTTGAATTCTGGCTCAGCCATGTAAATCCGCTGGTCAATCCCCCTCTGAAGAAACTTGCCAAAGAAAGCTCCATGATAGGCTGGCCTTAGGGTCGCCATAAGTCGTAAAAAATTTGAAGGCCCACAACAAGCATTCCGAGTTTAGTAGTTTTTGAATTCTTATACATAGAATGGGTTCCTCAAACAAACATTTTCATTCCTAGTAATCTATAATAAATCCATCTGAGTTAATCAGCCATTCTGCTGATTCATAAGCCACAAGGCAATCATTTATCCTTTTGTTTTGTATTTCATTGCAGCAGGAAGCTTGCCTTTAATTAACCGATGCTTCCTCAGAAGAGTTCAAAATTATAATAACACTTCCAAATTCTTCAGTGTTTCTTGCACATAACCACTATGTATTATTAATAGGCAGCATTTCTTCAAAACAGACAATTAATTCCTTTAGTGTATGCTATGTTTGGCATCCACAAATGATACTATAGTTTCTTTGGATCAACATGGGAAGTCCTTAGTGTGCTTGTTTGATCAGTTGTCAACTAAGAATCTGCTACTGGCATAAAAGTTGTCATATTTCATGTTTGAAGTTATCACTGTGCAAAACTGGCTGCATACCTC
Source organism: Sceloporus undulatus (assembly GCF_019175285.1). Classification (NCBI taxonomy): domain Eukaryota; kingdom Metazoa; phylum Chordata; class Lepidosauria; order Squamata; family Phrynosomatidae; genus Sceloporus; species Sceloporus undulatus. The sequence goes on along the minus strand of NC_056523.1, from coordinate 296,817,028 downwards.
TCATTACAAATTTTAGTTTGAGTGCTCCATTTCAATAAAGAAGTGGTTTTTCAAAGCCCCGTGCACAAAAATAGGCAGAACTTTGTTCTATCTGTTCTGCAACCCTGCAATTTAATATCAGCAGATAGTCTCCTGATGCCTCATGTTTTGCTTCAAGGTAGAGAGGGCTTCAGCCTGGGTAGATTAGTATGGATATCTGCCTCGGGAAACAGGTAGGACCCAAGGCAATTGCTGGTCCAGTCTTAAGAAGAGTATCCCTGTGGCATGAAGCTGTCTTCATTTCAGTGTTGTGCAGATGAAGTGGGATACAGCAACTGATACCATGATTCTGCCCCTGAGGGTAGGCTTCAGCAGTAAAGAACCTAAATTCACAGTTCCATCACCTCCTGAACTGCTCACAACTTCTCAGTTCTTGTAAGGTCTCACCAGTGATCACAGGGATCCCCAGAGCCATCCAATATTGTTCAGTATAAGCCCTTTTTTATGAGTTGCTGTGCCAAGATCAGGATTACAACCTGAAGCCTTTTTGTTCCCATCCTTGGCTATTTGCTTTGCATCATGAATTTGAGAAGAGATATCTCTTTCTACATTGCTCTTCATCCATTTCAGCCTTCTATTCTTATCTTAATTTCTTTAGAAAAACTTTACAACAAAAATATAGAATATTGCAGCTATTACTTTGAACCCCTTGTTCTCTTTCTTTTATTTTTTCCTATTGTCTTCTTTCCTTATATGCTTACTAACATTGTTTTAGGAGTTGACCAGAAAAGAACTCAAAGGTTACTAAAAGGTTAAAGGTTAAAAAAAAATTAAAAATTAAGGTAACACTTTGAAGTTTTAACCATCTGCTGGGCATCTCTTCTTAAAAAGAAACTAAAAAGGAAAGAGACATGAATCGACATTGTATTTGGATTAATCCACAGCAAAACTGGGTTAGCTAGGGCCTGTTCTGATACTTTCCAAAGCAAAGCAGGTTTCCCTGTGAAGCAACCATGATGAAAAATGGGGCCCACGTACAAACATACTCCCCAACACACACAAACACACACGGATAATAAAATCCTGAAAAATGCAGTTACTTCTTTTGTGTGAGCCACATTTCCTCTGGATGGGTCACTTCTTCTGGCCCACATTTTGCACACTCCTGGTGCTGAGACTGATGTGTACTTTTTCCAGCTCAAGTCTTCTGGTTCTTTTCAAATTATTAATTCCTTTCTTCAAAAAGGGAAAAAGAACAAAACCACTTTCATCCACTGTTTTTCCTAGAATGTGCAGATCTTTATGGCTGCATCTGCAATGCGGAAATTATCCTGTTTGACCCCACTTTAACTGTCATGGCTCAATGCTATGGAATTCTGGGAAATGTAGTTTGTTGAGGCACCAACGCTTTGCATCTTGGCAGCTAAAGTGGGCTCAGACTGGATTATTTCTGCAGTGTGGATGCAGCCTATGCCACACATTACCTTGCTGTTGTTTGCTGTACTCTCAGTTTTCTTGTGTATATTTGCCTTTATATTAGGTTCTCAGTCCTCCTGCTTTGCATTAGATTTAGGAATAAATCTTACATAATACAAAACCTAAACAATTGGATTAACTTCAATATCCAGAGTTTCTCAAGACTTAAAACCATGATTGGTTCAGCACAATTTAATGTTTTTTGGGTATATTGGATGCTACTTTAGGAGCAGGGGAAGAAAGTGGCAGATCAGTTTAAGTGTTTCTTGATGGAGATAATGCTTTTTTGTGACATACAGTGTGAACACCAGTGACACCAGGGCCATCCAGTCCAACTCCCTGCCATGCAGGAAATCTCCATCAAAGCATCCCCGACAGATGGCCATCCAGGCTCTGTTTAAAGACCTCTAAGGAAGGAGACTCCACTACACTGTGAGGGAGTTTCACTGTCGAACAGCCCTTACTGTCAGGAAGTTCCTCCTAATGTTGAGGTGGAATCTCTTTTCCTGGAGCTTGCATCCATTGTTCCAGGTCCTAGTCCCTGGAGCAGCAGAAAACAAACTAGTTCCCTCCTCAGTATGACATCCCTTCAAATATTTAAACAGGGCTATCATATCACCTCTTAACCTTCTCTTCTCCAGGCTAAACATCCCAAGCTCCCTATGGTGTTCCTCATGGGGCATGGTTTCCAGCCCCTTCACCATTTTATTCGCCATGTTTCAATGTCTGGGGGCTCTTAGTGCTTTCTTTGCACATGAGCATCAACAGATGCTAGCTTCAATCAGTTGCCTTTTTTGGAGATGGGCAGCTTATGTTGATGCATATACCTAGCCCATAACTCAGTTCTGTAGCTTAAAATAAATTGTTTGTCCCAACAAGAGTAAGCTCATTGTATCAATGGAAATTTAGTAAATCAGGCTCACGGTTGACTTAGGCTTACGTACTTTTTTTCTTTTATTCTTTCTTTTGTATTTGCAGTGAAAGATTTAATAAAAACAATATATCAAACTTATAATGTTTCAGATTATTACCTGACTTTTACCCTTCCATTCTTGGTGTGTGTGTGTGCGTGCTCATATTTATTAGCAGTTTCTTGTAGTAACTACTACTTAATAGTACTATTTTTTATTCTTTTAATACTTCCCTGAAACTCTTCCAATGCCTTTCCATTCAAATTTTATTTTGTTTTCTCTTTCCAGTCCTTCCAATTTTATTTCAGTTTCATGTCTTGTTTCTTGCTGAGATGCACCCCACTGTCAGTCTGTTCTGTGTGCCTTCATGTAGAGACCGTATCATTAGGCAATTGAATCCCTGCTCCATCTTACTCATTTTAATTCCGTATCTTTGATGCTTTCCCCTCTGCTGTGCATGTTTCATAGCTGTTATTTGTTGGGTGCTTTTTTATGTATAAGGACATCAGTGTTCTATTTTATGTGAGGTGTCTTTGTTGCATTTTGTGTGTAGATTAGTTTTAATATACACACAGTGTTGTGAGATGATCACTAATTTGTTTTATTGTGACCCAGCAATTCGTTTTTCATGAAGTTGCTTATCTGGTTAACAGTTATAAAATCAGCTTGTGGTCTAGTTAATGCATGTGGTGCCAGCAGTTCAATTAGAAGGAGATTAAGAGGAAATAGAGGAGGCAGAACAGGGGTGGCAATTGTGCAATCAGATGTTTTTGGACTGCAGTTCCCAGCAACCCTAGCCATCATAGGGTCATCTTTCGGCCTCTGAGGGAGAGAGTAGGCTGGCCCAGTACCATCAGGGGCTAGCCTGAAGAAGGAGGCTCCTCCCTCCCTAACTGTCATCTTTCGGCCTCTGAGGGAGAAAGTAGGCTGGCCCAGTACCATCAGGGGCTAGCCTGAAGAAAGAGGCTCCTCCCTCCCTAACTGTCATCTTTCGGCCTCTGTGGGAGAGAGAAGGCTGGCCCAGTATCATCAGGGGCTAGCCTGAAGAAAGAGGCTCCTCCCTCCCTAACTGTCATCTTTCGGCTTCTGAGGGAGAGAGAAGGCTGGCCCAGTTCCATCAGGGGCTAGCTGAAGAAAGAGGCTCCTCCCTCCCTAACTGTCATCTTTCGGCCTCTGGGGGAGAGAGAAGGCTGGCCCCGTACATCAGGGGCTAGCCGAAGAAAGAGGCTCCTCCCTCCCTAACTGTCATCTTTCGGCTCTGAGGGAGAGAGAAGGCTGGCCCAGTTCCATCAGGGCTAGCCTGAAGAAAGAGCGCCTCCCTCCCTAACTGTCATCTTTCGGCCTTGAGGGAGAGAGAAGGCTGGCCCCAGTACATCAGGGGCTAGCCTGAAGAAGAGGCTCCTCCCTCCCTCAACTGTCATCTTTCGGCCTCTGAGGGAGAGAGAAGGCTGGCCCAGTCCATCAGGGGCTAGCCTGAAGAAAGAGGCCCTCCCTCCCCTAACTGTCATCTTTCGGCCCTGAGGGAGAGAGAAGGCTGGCCCATACCATCAGGGGCTAGCCTGAAGAAGAGGCCTCATCCCTCCCTAACTGTCATCTTTCGGCCTCTGAGGGAGAAAGAAGGCTGGCCCAGTTCCATCAGGGGCTAGCCTGAAGAAAGAGGCTCCTCCCTCCCTAACTGTCATCTTTCGGCCTCTGAGGGAGAGAGAAGGCTGGCCCAGTTCCATCAGGGGCTAGCCTGAAGAAAGAGGCTCCTCCCTCCCTAATTCTCATCTTTCGGCCTCTGAGGGAGAGAGTAGGCTGGCCAAGTACCATCAGGGGCTAGCCTGAAGAAGAAGAGCCCTCCCTCCGGTCCATCTGCCTTGGTCCAGGCCTCAGAGGGAGAGAAGAACGCTGGACCTGATTCCCTCCCCCCTCACCATTCCCTTCTCCTTTTGTGTCGTGTCTTTTAGATTGTAAGCCTGTGGGCAGGGAACTGTCTGTTATCCCCTCTATTGTAAACCGCTCGGATTCCCAGTGATTGGGCGGTATATAAATAAAACCTATTATTATTATTATAGCAAAGGCGAAGGATGCTGGAAGCTGCAATCCAACAAAGTCTTGGAGGGCCACACAGTTCTCACACCTGAGGTAGGGACTCAGAGAGCTTTCCATGGTCCTGTCCTTACCATCCATCCTTCTGTCCAACTGAGCTAGCTTTCCATTGTCGTCCCAGCTGGTAGTGGGAGCTGGCCACCTTTATCCTATCAATCAGTGAAGGCAAGTACAGTCCTGATTAAGGGTTGCCAAGTGAAATAAAGGGTAGGGTTAACTGCTGAGTAAAAGTGGGACTTCCAGCAGGTATTGTCTTCTCCTTTATTTTATCTGGCAAGCCTAGGGCTGACTCAAGTTGCATCTGTTATCCAGTAAGATCTAATATAATACTAGAAGTTTTAATTTAAATGTGTGTTTTGTAATTTTGAAATTCACAATTACAGCAAAAAGAGTGGTAATTCAAGTACTGTAATCCCTTTTCATTGTTTAAATACAGATGCTAAATGAGTAGAAGAAAAGCCTTTCCTTAGAGTTTACAGAATATTCACATTAATTTTAGATATTATTATAAATTGTCTTTATCTCCAAGAAACATATTCTCCCAAACTTTTCATTGCCACCAATCATGTTTGCATTGTGAAATGTCAATAGAAATTCCTCTAATAGAAGTTACAGCTTGCTAATAGTTCAAACAGTTCAAGTACTACTTACATGCTGCTCTATGTTCTTGAAGTTTTCTTGGCCAAACTGGAGTGCCAATTAAACTTGGCTTTTCCATTAAAGCTAACAATGGCAATCTTTAACATTGGTAACAAGAGCCCATAAAAATGTCAACATATATTGTAAAGGGGAATCTAATTTATCTTATGCATCGATTAAGATATAAAAATGTTATGGCAGCAGTTGGCATATCTTCTGACTACAAAATCTTCAGCATCATTGAATGGTTTAACACCTACCATAAGAATTTAAAAACCAATGTAGTTGGCTTATTTATTTTAGAATGTTCTTATTTCTAACAGATGATGGGCAATCACCTCTTACTTAAATAGCTGTGCTGTACACGTCATGATGGAGAGCCAATGAGGTGTAGTGGTTTGAGTGTTGGACAAGGACTTTAGGAGACCAGGGTTCAAATCCCCGCTCAGCCATGGAAACCCACTGGGTGATCTTGGGCAAGTTGCACTCTCTAAGCGATAGGGGAAGGCAGTGACAAACCTCCTTTGACTAAATCTTGCCAAGCAAACCCCTTGATGGTTCATCTTAGGATTTCCATAAATTAGAAATGACTTGAAGGCACATAACAGCAGCAACAATAACAACCTCGTGTTACTTACATACAAACATGTAATGCTTTCAGATAGATCCCAGTTCCAGACCACTGCAACACTCTAAGTTTTTATGCTGATACTGAGGAGATGGAGAGCAGCAGGTGTGAAAAATCCAACACAACTTTCCTTTGTCTGAATCTCAAAGTTCTCAAGAGGACATATTTTAAGCAACATGGAACACTGGTCACACCTGTGAAAGACTGCCATCTTAAATTCTGTGTTCTTCCTCTTATAACCGGGGTAGACTTTCCAATTTTGTTAAATAATTTTTTTACTGCAATACTTATCAGCCTAGCTACCATAGCCAATGATTAGGGAGAGTAGGAGAGGTAGCCCAAAATATCTGGAGATCATCAGGTCATCTAACCCTTCTGTATGCTTAATCTGAGCATAAATTTGACTTGTTCCATCCAGTTTTTACATGGGAACAGGGGCTCTTAATTGCCCAGAGATGCCTGCAACAAAGTCTGTCAAACATGTGCAGAAAACAACACAAAAGTTTTTAAAAACAAACAAAAAAACTATAGTAATTTGTAGAGTTTTGTTGTCCCCCCACCCTCCCATCTTAGTTTTATATCAGTACCTGAAATTATTCTTTCTATATTGGCTGGGATTAAAACACACATACAGATACACACACACACTTGCTCTGTAATTGTGTTTCTCATACAACAAACCTTTGTGTTATGTGGGAGACAGTCCACTTTGGAAAAGGCCAGTTTGTGATAAAGTTAGGTCTATTGTTTAAAAGGAGTGGGGGACACTAGACACTCCTATACCACAGTTAGTGATTTGTATCTCATTCCCTTTTTATCATTTTATTTTGATATTTTGTAATCTGTTTTGAACTGTTTGCCAATATTAATTAGTACATCAAATGGTAAATGCCAATGCACTGAACCCTGTTGGTTAGTCTCAATTAGACTAGGCTCGTTGAACCAACTGTTCTGTGGTGAGACAAGATGGAAGTAAATCCTACTGATTCAGTGAGTCTACTTTAGTTGAGAGCAACAGTAAGATTCAAGCCAATATTCTGTTCCTCATCACTGCAGACTAGAAGCTAATTAAACCATTTCATGGTCAATTAGTAATTAGACCTCTGATGGCCTTGATAAACTGTTTTCAGCTAAATGTCAGAGACGCCATGAAGAAAAGATCTGTGATGCTGGAGAGCTATCATATACAGTGCTCACTGATTCAACAAAAAGATTTGTTAGTAGAAAGAAAAAGCAGGAACAAATACTGTACAATGTTTTCAGCATACCACACATGTCTACTCAAACGTCCAACTGCCTTTGATACATAGATACTAAGTAGGAATAGGATTGCTGCTCTGGGCTTAAATTCAATGGCTAGTCACAGAGTAGAGACTTTGACTCAATGGGATGTGTAAATGGAATATACAAATTTCAACAACTGATTTAGTTCAGGAATGGTCAACTGTGCAGGTGCCAGGGACTAATTTCCTCTCCAAACCTGTGTGTGGGCCACATGCAAATGGCAACCAGAAGCAATATTGCATCACTTCACATCACCACTTTGGTGGAGGACTCCAATAAAAATAGAGGTATGGAGGTTGACGGTTTTGCAGTGTTTTTTTGCACATTTCCATTCATTTGGAAGATTTCTGTGTGGTTTTCAAGTGAAAAATCACCCCAAAAATGAATAGATTTTTTTTTAAAAAAAAATGGAGACTGGGACTGCTTAGGGGGGACTAGTGGAGGGCTTCAGGGAGTCAAAAATGGTCTCCAAGGGCCACATGTAGCCCCTGATTTAGAGGGTCTACTCTAGCTGAGGGTGGCAATTTGAGGCATATAACTGCCACAGGATATTTCACAATGCAAAAGCTGAACATAAAGTTTATCTTGTGAAACTGATGGCTGAGCCCAAATAATTTACAGTATGAACCTAAGGCTATACTGAATGTGGCAAAACAGCAGCACAGCTGGGTTTGTATTCCTGGAAAGAGGCCAATGGCAATGGAGCTAAAGGTTTATTATCTTTCTAAATAAAGGAAGAAGATTCTGCAGAGACTGTAACAGTTGCAGACCAATTGTGTTGCTCTGCAGTTCCAGCAACCTTTTTTTGCCCCCAATTCTTTGTGTTTGTCTTCAGCTGCAGCTGATAGCCAACCATTGTGCTGAACAATCAGCTCTAACTACTGGGATATCTACTGAGCTGTAGTCGTCATCCGATCATTTTATATGTCCAGAAAATGGCCAATGATTTTTCATACACGGGTTATTTAAGCTTGTGGTTAGATCAGCAAGCCTTGTTTATACGGGGAGGCATATACTGGTATGACCAGTTCAGTTGGAAACTGACCTAGAATAATATCTGCATTTTGAGTAGGAGTGTGACAACCTTTTGGTCAAGACAAGCCATTTCTACATGGCGAGATAGCATGTCAAACAGAGGAGAGAATGACCCACAGACCCCATTTTTGCTCCTCTAAAATCTCTGCCAGTCCTCCTAAATGACATTTTGATTTTTTTATTTGTGATGGGGGGGGGAATACCTCAAACCCATGTCCAAAGCCCCCCAGCACATGGAAACATTCAATAACTCCCTCTTGCATACTAGCCCTCCAGACCACTCCATACTTTCTCCCCCCCCCCCCCGTTCTCAGGAGCGGGGGGAGGGGGGATTGTTCCCTGCATAGTTGTCCATCCCAACTGTCAAGGATTCTCCAGATCCTTCACAGGCTCTCACCTCCACTGCAAGACAGAACTAACCACTGGGTTTTGGTTTCTGGCGTTTGCATGTTGTACAAAATGGATCTGTTCAGAACTAGTGCTTTTTCCCTTTATGAAACTAAGCACACACATACAGCAAGTACAAAAAAACCCAGCTGGTTGATAAAAATGCACAGATAACCTATCCTATGTTACTGCTTTTACTGGACCATGCAACAAGGCAAGAGTGACCACTTTTGCAGTTTTGTGCATTTTGCAGCAACATGCCCAAAACGTTCTTGAAAATGTGTGAGCTTGTACTAGGACTCAACATACATTCTGAAGAAGTGAACTTTTTATGCATTGTCCCATTGTTTGCATAAAGGCTAACGTAGTCAGGAGTTGCACCCCAAGTTTTGAGGTAATAGCTATGGCTAGCATCTGAATAAGCCTGCAAGAATCTCTGTGCATGCACAGGGGAAGAAGGATCACCTTCTCTTTTAGTGGCAGTTCTTCGTTTTTAATGTAATGTCATTGTGAAAGAGCCCTGAATTTGGAAGTCATTTTTTTTAGTATGCTGGCTACTATATATACTTTATTTATTAAATATAGACAAGTATATATGGTAACCCCAGTTTATTCTTTCTTTCTTCCTGCTCAAGCAATGGGATCACATCAAATTGAGAACTAGTCCATATGTTAAATAAATGGTAAAAATGTTTTATCCGAGGAGGATTATTTCACTCCCAGCTGAACCTCATCAAGTTCAGAGGTTACACTTAACTAACAGTCAGAAAATGGATCTGAAGCTCATCACAATTGCTCAGGCCTTTCAATTGAACTAGGTCATGAGAGATTTCCTATTTAGAACTTTGTGGAAACTGCCAAATGGGGTTAGGCTAGTAGTGAAGGTGGACAGGGGAAAGTAGAAATGTGTTTGTTTTTTTAAATAAAAGTTGGGCTGAAATATGCAGCAGACTGCTTTGCCAGTTGGCACTTGCAGCAAAGCTCTACATGGGATTTATGTCAAGAGGCCTAGTTCTGATAAGAGTCGTTCAATAGTCCGAAGCAGTTTAGATGAGCTTTAGATCAGCTTTCTGACTACTGAATATTTAGCTGATCCCCGGCTCTGAACATTCTGAAGTTCACACGATAGGCTTTAATATTTTTGTCAGAAAGGAAAGTAGAATGCCCCCAAAGTGCTTTTTGAAAATTATTTTGAGATATAGACCACTTTTAGATTTGTCATCTTCAAACAAAAAAGTGACCAAAATAGAAATTAATTCTACTCTAATTTTATTTAAAGCAAAAAAAAAAAAAAAAAAAAAAAAAGTACTTCTTAAGAAGTACTTGGAAGCATATTCTATCATTTATTCATCTTGAAGGTACCACAAAGCTAGGATTGCTCTGTTTCACTAACTCAAATCTAGGCAGCTAATTAGCATATTATGCAAATTATTATAATTATACATACTGTTAATGTGCATTCTAATTATGAAAAATCAGCACATTAGTCATTGGTGTTTTTTTTTCTACTGCTATGTTTCAACTTTTGTGTAAGTTTTTACAGTGACTGCTCTTCTGAAACAGCTAACAGGGTAATTGTCAGAATCTTTATTTGATTCTGCCATGGGATAGGTAGTTTGGATGAAGGGGAGCTGTTTTTTTATATATGAAACCATTAGAGGTAGCTGGTGGGAATAAAGATTTGTGTGCCAGTATGTGAGAGGTGGAATTTTAATGTTTATCATTTTAATATTAAGTTGGGGCTGGAACTGGTCAGTTCCAGCTTAAATGCTTTGCCAATGACTTCTCTTAGTGTCTTCAATAAAGTTGTTTTTTTCCACCCCCACAAGACTGTTGTCTATGCACTGAGAATTGAGATTGCTGGTTCTGATAGTAATGTTTAAAGTGATGGTTTTGAAACAGAGATACCCATATTCAAATCCCTGTCTGGTCATGGAATTTACCATGTGACTGTGAGCCATCACTACCTCATTCAATCTACCTTTCAGGGTTGTTGTAGAGATTAATAGAAATACAAGAACAATGTAAAGTGGACAGCTACATCTTGTTGTGTGACTTCCAAGTCATTTCTGACTTATGGCGATCCTAAAGTGTAGCTATTAAGGGGTTTTCTGGAGTGGAGAGAGTGCGACTTGCCCAAGATCACCCAGTGGCTGAGTGGGCAATTGAATTCTGACTTCCAGAGATGTTGTCCAACACCCAAACCAGTACACCATACTGGCTCTCATATCTGGTATAGTATGGTAAATCGTTATCATCCCATTTCAAGCAGAATGTCTGTATTCCTACACCAACTTTCCAGGTAGCCACATCCTCCCAATTCATCAATTTCATCAGACTTGATGGGAGTGATGTAGCAAGCCACAATGAAGAAGATAGAATTCAAATCACTGATATTACAAACCTTCAGTCAGCAGAAGTGCCACTATCTAGGGTGTTATTTGATGAGGAAGACTGCCAGCCAGGGGTGACCTGCTAACTTGGAAGCCTGCCCCACTCCCCAGCTGCCCAATTGCCCGTTGCCTGGCCAGACCCAACAAGAGTTGCTGGATGGCAGTTGACAGCCTTATCTACCATACCTCCCCCACCACAGCATTGGACAAGTAAGGCAACAGGAGGGGACAGAAGGGATGTGTTCACCTCTCCTGCTGTTCCATCTCTGGGCTTCCTTCCCAGGGATAAAGCCTGGCAACGGAGCAGCCAAGAAGGGCATGTGTTCACCTCTCCTGCACTGAAGCGGGAGGAGGACCCAACTAAGTGTCACTCCTCTTCTGGCATCACTAGGGGGGTCCAATCCATCTCCCCACCCCCCTAGTGATGCCACTGCCAGTCAGTAAAACCTGGTAGACTCTGAAACCAAGTTGATGAAAATGATGCTAATCCCTGCATTTTGAGTAAGAGTGGTATCTGTATTCTAGAAAACAGTTCAGAATTCCAACTGTCCAGGTAGCCATGCCCACCAAATTCACCACACAAGACTAGGAGACATACCACAACAAGCCACAAAAATTCAGCATGAATTCTTGTACACATTCCAGGCAAAACATATGTTTTCTCTAAAATGGGCTGGAGCATAATTTTTTCAGGGATCCAGATTGAAATCACAAATGATTACAATTGTACCCATTTTGGCCTATCATACACTGTACATAAATAGTTTGTAGGCTTGAGAGACTACTGTTACTTTTCATTGCTTTGTATTTTAGTGCAGTGCTGAGATGCCTTCAATGGTTATTGAAAAAAGACATAATACAATTTGCCTCTCCTTACTGTTTTACTTTATGTCTTAGAATAACATTTATTCCAGCATTTCTGCTCCAGAATAACAGTTTATATGTTTTTCTTTACCAAGCCTGAGCTCCTTGAAGTTCCAGCACAGAATGCTTCATAGTGATCTTGCATTTAGTTTATAATAACCTTTTACTAAAACAGGCTGTCACAATGCTTTTTGAAGAAAAAATTCCTCCAGTGTCATTACTAGGTTGTTTGGAGTTATAGCTAAAATATTTGCTGTGTCTTGGACATTTTCAAGGTTAACAGAGCAGAAGAGTGGGCTGCACACAGAGAAATTCTGGGTATCAAAACTAGCAATGGCTGTCTTATCCCATTTGTTTTCTTTACAAATGTGTTTTGCTGCAGAGAGAAGAGAGAGATGGGAGCAAATATGGTCCTGGTACTGGCACACAGGATAGACATTTCTTCTCAAAGGATTTGCTAGGCATCGTGGCTCATAACATGAATTAAAACAAGACAGAGCAATTAAAATCTTATAATAAAAACTTCTAAAACAAATAAATACAACTCAGAACGCTATACAACCCTCTCCAAAGGTTCTTTCAGTGCCAAACACTGGTACATGCTATTGCTACAGTGTAAGCTTTATTTATGGTAAATGATGCAGCAAATAATACATTATAGAGAAACATCCCAACCCTTCCTCTGATAAGGTTCAGCATGCTCTCATAACCGATGGTAGGCCCCCAAATAAATTCTGTCCAGACTTAACCCTCAGACAACAATCAAATTTCCTGTCACTGAATATATGAGGAGCCCTTGTGCTGGGGTGCAAACATTTCTCATTTCCCCAGCTCACTGCAACCACATTTTAGACATCAAGACTTTAAAACAATATAAATTACTTAAAACATGACAATAAGAATAAAAGAACAGCATTCCTCCCCCCTTTAGAGATATTTACTTTTTAAATATCAGCTATTTACATCCCATCAAATGCCTAGCATATTTTGTTTTGCACCAAAAGAGATATTATCTGGTCAGAAGATAGGTGATGGTCCAACAGTTGAAAAGCCCTCTTCTTTCTTATCAGTCTCTAAAGATTGTGAGCAGGTGGGCCAGGGTAGAATGGGCCTATGTTACCCAGGCCTGGATCCTAATCCTGATGTGTCCCCACACCATGGATCTTCTACTGTCACACACCCCTTACCTCCCTGTACCATTGCGTCTAGTGAGAAGACCTCCATTACCACATCTGATGTGGAAATGGAGCACCTGGCTGCACCCACATGGCCAGGCATCCCATTTCCATGTCAGATGCGGTAATGGGGTTCTTCTCACTAACAGCAACAGTAGAAGGAGATAAGGGCTATGTGGGGCTGTCTGATCTACTGGGGTTTGCTATGGAATTTTGGAGAAACTCTGTTACAAGTAGCAGGTCATTTTGACCCATGCTTTGACCTGGGATCAAGCTGAATCCACTGGATCTTCATCCTGCCTGCCAGATCCCAGCTGGATTCTGGCCAAGGGCTAATGGCCTGTGTCATCCAAACATGGCAACGCAAGGCCAGGGGGAACATGGGCCTTTTGGCCTGTGCGGACAGCTCCATAATCTCTCTTGCAGTAGGTACTAAGAAGGAAAAGACTCAGATGCTGATCTCACCATAAAGGCAGCTTCAAAATGAGGGAGGCATTCTGTCAGGAATGGCGATCCTGAACTATATAAAGCAAGGTTAAAACTGGCACTTTGAACTGCACCATGGTAACAGCTGGGATAGAACATGCTTAAAAACCAAGTATGAAATATTAAGCTAAGGATTCACATGTACATCTTGATTGCATGATGGTTTGCATCATCATTTGTGAGTGGGCAGTCATAGATTATTCAAGAAATAATTAATTTTACCTGTCATCATCACCTCAAATGAAATAAGACTGAACATCCCTAATCTGGAAATCCAAAAACCTTCAGAAACTAAAACTATCAGTCATTTCTCTTCTGCAGTGGTGGCTAATCCTCAGTCTTTCTCCCCCCTTGTTTCTCATACACAGGACAAGTAGCAAATGAACAAGATACAAGGCTAGAGAGAGATCTGAGCAAGGATGGGAGGCATGGATTCATGCCAAGCACTATGCTCGGATTCCTGTCATTTCACAGATCCTGAGTCTCTCTCCAGTCACATCTTTCTACAGCCTAGCTTCTCCCATGCCTCACAATAGTGCATACTATGCTACTTGTGTTGGATATTGTAAATTATGTATATGCAAAATTATGTATATGTACAGCTATTCCAAAATTTTAAAAAAACTGAAATACAAAACACGTCTGGTCTCAAGCATTTCAGATAAGAGGTACTCAACCTGTCTTTTCTATTTCCTTTAATTCGTGCATCCAGCAAAGTAGTCACACACTGATAAGTCAAGTGACAATAATCTTATAAATGTGGTTTGCATCCATGTAAATCATATTCATGGAAGGGCGGGATATAAATAAAATTTATTATTATTATTATTTATTATGTATGAATGCAGCCCTAGGAGAACCATCAAAAAGTCTTCTTATGTGATAGTACCCTTCAGGTATTGTTATGACAGCACTCTTGATCAGTCTTAAGTATCAAAATCAGAGCTAAGGATGTGGAGATGGAAGAATAAACAATGTGATGTAATAAACTTGTGGAAGTAATTAATGAAGCTTCCTGAAACCATCAAGCTTGGATTTGACCCTGGAGTCTGAGATAAGAATATTTGACACTTTTACTCAGAAAAAAGTTATTGCTAGAGCATGTTGAAGACCATCTGTGTCAGCAGCATATTTGCTTCAAGCATTCCTCAGTTTTCTCAGTAGATAAAGAAATGGTCTTGCATGTGTTTCAATCTGATTAATTATATTTGTAATTACTTCAGTCTATACTATTAAGAAAAGGGTGAGCTATGATTAAAGATATTTTTCAGTGTAGATTGGAAGGCATTTGCTTAATAGGCAATTAAACAAGAAAACCTTTTGAACTAACAGAAATGATGAAGTGGCAAAAAGGTTTGACAGAGGGGTGATTAAGTATTTTGACTTAGGGTAATTTAATGAAATGTTTCCAGTATTACTAAAACATTTTGTTCTTCAGAGACATGGCAAACTGATCCCTCATCATTTTGAGGAGGAGTAGAACTCAGTGGCTTCTAAAGGAGAGAACTGTTCTGGGAAGTTTTGGCCCATATTTTTAATGCTCTAAATGTATCAGAGGGAGGAATACATGCCATCATCCATACAAATCCATGCACCACCATAGCATTTTTCCAGCCATTTCCAGTAAGACATTTTAGCTGTATGGCACCATCAAGAAGTTGGAATAAAGCTGTCCCCATGGCTTATGGTTACTCTCATTGGGTGATATCCTTTCTGACAATAAGGGAAGAATTGAATGCATGAAATTTGTGAGTCTCTATGCATACATAAAATATAATATGACCATAAAAATAATAAAAGATATATATATATATATATATATATATATATATATACTGCTTTACTCTGAGATGCCACATTGTGTGTGTGTGTGTGTGCGCACATGCAAGCAAGCATAAACATACATTTTGGCTGGCATCCTGTTAGTCACATAAACCTCTGTAAGTCACACTATGCACTCAGAGTGAATTATTTACCATAGCACAGCAGATATAGTCTGATAGCAGTGGAAACTGAATTGTGCATATAGCAAGGTTATGCATTGCAGTTGCCCATGCTGTTGTACATTGGGGATCTGCATTTTGCAATGGCATCCAGTCATTGACATATATAGTCAACCCCTGATATCCACAGATTCAACATCCATGAAAATATTTTTTAAAAATTAAAAATTCCAAAAAGCAAACCTTAATTTTTGCTATTTTAACCAAGGGACACCATTTTACTACACCAGTGTATTTAATAGAACTTGAGCATCCACAGATTTTGGTATCTACAGGGGGGGGGGGTGATACCAAACCTCAGTGGATACCAAGGGCTCACTGCATTGCACAATGTTGCTATAGTGGATGGGGGTTGTGTGCAGTGGCATAGTGTAAGTGTATCTCCAAATGTGGATATTAACACTATGCTGAGGAGATGCTGGATTGCATTGTGTTTTTATGTACAGGGATAGCAGTTTCAAATATTGCATTCACCACCTGTTTTCTAAAATGGTTCTGCTCACCATTATCTGCACTTAGTGGTTCTTTGATCATGGGTTTCCACTATCAGCCCATGAAGGCACAAATAAATCATAATCTCTGTGGTTTATTTGGAAGATCTTTCCTGACCAGACGTTAGCATGGAACATATTTAAGACAACAGCTAAGGTCCTACCACAAGCCGATGCCTACTCTGGTATACCTGCATTGAATTTGGATGGGTCTGGAGCAGCCAGTTTAATTGCCTACAGAGGGACTCTGCATGAAACCCTGATGAAAGCACTGTTGCTATTTGCTACTTCCATCAGGTAAGCTGTCAGATCCCCTGCCCTAATGTAATAGGATTCTTAAAGCCTGGACTTTCTCTCACTAAGTCCACTGGCTTGACAGAGCAGAGTGAACAACAGGACCCAGAAGGCTGAAAATCCAAATTCCTTTAATGCCGGCAGTCAGTGGAAATCCAGTTTCCAAAGAACTGAGGCCACAAAACCAAACAAAATGACTGTTCATATAGGAAATTTCAACAATGAGGTCCCTAACAATGTATTCTATTGGCTGGTTCAAAGTGCAAACGTACAAAAACTTTCATTCAATAAGGACACAGAATTGTGAATATATTAAAATACATTTTTGACTCATTTGGAATATTCCATCACTCTATCACTAAGTGTGTTATTTCCTTCATCCAAGGATATTGTTCCTAATTGGTTTGGCTTTCAAAGCAAGCTAGTCGCCTTGATGCTTGCAAAGGTCAACTTGTTCTCTAAACATTTTATTGCAAATCCTGTTCAGCATTTTTCTCTCTCTCACACACACACACAACCTTGACTCCAGAAAGCTCATTTCTATATCCATAATACAGCCGTTTCTGTAAATCTATAGTAGGAGTATTAATATTAAAAATTCATCTATCTCACCAACACCTAAAGGGTAAATATATAAAAATCATATTTGGACTTGTGTATTCAAAACATTAAGTCAGATTTCAGAGTCGTATATGAATCGGAACAAAAAAAATAGTGCTGACAGGCATATAGCTACCACTGGGGAAGGGAGAATGAGGGCATTGTCCTCCAAATAAGAATTCTCCCTCCCATGAATTTTTCCTTCATTCCCTAAATATCAAATATTGCAATGAGCAAGATACTGAAAAGTCATCATCCCTAGGACTCCTGTTTTCTGTATTCATGTTCATTTGGTTGCCTAAACTGTATTTCTAAATGGTCAACTGAAGTTTCAAGTTACTGCAATATTTGAAATTTGGAGACTAAAGGAAAATTTTGTTTGTACAGTGTAGAATTCTGAGGTACAGTCCAGATGCAACACTCCTGGTTCTGCTGCACAATAAAGGCTGACACATTTGTTATGCTTTAAATTTTCTCAGGAAATAGGCAATACACTATCAGAATTTATGCAGTAATAAATTAACTAGTCCTCAAGATGTTGCTGTTGTTGCTGTTGTATGCTTCAAGTCATTTCCAACTTATGGCAACCCTAAGTCCATATCACAGGGCTTTCTGGGGCTGAGAGTATGTGACTCACCCAAAGTCACTCAGTGAGTTTCCATGGCTGAGTGGGGAATTGAACCTTGATCTCCATAGTCATTATCCAATGCTCAAACCGCTACACCATTTTGGCTGTATTTATACAAATATCCCTTTGAAAACAGTCACATTAGCTTCCATATTATAATACGTCATAATAACAAGTGACAGGTAAAAAAACAATAAAGTAACATCATCCTTTATTTGTGTTACTCTGAAGTCTAGCCTCCTGAACCCCACCTTTGTGTCAATATCATATTGATATCAATGGGATGTTTAAAGCATGTAGCAGCAAGGACAGTGCAGAAATTTGCCTTGCCATATAAGGAATTCTGGTAGGCTCTGCATGGGGCAGCTCAAGAGTATGTAGACAGGATAAATTGATTGTGATCGGAATCTGTATAATCCCTGCACTGATGAGAGTGATGGTGGGTAATAAACATGGTGCTTACATGTGAACAGAAATCCAAGTACACGCCCCTCTGGAAGCAAAACTTTTTTGTCCAAGGATATTTGCACTGATATTCCAGCCATTCTCAACCTCCTTGCTCAATCTTCCCTCCTGGAAATCCTTTCGTGTCCCGAAACCTGACCTGAGATATATTTCTCCCTATAAAAGTGCCTGCCAAAGCAACACAATTTGGTCTTGTTTGATATCAAACAGGCACTCTGTCCATATCTCACCTGACTCTTCAACATAAGCTGGCCACAGTTCATCTCACTGCATTCCCCTGATTGGAGCTACATGTCTGGAATCGGTACAGTATTACCCTCTGCAAACTTCTTTAAGTCGCTATCTGCTACCACCTTTGCATCATTAGTTCTTGAATGTGCACATAAATGAACAGCATGTGAATAATAATAACATGCCAATGCTGACTTCCTATGACTACAAATAAAATTACATTGAACCTGCACTCAGGAGCCCTGTTTCTTGGAACCATTGTATATAGGCTTGATCCCCACTTTAATTGCCCAAGCCCTTTCTGCTGCTGTCATTTGAGCTAATAAAATTCCTCTGTTTGAATAGTAAGTGGAAACACCAGTTTGTCATTGTGCTTTGGTGCTATTGATGGATTGTCTAGTAAGGATATGACCATCATGTCAAATAATTCTTTAGATGCATTCATTTTGGTGCCTGCATATTAATCTGGCGAGCTGCATGTGGCAAATAGCCAAGGGTTCTGAACAGTACTCAAAAATCGCGTCCTCTGGGACAGATTGGGAAGGGAAGGGAAGGGAACGGAACGAGTGAGGGACTTCAGTGTGCAGTAAAATACGTTCCCCACTTGTCCCCCACTCATTCCCGACCCCTTCTGTTCTGTTCTCGTCCCATTCCGTGGAGCTCCTGTGCGGAAAGGTTCTAAGAGTCCCTGTCCTCCACTGCTCTGCTCAGGTCTTATAGATTCAGGGCCATGACTTCGTAAATTGAACCTAGCCATCTAGTGTGTGGTCTTCCTCTCTTTCTATTGCCTCCACCTTTCCTAGCATTATTGTCTTTTCTAGTGAGTCATGCTTTCCTCCTGATGTGGCCAAAGTACAATAGTCTCAGTTTCATCATCTTGGCTTCCAGAGAGAATTCTGGCTTGATTTGTTCAAGGACCCATTTGTTTGTGTTTATGGCTGCCAATGGTTCCCAGCACTCTTGTCCAGCACCACCACTCAAATGAGCTGATTTTCTTCTTGCCCACTTTTTTCACTGTCCAGCTCTCACATCCATACATGATGACAAGGAATACTATGTTTTTGACAATTCTGACTTTCGTGCTCAGTTAATTCTTTACTTTTTAGGATCTTATCTAGTTCCTTCATAGCTGCTCTTCCCATTCCTAGTCTTCTTCATATTTCTTGACTACAGTTACCATTCTGTTCAATGTTTGATGTTTATGTTTTTTTCACACAGTTCCAGAGCTCTGCTACTGCTATTTAAGTTTTTTAAATAAATAAATAAATAAATAAATAAATGGAATCAGCCTGCTTTTGAATAGAGAGGGGGAGAGGAGGAGACACTGACACCACATGACTACAAATATTACATTTTCCTTGGCAGGGACATTTCACACATAGGGACTAGCATGTTTGGGAGGTTGTTTTCCCCATCAATTAAAAGTGACCCCCTAATCATGCTTCAGGCACACAGCAGCTATGGGTTGGAGGTATCATTGTGCAATAAGTATTGGCAAAGCCACTTTTTTTCCAGCTATAATCACAGTTTAAAAGCCATGCGTAGTAATCCCCTTAGAGAAAATCCATCATGTGCAATATCCCATGAATTGGGGAGATGGCCTTCTCCACATTTATTATTTTAATGAATGTCATCGGTTATGGGGAAATGTGGTTCAGATTTTGCAGAATACTACAATACTGCCTCCTGTGGCATTCTGGGGTTTGTACTTTAATGAGACCTAAGGCCTCTCTGGCTGAAAATTCTAAATGCCCCTCTTAAACTGCAAATTCCATGATTCCACAATAGGCAGCTGTAGCAATCAAAGTAGAATAATAGCACCATAATAGGGTAATGCAGTAAAGTCCGTTCTTAGACTACAGAACCCATTGTCCATTCCTATTAGTATGTTAATTAGGGATGATGGAATCTGCAGTCCAACAACACCTGGAAGACTGCCTTTTCTCTTTCCTGTATTTAGTGTGAGTTTTTCTCAGTTGTAGACCTACATTTGTAAAGACCTCTCATTCAACCATTTGTGGAACTGTTGCAGATGCTGGATTTTGCCAGCATCATGCTATGTACTGATCATCTGAGTTGACTCACCATCACTTGTTTATATGGCATAAGCTGCCTTGGAAAGCTTAATTTGTTTGCACTGAGAGTGAAATGTGTAAGCATTAGGATCAAAGATTAAACAAACAAAATAATAGAGACACAAGAAAGGCTGCAATTTATTTTCAACATCTGCTGACTCTATCTCATTTTCCACTTATAAGGAAAACACCTATGTTTACTATGCATTGGACTTGGTCTGCATAGTAAACACAGACTTTCTTGTGATTCATGATGCAAGTCACCTCCAAAGAAGTTTGCTGAGTTTCTAGCCTAGCTAATTAGTCCTTCAGCTTTCCATATTTATCCATTCCTTTAACAGGAAACAGTTGCCTCTGCCAGCATCCTAATGAATACTCCATGAACGTGGATGAAGGAAGGCATCCAGCCAACCTTTGCCTTGGCTCCTGCCATACAGTCATTTTGCTGCAGGGAGGAGGTGGTCTGAGCAATCTTCAAGCCTTTGTGCCCCTCTTTATGAGGGCATTGCAGCCCCCTGGGGGTTAAGAACCACTGAATTGGATGATCCATGAGACACTGTGGAGAAGAGAAGGTGCTATAGCTAATGGATTGATGTTCTATCTTTAAAAAAAATACCCAGCTTTTCAGTTCGTGTTCTAATAAATATTATGATTTATGTGTTAGCATAGATACTTTTTGTCTGTTTTTAGCTGTCCTTCCTGTACCCATTTTTATCTGTATTTAATCTTGTGGAAGGCTATGGGGACAAAGACCAGGAGATAAGTTAAATATAGCATGACCCCTGTATCCACAAGGGATATATTCCCAGATTTACCATGGGAAATGTAAAACCTTGGGTAACAGTGAACCCTATTGAAATGAATGGCTTCTGGAGGACGTTGACCATAGACTCGCACTGGATAACCTAGAGATTCCTTGCAAAAATTCCTAGCATTTCTAGGTCCTGTAGGCTGACTCTATGGTCAATTTCCACTGTATGCATACCATAAAATCATGCTAGAGGACCTAGAAAATGCCTAGCAAAAACATTTTTTTGGATGTAAGTGAAATCACTGCGGATACAGGGTCATACTGTAAATGAAATAGTCATCATTCTACATTGTTTATTACCACGATATTTTAAAAGCCTCCTTCTTATGGAAACCAGTACTTTGCACTCAATGGAAGAGATCTTTTTCTGTGTCTTACCAAACAGAGTTTGGAAAGGTTAATTTCCTGGATTGCAGGTCACACAATCCTCCATTCAACATTGCCAATATAATCCAAACTGTAGGCCAACAATACATTTTTTGTAATAGAAAAAAAAAAACCCAACAATTTTCCCATGCTCTGCTTGAGATGTATCGCTGGTGACAACAAGGGGAAATGCTATTTCCATGGCAGCATGGAGAATGAGAAGTTCTCTATCACCTGAGATTGCCTCTTTGGTTTCCTCACCTTATTCGACGACTTCCATTTGTTTGTTTGAAACAGACTTCCTGCCTACCACATGTATTTTTTTAAATTACCTTCTTCTACACATAGTTTGGCAGTTACAAATTTGCTGCCATTTTATGGTGGGGCTATTTATTTTTTGAAATGTGATTTTGGTGTGTATGTGTTTCTGTGGCAAGTGATAGGATGGCAGCTGGGGGCGGGGGACAGGCATTTGAAAACAAACAAACTAACATGGGTGTACATTTAGACACAATCTGAAATTTTCTACTAAATACTTTGCCTCAGATGCTGCTGCCGAATAACCACAGGAGACCGTGTTGGAGGAAAGGCCACAACTTTATTAAGCAAACCATTGGTAAGGTTGGCACAAAGCATGAGGTCAGGATCTGCGAAATCAAACAACCCCACGTTTGTCTGATTAACCACAACCTGGCACCCACCAGGCATTGGGATGACCTAGGGGCTAAGGAACACCGTATGACCGCATCTCTGCCATGCGTTCACATATTTGCTAAGCCCCTAGTCACCGGGAGGCGCTCTCACGTTATGGCCCCCGCAATGGCCATACGCCTGCCCTATTCGCCCCCGGGTCCCGACTGACTCCCAAACCAGAGCTCCGTAGCCCTGGTACCACACCGTGCAGATCCTGGCCTATGCTGCTGCCCCAAAGTTGTGACAAAAAACCCAAACCCAAGCGGGCGGTGGGTGGGAGAAGGCTCAGCTCCTCCTCCCTTCCTGCTTGGCTCCTAACCATCCAGAGCCAAGCGCCGACTGAGGGCTGGGGCTGGCAGCATGGCCTATATAGGCCTAAGCCCCGCCCTCAGTACCACCTGACCAGGAGACTCCTCCTCCAGGGCAGCTGAACCAATCATCTGCCCTGGAGGACCGGAACTCCCGATCACCGAGCCTAGCTCCCAGAGCGTCGCGGGGCGGAAGGGCCTCCCTTTCGCCCTGCGCACCAATAGGGAGCTGGGGCAAGCCCCAGAGCGCTCTGGGGCTTGTAGTCGTTCGCTGCGTCTAGCGGCAAAGCGGTCAGCCCGCCGAGTCGGGCAACCGCTTTTTCTTGCATGTTAGGATTGACAAATCATCAAGAAGAAAGTATAGGACAGACAGGCCCCTCCTTTGGCCTTGTCCATTCTTTCCATCCTGTCAAAGGAAGGGGCAAAGCAAGGAAAGATTGGATCAGAGCCACAAGTAATTTCAAATCCTTGTATAAGTCTGCAAGCATATATGGATACTCAATCAAAGAAAATGCCATTAACCTTGGTAAATTTTGCCAAGACTGGAACTGGAACTGGAACTCTGACCAAGTATCTTAACTTGCTGTTGCTATGTGATTAAATTTAATAGCTCTTTGGAATCATCTTCTTGTAGAACTTGAAGGAATTTTAGCCAGTAGCAGCTGGCAGCTGGCATGCCAGTGGGAAAGTGAATATAATATGCTTTCAGCTTTGGATAGTTTTAAAGGAACTATTGAGGAGCTTCAAAATTTAGAGGAGAAGGTTTTGTACTTTGGATAACTCCTTCAAAGCCTGTGTGAAAACCTGGAAGGGATTCTCTGTCCCACTGCCACTAGATATTGCAAGAAATAGGACTTTATCACCTGGGGGACAAGAGTCATTAAATAGGCATTACATTCCATCAATATCGCACAATAAGGGGTTGATTTGTTAAGAAAAAGCAACATGGGATATACAGTAAGTGAAATAAAACATGTATGTGAGAGTCAGGATGACTCAGCAGAAGCCAATTGAGAACCACACAGGTGTAAATGGTAATACAATTAACAAGTCCTGAATGCCAAGGACAAGAAATGTAAAGTGGATAATTGGACACACCTGACAATTGTTAAGTGGTCAAGGCTGAGATGATGAAATCATTAATTGTAGGATGAACCAAGAGAACCAATGAGAATGATGTACACGCCTACTGGGTGGAAACAGACAACAATGGGTGGTACCATGCATTGACTATAATAATGACTATGCATCCCAATGTATTTTGTGGGTTGTAGAGTGGGTAGTAGTAGTGGATAGTGAGGAGTAGAGTATTGTTGTGTTGGATAGTTTTGGAGCTGTATATAGTAGAATAAAGTAGATCTTTTATATAAGACTACTGAGTTGTCTGGTGTCTTGGGTGAAGCTACAAGAACCAGCTGGATCCTGAAGAAGGGTGAAGACTTCTGTGGAAGCAAGAGTGAGAAGGCTTGGAGAGTTTGTCAGGGTCTTCAGCCTATTCTCTGTAACTCTGCTAAGCTATAACCAACTGGCCAAAACTGGTCAGCGCGGTGCACAACCAGGTGGTGAGTTCAAGCCAGAGGTGAAGAGCTACAACTCCCATCATCCCTGACATGATTTTCACACAATGTTGCCATTATTGCACCATTATCTCATGAATAAAGTGGCAAAATCATGCCACTTTTTATTCACAGGATTTTCCACCACAGCACATCACTTGCTCTGAGTTTATAATAAGATGTCAATTACCTGGCTGGGTACCTTGTTCTGATCTGAGAGCAAATGATGCACTGGGTGGCACAGTGGGTCACATCTTAAAAAGCCACCTAGCATCACAATGGGGGGCTCTGGATTTTCCAGGGGTGTGTGTGTGTGTGTGTGTGTTGCCTGCCTTCAAGTCGACTTTGACCTATGGCAACTCTATGAATGAATAGCATCAACTGCCCTGGTCAGCTCTTACAGATTCATGGCTGTGGCTTCTCTGATTGAGTTTATTCATCTGGGATGTGATCTTTCTCTTTTATTCCTCTTTTTCTATTATCCTGTACTTTACCAAGCATTACAGTCTTTGCTACTGAGTCCTTTCTTCTCATGATATGGCTAAAATATAGCAACTTTAATTTAGTCATCTTTGCTTCTAGGGAAGGTTCAGGCCTGATTTGCTCTAGGACTCATCCATTGGTCTTTTTAGCAGTCCATAGTATTCACAGAAGTCTTACAGAATCATAGAGTTGTAAGAGACCACAAGGGCCATCCGGTCCAACCCCTTGCCATGCAGGAATGCACAATCAAAGCATTCCTGACAGATGGCCATCCAGCCTCTGCTTAAAAACCTCCAAAGAAGTAAAGAGATAAAGAAGATTATGAATATAATGGGATTTTTTTTTAAAAAAAAAGAAACGGGTGAAATATTTAGGAATTACTCTAACAACAAAAAATATGGAATTATTTCAAAATAATTATAACAAAATTTGGACTGAAATTAAAGCAGATTTAAAGACGTGACAAAATCTAAAGCTTACGTGGTTGGGCAGAATAGCAACTATAAAAATGACAATGCTTCCCAAAATGATTTTTTTATTCCAGAATGTCCCTGTTATCACAAATGACGTCCCCTTTCATAATTGGAATAAAGATATAACTGAATTTATTTGGCAAAAGAAAAAACCCAGAATAAAATTGAAAACACTTCAAGATAAAACCGATAGAGGTGGATTGGGTATACCAAATTTAAAGTGGTATTATCACATGTGTGCGTTGGATTGGCTGATAGATTGGGTTATACTAGAGGACAATAGAATACAGTGATCCCTTTGTTTACGCAGGGGATTTGTTCCAGACTCCCCGTGTAAAACAAAAAAGGCCTATGCTCAAGCCCCATTTAAATTAATGGGGCTTGTGCATGCGGCGGTGCGGTGGCGTGCATCTGCCATGAGTGCGTGCCCATTCATCCCTATGAGATGTGCCGTCCCTTCCTCCCTGCGCAGCTTTCAGGGTATGCTGAAAGCCATGTAGTATTAACTGTAGAAGGGTTCGGTTTGAAATTTGACTTTCACACTTACCTGTTCTATGATAAGCTCAAAATTGACAAAAAAAATTAATAATCATTTTGTTCGTAAAACATTATTGCGAGTATGGATGAAGTATGAATTTAGATGGTGCCCCAAAATTCTGCTATGGGCTTCACCGGGAGAAGCTTTCCTGAGAAGAGAAGTTTACAGTAAAAAGAAATGGATACAATATGCCGATATTATTAAAATTGATCAAGGTAGGCTTTCTATGCAGTTGGTTTGCATATAGACAATTGGCTGAGCTATTTTAAATGGACCAAAAATTAATTGGAATTGCAGTGAGTGATCAAAAATTAGTGAAAATAGTTAAAGAAGGCTTCAAAAAGAAAAAAAAAAGGATAGCTAAGTTTTACAATTTGATTTTAAAATGGGAATTGGAAGATGAGATAATTAAAGATTTTATAGTTCATTGGGCGAAAGACCTGAATCAAAACATCATGCTGGAGCAGTGGGAGGAAATATGGAGGATGAGAATTAAATATAGAGTTAATGTCGGAATAAAGAAAAACTGTTATAAATCCATGTATAGATGGTACTTGACGCCATATAGGCTTTCAAAAATGTATAGAGGGAATAACGGAATATGTTGGAAATGTTGAACAGAATTAGGTACATATATGCATATGTGTTGGTGCTGCGAAAAAGCTCAAAAATTTTGGAAAATGATACATGGGGAGATGAAAAAGATATTTAAATTTACTATTCGTGTGGAACCCAAGATATATCTTTTGGATATTGTGGAGGATCAGAATTTAGAAAGGCAGGAAGGAAAATTGATATTTTGCCAGTAACTGCAGCTAGGTTAGTGTATGCAAGTTATTGGAAATCAATGGAGACACCGTCAATAGAGGAATGGAAATTAAAAATCTACGATCTGTACGAAATGGATAAGCTATCCTTCCTCTCAAAAAATAAATCTTTAGCAATTTTTTAAAATAAAGAATGGAGTTCATGGGTTAATTATGTGAAAGAGGAAGGAAAAGAAGATAGATGTATAGTGTTGCTAGAGTAAAAACAGTTTAGAGTAAAAGATGATATTGGTACTGATTTAGAAGTGTAGAAGATACTGGTAGGTATATTAGTAATGGGATATGTCTGTCATATATAAGTTGAGTCTAATATATAGTACAAATATAATGTAGGAGGTAGCAATAAATAAGCTCCAATTGAACATGAGTAAATTGAAGAGTATTTTGTATTTTTTCTTCTCTTTTTCTTTTTTATATGAATATTTATATATACAGAGAATAAGTAAGTCCAAACAATGAAATGAAAGGGAATGACAAATCTGATAAATAAGGATTAACTCTCTGGTATATTTGATTGTAAAATTACTTTTTTGGATTATAATATTCTAGACAATGCTAAGAATCTGAGATTAGGAAATAGGAATTTGGGGAAATAATTTGTATAGCTTAGGAAGTTATTTTGTATAATTGTTTTGTATATGTGTTATATGTGTTATATTTTTGATATGTTTTATATGATGTATGTTTTTTAATTAAGTGTTAACAAAAATTTATTTAAAAAAGACTCCAAAGAAGGAGACTCCCCCACTCTCCGAAGGAGTGTGTTCCACTTTTCAACAGCTCTTGCTGTCAGTAAGTTCCTCTTAATGTTGAGCTGGAATCTCTTTTCCTGCAGCTTGTATCCATCATTCTGTGTTATAGTCTCTGGAGCAACAGAAAACAAGCTTGCTCCAATGTGACATGCCTTCAAATACTTAAACAAGGCTATTATATCACCTCTTAACTATCTCTTTTCCAGGCTGGGTATGTTTAGCCTGGAAAAGAGACAGTTAAGAGGTGATATGATAGCCTTGTTTAAGTATTTGAAAGGGTAGAGCAAGGATAGAGCCAGCTTCTTCTCCAGCACCATATCTGAAATGAGTTGATTTTTCCCTATCAGCTTTCTTCACTGCTCAGGAATCATACAATCATACATAGAAATGGGAAATATGGTGGCATTTTACTCGGGGGGGGGGGGGGGCAGGGTATATCCTGGGTTAATTGTTGGATGAGCTGGCCATTGTCTGGACTGTTTGCGGCAGAACCGGGGTTTGAGCTGTGCATTGACTTGCAAGGAAAGGATTGGGGTGGGGGTGGGAGAGGACTTTTTTCTTTTCTTTTTGGCCTTTGCAGACAGGGCTTGGGTGAATGTACAACCAGGCCTTATATACATGGGTAGAAAACTGCCCAAAGGCAGAACACTGCTGTGTTCTGTTCCCCTGGAATGTGATTGGTGTGGGCAATCTTTCATCACCATTCCTTAGTAACTCTACAGCCCATGAGCTGTGCAGAGAATCCAGCAAAAGGCCTAGGATGACCCCAAGATATTCCTGCCTCACCCTTGCAAGATACAAACTAGAATCCCAGAGAAGATTAGGAAGGATCCTGACTTATATTCTTGACAATAAAAATATCTTGTATTTTTTACTAGAGGGTTGAACTCTCATGGGAATACAATAACATCCAAAATCTACAAAACAATAATACTTTTATTGGTCAACCAAAATGCACAAGCTTTCAAAACTGTACTTCACCAGACAAAGGTGTTAAAAATAAAAAACAAGGAGAAAGAAAAAGTGATGATTATGGCAATATATACCTACATTTTATCAAGAAGTTGTTATAGTTGTTCCCAGTTAAGATGGTATGGAAGGGTATCCATTTAGCTAGAGGCCTTTACTCCTCCTTGGCCATGAGAGCTTTGGGACAAATGACTTTATTACACGGGGGAAATTGGGGGATTCAATTTCTGGGGCATTATCTGGGGAAAGTTGCATGATTGTGGCTAAGATTATCACATGACATCATGATTTAGAGAGACTTATACCAGGAATAACCAGGAACAAATCATTCACAGGGAAATCCCGTGAATGATTTGTTGCTGGTTATTCCCAGAACAAGCCCTCTAATTGTGATGTGTGTAATAATCTTAGCAATCGCACAACTTTCTCTGGATAATGACTTTTGAATCCCCAATTTTCCACTGTATGACAAAGTCCAAAGAGTCATAAAGTCCAGGAAATAAAATGCTGAAGAGTAAATGGCCCTAGGATAGAAGCCTGACTGACTGACCTGTCATCTAATAACACTGATGAAATAGCATTGAACTAAATAATTGTAGGACCGTTCCAGTGTTCACTGCTTTTAGGTACCTCTCTTGCAGAAGCAGGAATGTTACCTGCAGAATCTGCAGAATCTAGAAGGGCATAGCAGTGGGCATTACTTGGAAAATGCTGGAGGTGTTTGTGTCCTTCTGCTTCTGCAATTGTATATTCGATGCCCATAATTTAGTCATGTCCCCTTGGATTTTGTGTACCTTTGGTGCTAGCTCAGTAGAAAGGAGAACTACTTTAAATTCATCACAGCTTTTTAGCCATTGCTTTTGTCCTTTTGAAATTTTGCAGATTTCTTGTCTGGGGACTTTCACATATGCTATTTTCATACAAATTGATGAAAAAAAAGGAGGAAGAGGTGATTAGGCAATAGAAGGTGATCATTCTCATGTCAGTGGTGTTGAAAGTCCACTCTGGGTTTTATTAAAACTTTTAAAAAGCTATGCAAGATGCTAAATCTATT
Source organism: Sceloporus undulatus (assembly GCF_019175285.1). Lineage (NCBI taxonomy): Eukaryota > Metazoa > Chordata > Lepidosauria > Squamata > Phrynosomatidae > Sceloporus > Sceloporus undulatus. The sequence goes on along the minus strand of NC_056523.1, from coordinate 296,788,063 downwards.
TTGGGGATAGGCTTCAACACCCTGGATGCTGTATTTAAAGTTCAGAGAAAAGCCTGTAGCAGATTCATCACTCCCCAATCTCCCCAAAGGGAACAGTTCTGTCCCATAGAAAACATTGTATCTCTTCTTTTGAAATTTAAGTAGAGTCATCTCTATTCTATTTTCAATTTTAATTGCAAATGAAGAAACAAAATAACTTCAGGGGAGATCTCCATGTACCCCCCCTCCTTTGAAACCTCCAAATTGAAAAAGTTGCTCTTTCACAAAACTCCATAACAATATTTTTTCTGATATTCTCAGAAGGAGCAGTGCTCCCTAGAAATGTTACCCTGTTTTGCCAGCAGAAAGCCACAGTGTTAATTGGTCTGAAATTTAGCAGGCATAGAATGCAATCTTACATGTGCGTGTACCTCTGCACTCACAGTTCCATGTTCTCCTGCTGTCAGGCAGCTGTCAAGCCTGGGGTTGGAGTTGAGGCTGCTGCTGTCACCTACTGGTGAGGAGGGAGAGGGTAGAGAAGCAATTCAAATCATACAGAGAAAAAGCTAGTCTCAGCTTGTTTGTGAGTGAGAAATGAGGATGCTCTACCAAACTTGAGTGCATCCATCTTTTCCTTCTTGCAGGAATTCAAAGCAACCCGATCTTCATGGTCTGAACTGCCCTCATATTTTCTCCCCTTCCTTCTGGAAGGAAGCAGCAGCAACAGCCCTTTCCTTGGATCGAGAGCTGCCAGATGTGGAAAAATTTTGAACAAAGCACAAAGGCAAAAGTCCTCAGTACCCCAGCCAAAAAAGTGATTATGCACATGTAAGATGCGCTTCTATGTACATAGATCACTAACAGGATACCAGCCATATTATGCTCCTAAATGGCTACCACTCCTGCAAATCTCACTAAATTCTGACAAACAGAAAAACTTGCAACCATTGACTTCCCGTGCTAGTCAATGGGAGGCATAATATTTCAATCACCAAGTCCACATTTTGATTCAATCCCATATTGAACCAAGTGGCCTTTTTAAACACCACATGTCCAATAAGGCTGTTTTTTTTTAAAAAATGTTGAAATGGGGTTCAAACTTATAAATTTTACTCTGCACTCATGCTGGAAAATAGCGTGGAAGTGGAAAACCAGGATCTGAAAGATGAATCGGAAAGGCAATCAGATTAGATGGCAATAACGGGACAAAGAGAAAAAGAATCATGGTTAAGATTTAAGGGTGTTCCTGAACAACCCAATGAGAATATTACAAAGAAAATAAAGATTTGGCAATAAGTCTGGAATGGGAAGGAAAATGTATGGAGGTAGAACTGGACAGAATCTACAGAATAAACTTATAGGTGTAAAAAAGAACTTACCTCATGACATCCGTGAAACAGGGACTATAACTCACAGAGCAGAAATTTTATGTCATATTCAAAACATACCAGTGAAGCATTGTAATTTGTTTGCTTGAGACAGATAGTTGTTACCCCTTTATTTATTTATTTTAAAGTTTTATTTCACGTTGTCAACCTTTCTAGGGAGAGTAGTGGTGAAAGACATAGTGGTTTCCATTAACTGTTGCTCAGAGCAAGTTCGTTCAGGAATATTTGCCACAGCCTCTGTAGAGAACTCCACAGCAACAGTATGAATTATGAATACTTTTTAAAAGGGACTTTTCAATAATTTATCTCTGCTTGCCCATTTGGTGCCAAGCTCCAACATTTCCATTCCAGTCAACGTGTTTCTTTTACACAGGAAAAAAGGTGACACAGTGGTTGTTGCTCCAGATGGTTGTGCCATATGTCCAGGGAACCAAATGAAAAGGGGTTCATTTCTGTTGGCACTAAATTACCTTAGCACAGCTGCCCAACTCCAAAGTTCATTTGTAGCCAAGCCCCTGTGGAGGTACTGTTCAGAAAGAGTACAAACAGAGCTACAGAGAATCCTGAGCATGAGTGACCAGAGGCTAGTGGTTGATGAAAAAGGACTGGAACACAAAGACAAAACTGTACCACTGCTTGTTCCACATGGTGCCAGAAATTATTAAGGCCTTGCTTTCTCATAGAGATGTGTTCTCTTGATAACTGGTAAAATGTGAATGGAAATGTATGGTATTTTTCTCTTGTATGAATGCAGCATAGAGACAACAAGAAAAAGGAATTGTGTGGTCCTAAACTGCTGAGTTAGAAAAAGCTGGGGGAGACAAAGAGACTTCTAGAAAGCTCAAAGCATTATATGGCAGTTCAAGATGAATCAGTTATGTCAAAAGTTCAGTTAAATTCAAGTGCTTTCATCCTTCTCTAATCTCTTGGCATGATACAAATCATCATCCTACCAGTCCATAATTCATGCCAACGAAAGGCTACTTCCTCAGTTCTCTTCAGTTACTCATGCCATTCCCCTAAGTACCATTTCAATCTTTTCTGTTAGAAGTGAGCATTATGTTCTGCATCAAAATGTCTGATGTGTGGTATACACACAGCTCTTTCTGTTAAATGAGACCCATATTTTCCTCCTCAAGTACTCTGTGTTTCAAGATTTACAGCCCGTGATGGCTTTCTTTCTTTCTTTCTTTCTTTCTTTCTTTCTTTCTTTTGGAAACTAAAACAAGTGGCATTGAGATCTTTCAAGAGGAAAATAGGCCCACCTTTATTTTCAAACAACTGATGCCAGAAGTGTGCAAAGGAAGAAAAAGCTTTGCTTTTCTGTTCATTTTAATTTTAAAGATGATTTGATTTTGTGTTTCCATGATCTGAAATGCATCAATTAATACATTAATTTGTGTCTTTCTTAATCTCCTTGCTGCATTTTTTCCAAAAGTCTTTAGTTTTTTGTACAGAGTTTAATTTGAACCATTTTTGTTTAAAGAAAACAGAAAGACCTTCTAATTTTTCCCATCTGTACGTTATACTATGTTTGTTTAACAAAACAGTCAAAAATTTATAATTCTCTCTCCTCCTCCAAATTCTTTTCGGCACATCATTTTTGCACTGATCTTTTGCTGCCTGTAATTTTGGTGTTCTCTGACCAAATGGCACCAATTTTTTCTTGAATCGTGTGTGTGTGTGTGTGTGTGTGTGTGTGTGGTGTCTTCAAGTCATTTCCAACTTATGACAACTTTAAAGCAAACCTGCCATAGGGCGTTCTTGATATGTTCAGAGGAGGTTTGCCACTGCCTTCCCCTTAAGCTGAGAGCATGTGATTTATACAAGATTACTTAGTGGATTTCATGGCCAAGCAAGGCATCACAAATCCTTTTATCCCAGATATAGCTAAGAAATGCTGGATCTTCATAACACAAATGAGCTTTGGGCATGTTGGAGGTAGATGGAAGAAGAGCCCAGGTGGAATAGCAGTGGTGACTGTTTGCTCTCATTTAAGTGAGACAGTGATTCTACTCCAGACTTTAATGACACTACCTGAAGTACTGATCATATTTTGGGGATAGGGTTCAGCATGTTTGATAACACCCTTAAAACCCAGAGCAGATTCACCACTCCACTGACATGAAAGCCATCCAATCCCACTGTGAAGAAGGTATTTATTCTTCAAAGCATTGCCAAGAGGATGGATATCCCACATATGCACCCTGGCTTTGTTGTCTAATAAAGGATCTTAGCTGTCTTGAAAAATTAACACCAGCCACTGATTAAATCTCATGATCTATGCCCTTAGTAAAACATAATTTTCTTTAACTGTCTTCCTAGTTTATTGATCTTAGTGGAAGTCATGTACATACTGACACCAGCTGTATTAATAAAGATGTTTTTAATCAAGGAAAATAAAATACAAAAGGAAGAGGACAGGTTTGTAGACTTTTTGGCAATATAATAGATAATATACTACGACGTTTAATCCTGATAATATATTCTAGGATAAGGATATTCACTCATATACACCATTTGGGCAAAGTATGGCTCTCCAGATGTGTCTGGACTGCAGCTTCCATAACTTCTCATGACTGGCTTTTGCTGGCTAGGGGCTATTGGGAGTGCACTCCATAAACATCTAGACCAGTGGTACTCAAACATTTTACCCTTGTGACCTCCCTTTACATCTCCATGCAGATTGCACACCCATTAATGTAGTAAATGAATAAAAATATTTTGTTTAGTTAATGTGCATTTTTCCATTTGCACATTTATGTATATTCATATTTAACATATTATAAGGAAATAACATCATTCAAATTAGAACAGTTTTATTTAAGAAAATTCACTATTTCACTCAACATATCTGTGAATTTTATATATTAAAAAAGTTTGAGATGAAGAGGAGGGATCAGGGCCTCTAAGTCCTGTACCCCTCCTTGATCAACTTTTGCACTCCTGGGGGTCCCATCCCACCATTTGAGAACCACTAATCTAGAGGATTGTACTTTACCCATACTTTGGGCAATTGTGGAACAACCTGCTGGAAGAGATTTAACAGCTGAATACACTGTCTGAATTTAAAACATCACTGAAGACAGATGATTTTTAAGACTGTAAATTTTAAACAATGTACCTGTATTTTAAATGTAAATTGTTTTAATGTGTATGTGTTTTGTTTGTTCTTTTAAACTGATGTATATTTTAACTGGTGTTACTTTCTTAAATGATGTATATTTGTTGATCTGTTGTCATTTTCCACCTCAATCCATGGAGACAGGCGGGCAAGAAATTTGTTGTTGTTGTTTTTACAATGATTATAAGCAACAATTATATATACAAGTCTGAAAGAGATAAGTTACAGTCCTGTATGAACCTACCTGGGATGAAACTCCTTAACACTCAAAAGGACTGTGGTTGGTTACAGACTGCTGAAAAGCGGCGGTCTGGCTCCGCCTCCGCTTGCAGCGTCCAGGAGCCGCAGCCTTTAAACCGCACGGCTCCCAGACGCTGCAGAGAAGGAGCGTGGAAATCGCGCTCCTTCTCAGGAGCCAGAAGAGATGCCGCAAGGCGCTAGTCGTGTGCTCGCGGCGTCATTTCTGGGGCGTGACGTGCGGACGCAGCACGTCCGCTACATCAAGATGGCGGTGGCCGTGTGGAACGGCCGCCGCCATTTTGTGCGCGCAGAGCACATACTAGGGTTAGGGGGGTGCGGAAGCACCGCCCCTTCCTAACCCTAGTACGTGCTCGTCACGTACTATATGGCGGTTTGTAACCCGCCAGGGAGCAGAATCTTATGTACATTGATGTTTCAGGATCTTTCATGAGTTAGAGGTAAATTCCCACTGAGTTTAGTGGGACATAATCTCAAGTAAATGGATATTGAATTGCAGCCATAACTCCTGAAATGACATGGTTTGAATTGGAATCATTATAATATTTAGGAGTTGGATCCAAATTAAGTTGCATTAATTCCCACTGAATCAATAGGTCTTTTAGGTTAGGCATGATAAAATTTCCACATTGATTTCAAAGGCATTTGTCACAATTAACTTAGCATGCAACTAACTCAATATATTTTTAAGTGTACAGAATAACAAGATGATTACTAATTATGGTCTGGTTACAAACATAGATAGGTGTCTGAAAAAAATATATATATATATAGGCTAAGGTTGCTGACTTTTTCTATTTTTTTAAATTATTTTTTTTACAAATTTCAGAGCTGGATCATAAGTCTTCTAGTTTTATTAGAATGCAGATACATTTAAATTACAGCCTCCTCCAAAACAGCAGAAATGACAGTTTTGTCACCTCTTCCTTTCTGAAAATAGGTTTTCAGTATAAAAGTTGCAAAACATTGTCTGTGCCTCCAGAAACCGACCTAGGTTAAATGAAAGTTCTGAACCTTGAGCATAACTTGAGGAATTCTTTAGCAAAGTTGCAGAATTAAACTCTTTAAGTTAAGAGTGTTTATTTCAGAAGTGTGGAGTGTGTTCTCTTACTTTCTAATATGGTACTTCAGATTGTTCCAGATTACAAACTTCAGTTTCTCTCTCTCTCTCTCTCTTTAAAAAATCCTGCAAATTGACACCCTTGAGTCTGCAGATTTATTCATTTGGAACACCCTGAAGATCCTTTTCAGAACAACTGGAGCAAGTAAAATACAATGCTTTTGAAAACTGGGTTTAGGCCATTCAACTCTGGTGGGCATTCAGGAGCATGGATGATCAGAAAGGGATAGTTTAGTCACATTGGTGTTGTGTTATTTATGAAATGGAGGAAGAAATGTGCTCTTTGGAGAGACATTTAGATTATCCAGAACATCACATCTGCTGTAACTGCTCCATACAGAACCTTATCCAGTTCTCACAATCCTCTTCCTATGCCTGATACATGAATTTCATTCAACCAAATGCCCCTAATTTCTAATATTACACTCTGGGTTTCAAATATGTAGCCCTGAAACTTCTCCTGAGGGCTGGAGATACTTGCCTCATCCATGTTGCAATCTTTATAATGAATGCTGAAATGGCCATGTTCTCATATGCTTCAAAGTAGCATTTATGCTTATAACTTTCTAGTCCAGAAAATGATTCACTATCGATACACCTCAGAGAACCTGGAGGAATGGAGGAAATTATAGGAAAGACATTGTGGGTATTAGAGGAAGGATGAAATATTCCCTCTCACCAGATGCTTCTCTGCTATGAAATTCATACTCCCCATTGAGGTTTTGCAGCTGTTTGCTGAAAAATTGAATCAGGAAACCTGGGTTTCCTGTCAAATGTTTAGTGTCTGTTCTATACCTCTGAAAGTTAAAATTCTAAAGGGGGCTTGTCTTCTGGAAGCACTGTTTAGAAAACAAGGAGACATGTGTACTGAATGTTTTATTTTATTTTCTGCAAGTGAGACAGATATGAGGATGAAAGGAAAACACTTGTCAAAAACCGATGGGCTCTCCCATTCTGAAAGGAGGCATATTCTTTGTTTTCAGAACTCAAGCAGTATAGAATGGCTTCCAGGCTTCTGCATTATCAGGAAATGAAACGGAACCAGCTTAGGCTATTGTATTTCATTATACAGTCACCCCTCCTAACTTGCGGATCTGAGATCTGTGACCTCGAAAATCCATAGAGGGGCGACCTTTGCTATTTTCAATGTGGTGCGTGCCTGGCGCACATGCTCAGGGATGCACCTCATTCAAGCCTAAGCGGCTTGAATATGCGCGAGCCTCCATTTTTGCGGGGTGGAGGGGGTGGAATGGATCCCCGTGAAAACGGAGGGCCAACTGTAATAGCACCACTCTGATCCTAAAATGTCTAGAGCGAGTACTTTTATTTATCCAACAATGTCTCATTTGTTCAGACAGAACCAAATGTGCTGTCCAGAGTAAAGCCAGAGTCGGGAGTAAAGCCAGTATGGCATAGTGGTTTGAGTGTTGGACTACAACTCTGGAGAACAAGATTTGAATCCCTGCTCAGCCATGGAAACTAACCTTTGCCAAGTCATACCCTCTTAGCCTCAAAGGAAGGCAAAGGCCAACCCCCTCTGAACAAATCTTGCCAATAAAACTCCATGATATGATCTCCTTAGGGTTGCCATAAATCAGAAATGATTTGAAGGCCCAAAGCAAAGAGTCAGGAGAAGTTACATTTTGGATTACAGCTCCTGGCTGAGTTGCATCTGAGGAAGTAGATCAAATCTATAATATCTTATGCTACAACTTCTTTTGCACAGTTAGTTTCAAAGGTATTACATGATCCCTTTCCAGACTGACATTCCAGACTAGCATGGTTATATGAATTCAACTGCCAGCTGAATTATTGGGGAGCAGTAGACATGGCAGAAAATTGTATATTTTTAACCATGTATGTTTTTATTTGTAATTGTCTCTATTTTGTAAGCTGCCTTGAGTCCTAATTTGGAGAAAAGGCTGGGTGTTGCAAGAAAACCCCACGATAGGTTCATGTTAGGGTTACCAAAAGATGTAAATGACTTGAAGGTACACAACAACAACAAAATAAAGGGAAAGATGGATGGATGGATGGTTGCTTGGAGAACCAATATGAACAGTGGGTTGGAACAGGACAAATCCCTACTCACAGACTCTCATTTTAAGAAGCTTCTCAGGATTGTGGTGAAAACAGAGTGGGATGAGAAATGCATATGTGTCCTGAGGTCCTTGGCAGGATTTTGAAAGTGTCCATAACAATTTATGGGCAACTACTTTGTCCATTGGTCACTACTGCAAAGCCGAAGTTGTCTATTTTTTTTTTTAAATAGTGATCTGGAATATTGCTGTTTATTATCCTTCACTGCCAATGAGGACTGGTATCTTGGGCTGACTTCTTGAGCTAAGTTGAGCTGGAGAAGCCAAATCTACCAGCTGCTGCTTAAGGTACCTTCAGTATGGGAAATGAGAACAGAAAGGAAAGGAAAATTAGCTAAATTTACAGCAGAACAAAGAGAGAAAATAAACGTTCCAATAACAAAGGAAGAAATACAAATTGCAATAAAAAAAACTAAAAGATAATAAAGCACCAGGGCCCAATGGACTAACAGCAAAGTACTACAAAACATTTGCAGAAGAACTAATAACACCATTATATAACACCATAAAAGAAATAGAAATGGGAAGATATCTGCAAACATGGTGCAATGCGATGATTTCCTTAATACCAAAAGAAAACAGAGATGTTGAACTAATTGACAACTAAAAGCGGTTGCCCGACTCGGTGGGCTGACCGCTTTGCCGCTAGACGCAGCGAACGACTACAAGCCCCAGAGCGCTCTGGGGCTTGCCCCAGCTCCCTATTGGTGTGCAGGGTGAAAGGGAGGCCCTTCTGCCCCGCGATGCTCTGGGAGCTAGGCTCGGTGATCGGGAGTTCCGGTCCTCCAGGGC